>NW_017729024.1:95453129-95461053 GCF_001723915.1 Gavialis gangeticus
GGGGGGGGGGGGCACCAAAAATAGCCCAGTGCCAGGTGGGGAGCTGCGTGAAAAGCAGCCCTGGTAGCCAGTAGCTGGGCATTCCCAGCCCCAGGGCTGCACGGCTAACTGTACAGAAGTTACATGTCCTGGTCTAACCTAGATCAAGAAAGTCTGATACTACATCAGTCCACGTCTAATCTCAGACTGGGTTCCACAATTTTGAGACCAGTCTGCATCTGCAGAAATGGGTTTATGTAGATTTCTGATCACTGGGACCAGGTCTGAGTGTAAGATCCATACCCCGAGCAAACAAAGTTACATTGGGTGGTTATCTGGAACCCAACCTAACCTCCCCCTAACCCTCCCAAATATCTGTATTAAGCCCTAATGCCCAACATCAAGCTGCTGCCTAGCAAGAAGTATTTTAAGTATGAACATTTAACAGCAAATAGTTTTGTTTCACAATCTGATTGATATCTACATTAAAAAACTCTTAATGGTTCTGGTCCCTCATATTAGACTCTTATGCATTAGACCCTTTTAGTGCCTTTGAAAATCTTGTCCAAATAACCTTTCTGCTTAAGTTGGGCAAGTCAAATCAGGGTCCATTTTTACAAGAAACTTTCACATCCTAGTTCATGGTTTAGATTACACCTCCCTATCCCCCCTAAATTTTTCATGAGCTACTAAGTCACCGTTGTCTCAACTTTTAACCATCACAAAACCTAAAAATACTTTGGATCTGTAGATAATTCAAGTTAGGCTCTAGAAACTGAAACCCTACATCAATTCAAGTAGTCAAAGTTTGAAGGAGCTTATATTAGGATTCTAGTTTCGGAACCTTTTATAATAGACTATTTATATCAAAACTATCTAAAGCAGTGGTTCTCAACCTTTTTTGTACCTGGACCCATGTGTAAACTTCGATGGCCAGCCAGTCTCAACCCAGTGCCCCTCACTCCTGACCCACTGCCCCCCAGCCCTCAGGGGCGGGGGGTGGATGGGGAGCCCCAAGCAGCCCCTTGCAGGGTGGAACTCTGCCAGCCTGCAAGAGAAAAGCCAATTTCCACATTTTTCTCCTATAATAGCAGAATTCATTTTTAAAGTTGATCCATTTTAAAAAGTTTGTTTACAACCCTTTCACATATTCTTGTGACCCACTTTTGGGTTGCGACACGCTGATCTAGAGCATCACCTGACAGAGATTTTCACCTTTAGCATCAACTAAGAATTTACAGTAAATAACTTGGCTGAGCTATGTGTACACCCAAAGCATGCATCAACCTGCCAGCTGCTAAATCAGATGATCAAAAAAGGAAGACACTAACTCAATCTGAAAATTTCTTTCTATCCTTAAAATAAATAAATAAATGAAGCACAGGTTTCTCGACAAATCCTTTTTAGTCTGATATTCAAGCACTTAACTGAAAAGTATTTTTAAGCAAAAATCTCTTTTTTTAGCTATTCTTTTAAAAGCATAAACTCTTCAACAGTGAGCCATCTTCATAGAGCAGTGAGATTACCAATTACACCAAACTACTATTATTCATACAAAAGTGGGTCTTAGGTCATCCTTCCATTTAACCAAAATAAATGCGTGTTCACAGTTATGACATTAAACAGCCTGTGTTGCCCGATATTGTTATAACCACCCAGAAGTACATTTGAGTCCTTTACATTAGCATCCCAAAAAACTCCATCACACAGGAATAATACACATCTTTTGTTTCTTTTTTGCTGGAATATGAAAGAAGTGTTAACATTAAGTGGGTAAAAAAATCTAAACACACTGGTTGTACTCGAGTAATAAATGTAGTTATAAAGTATTTTCTCTTGGAAACCTCCCAAACAATCCTTTAGACCACGGGTTCTCAATCCCTGGGCTGTGGCAGGTCGGCTGCCAGTCCACAGCACGGTCGGCTGCCAGACTAGAAGTGGCGGCAGATTAGCAAACCGCGGCCCCCCAGAGCCAAGTGGAGAGGCCGTGGCTCCTTTCGCAGGGCCCGCAGGGTTTGGCCCACCAGCCAAGTGCATGGTTTGGCCCACCAACCCCACCCGGGGGGTGGGGGTATCCTCACCTGTCTTCCAGCCAGAAATTCCAGCTACGGTCAGCTGCAACTGCTGAGCCACAGCCACTTCTGGGCCACGGTTTGCCAGGCTGCGACATAAAAACTTTAGGAACCCCTGCTTTAGACAATCAGGTATGAAATAAGGACAGTTTTGGTATGTCTGTTTGTTCCAACATTCGATAAAAAGTGCTATCCTTTGGATGCCAGGCCTGTTGGGTTTCTTATTATGCCACACCAGGCAAAGGTACCCGTAAGAGGAAGTTAGTATCTTAGCAGTATCAGTAAAGCCTGCTTTTTCATTAAACCCATGCAAATTCCTACCCTACCCTTCCTTACCAAATAATCAAAACTCAAAACAAAATCCTAAACAAACCACCTCACTAAGTTTTATGAAAAAAAGTATATTGATTGCAATTTTTTAAGCCTGCCTTTGAAAACTAGCCAATGTGTTTCAGGTCTGGCTTCCCCCTTTAGATGTTTTGCTAATGGATTTTTTACATGATCAACCTAATTGGCAGTAGAAGGAAAAAGTATGATTTCATAAAATTAAGGAGCCAATTCCTCGCATTGAATACTAAAGTTGCCTCGGAAACTTGCTGCTTCCACGGTCATCTAATTTTGCTTCTTTTGTCCCATGGGAACAAGCTTTTGAGAGGCATCGTTTATTTACAGGCCTTTCCACTGGGCCTCAGTTATCGGCCAATAATACTGTGGACACACACTTCTAATGGCCTATGTTTTGAAACCGAGTCTAATCTAATGGCGCAGCGCCCAAACTCCTTTTCCAGCATAGCCATTAAAGGATGTAGGTTATTGCTGTTGTCACCATTGATATTTGTCATTGTAATGTAATTAGGGCCCTAAAATGATGCATTACAGCCCTTGGCACAGCTTCTATTAAAATCTTTTCTTCTGCTCACTGAACTGCGACCTGCTTTCTGATGAATAACAGACAGACAGCTTTAGGGTGAGGAGCAGATTCATCAAAGAAGTATTTTTCAGCTTTGGAAATAAAAAGGGCAACCCAAGAAGAAAAGCACAAGAAAAAAGCCACATAGCACATTTGAATTTCATCTGACCACTTGAAATTCTGATTGCATCTGATGAATCTTTCTTAGGACAATATATTCCCAGCCTGCGAATCACATGGTTAATCAGGGTTCTAATCTGCTATCCATCAGCCTATGCCAGGACTGTAACTTCCAATCAAATTTATAGGTTATGTGGGTCACGCATCCCTGAACAACTACATTCACGGATATCCCATTTAAACAGGCACAGATTCTGAAATGCTGTTGTTAGGGTTACTGAATGTTATAATACTATTCAAAGCTTTATGAAAGCTTCTGATAAACAGCTGCTAAATTATTGTCTGTGGATGCAGCATGATGTTCCAAAATACCATTAATGGCCCAATAAAAGGGTGATTGTTCATGCCAAAATATTAAAAAGACAGTTTTTGCTGCCATAGTTTGTCAAATACGTTAACACACACCGAGACTTGTATTACTTCTTTCCGTAGACACAAAAGATGCTTGCTTCTTGCATAAAAATGTATCAATATTAAACCAGATTTACATCCCCCCCCAAAAAATCCCTCCTTTGATGTAAGTTTGTATCCTTTAGGATACACCAGAAAATAAACTATTTAAAATATTTTAAATGATTTTGAGATTTACTATATCTGTGGGTATCCATCAAAAAGGTTCTCTCTCTCTCTCTTTTTTTTAAGTGAGCATCAACTTCTACCAATGACAAAGTACTTTTCTGCTGTGTTTGTTACCTACACAGAGGCACTGTAACTAGATCACCATGCTCAAGTGTTACCCAAACAAAAAGAACAAAGACTTATGTCAGGCAATATTTCCCCACCAACACACACAACTGTATGGCCTGGAATCAGAAAGTGAGCCCTCGTAAGTAAAGCATTTGGAGAAAGGTTTTTTCTTAAAGACATTAAGTCAACTAAAGACTAAGACAGAGCTTTTTAGCATACATTTTTCAAAAGCATCTTAGTGATTTAGGAACCTCAAGCCAGTTTTTAGGGGCCAGAGGCTTTTAAGAACCTGCACTCTATGGACTTCTCATAAGCCTTAGACTCTCAAGTCACTTAACAAATTTTTACCTTTAAAAGACTTGGCTTTAACAGGACATAAATATGTGATGAAAAGCTTGGAATGCGATTAAGTACTTTGATAAACAGGAAAAAAATAAGCATGCGTCTAAATGTTTTGCTCAATTAGGGCCTAAAATAGAAACAAAGTGCCATATCCAGTCTACCGAACAATCATTTAAGACACATGGAATTCAGAATCAATTTGTAGTTTAAAATAATGTAATTTGTGTTCCTTTATAGAGCAAAAAAAGCAAAATTGGGATTTTATTTATAGCACATAACCACCGGAAAAAATATTTCTACTGTTTCATAAGGTTACATAGTTATTACGATTATAAAAAAAATGTCGGTAAAGAATTACCACTGGCGGCTGTAGGTCTGTCATTGGAATGGAAACAAAACTACCATATATGTAATGTTGAAATAAAACAGAATAATAAAACACTATTGGGAAACCCATTTCAGCAGCCAGTGGGAAAAAATATATGCAATTACACTTTCAGAAAAAAATAAATAAATCCAGAACAATAGTTATTCCAGGTTTAATTTGTTTTACACTGTGCAGCCTTTGCCAAAACAAAAACCAACAATCCAGTTTATTAAGTCCTCACCAAGAAAACATGAACACATCCATAATATGTAAAGAAGCATTTCACAAATTAGTGACAAAAAATACTATATTATAGGAGACTAATTATAGTATTTCACAGAAAATTAATACAGAAGAGTGCATTTTGTTTTAAAATCAGACACTCAGCTGTCTTGAAATGCTTACCTCAGTTCTACAGAATTGTGGAAAATTCTGAATACAAAAGTTATCCTCAGCAGAGGCGGGAAACTGAGCCAAAAAGCATCTAGTCTTAAACTCAAATAATAAAAGAAAGAATTCTCCCACTGAGAAATTATTATATAGAATATAGCTTCTTCACTAAGCCAAGTCCTCAAGTTCAGGAGGTCTGATTTTTAATTCTCCACAAACTGGAATGCATGGAAGGGTTTAATATAAGTATGACCATCAGACTCTGCCAAATAAACATGGATACATTATCCATCTCACTCTTCTCATCAGCTTTCATCATAAACATCCCAAATAAGCTCATAAAGTACTGTAAACTCGATACTTACACTTTTATAAATTAGCTTAGATGCTTATTTTGCACAAAAATACTGCATACAGCAACGTAAGCAATAAATTGGAGTGGCAGAATTTTCAGAATCAATTTACTAATGTACCTACAGCTCTCTCAGCTGCTGAGGCAAACTGATAAGACAAGGCTTTTATTTAATGTGTCTGGAACCACATGGAAATCAATTTAGTAAGAAAAGTATATACTGAATCACTCATGATTAAGGGAATAAAAAGCACATCAACCGAGTTGACATATAGACACTAGTCAGGCCAGTCACTTGAAGGAAATCAACTATTTTTGTTACCATCTACAAGTGTGGTGGGAGGTGGGGGGGGGGAAAAGAGAAGCAAATAGGACAAGGAAAGGTGAAGAGAGAAAGAGAATCAACATGGACATTCACATCAGGCATATACCAGATAATGGACTAAGTTCAGCTGGGATTTATACTATCATACACAATTACAGAGCATCTTAGAGGAAAAGAATCCTGCAAATGAAACATCAGGATGGCAGAAAGTGGTTGCAATTTCCCTTCCACTAAAGTGGAAGAACAAGCTTGCCCAAAAAGTAGGCAGTAATAGGTAGACGGGGCCACAGCTGAGGGATGGACTATTTCAGCACAGCCATTAGAAGAGCTCTTACATGCTCTCAAAAGGAATTGCCCCAGCTCTCTTAGCAGAAATCCTAAGTGCATTCATAGCAACACCCTTGTTCTTCCACTAAATTCCTTGTTAGTGCAATGCAGCTTGCTGATACAGTATAGGGACAAGTAATTTCCACTTCTTCCTGCCAACTCCAATAATCTGTCGTGATATTTTAAAAACTGCCCGTTTTTAAAATATATTCAGTTCTTGTACTACACTATACTGAATTCAGTTTGCTGCCTCAGCCTTGGGATTGTACTTACACCATTATTACACACTTTAATCCTTACCTTTGCAGTAAGGATTAAAATACACACTTGACCCATAATCTTAGCTTTTGATTCTTTCCCCTGCCATATGCAATAAGATTTTGACTGCAACCATTTTACCCCTAATGGAGATAACAAAATGAGGCAATCTGTACCCTTCTTTACAACTGCATTTATAGCATTTTTACTGTGTGGTAAATGTGCCGTAAGGTACACAGCTTTAATTTAATTGGATCCATTTAAGTACTCCATTCATTTATGCAAACTGTTCACACTCTGTATTTTTGCAATGTTGTGAAGAGAGAGAGAGAGAGAGAGAGAGAGGGAAGGAGACAGAGAGACTCTGGTGGGACTCAAACCTACAACCTGATTGCCTCAACTTCTTTGATCTAGGAGTACAATGAGCAGAGACACAGACATACGAATTACTTTGGAGTAGAAAGGAAATACAGTAGAAAGCTTCTCAAAAATCCACACACGTGCATTCACCCGTTACATATTGTCTAGGTCCTAAATTTAAACCTACCAGAGACTGCATACACAAACAACCTCACACACAACCAGATCCCCTTATGGGACTGCTACCAGAATCGACTACTATAAATATTTTCCCTTAATTGATTCTTTCAATGTTTACAGCTGGTCTTACTTGGTGCTGTCATCCCATCCACATTAATATTCAGTGTTTTCTTTTAAAATACAAAAAAGGGAAGATTCTAATGCAGCTGTGCATCCATTATCCTAAACACATTAACTGTACTATGGTTACAGTACTCGGATACCACTCCAAATGTTAAGAATGATTGAGAGGCTGATACATTATCAAGGTTGAGAACTATGAGCATTGTACCAAACTTCCAATTACTCAGACAAGGTCAAATCATTTCACTCTTGAAGTCTGCCAAAAACAATGCAACAAATGTTATCACCTTGTACTCTGCTCTTGCCTTTCCAGACAAAAAAACCAAAATAAACACCACTTTCTTCAGCAAACACAACTTCAGCTTTCAACAAATGAAACGGAGCTAATCAATTAACCTTATTCACAAGTAAGCCAAGGTCCCACAAGATTTAGTATCACAAGCACTGGGAGTATTTAAAATACACTTTATAAAGAAATTCAATTTACACCCAAAGTAAATGAAAACAGAGCTCATCGACTCTTCTTAGGGTGCATGCAAGTGTTCAAAAGATCTGAGGAAACTCAACCAGTTTTGCTCTCCTTGTAGAAAAACCTACTCATGGAGCACTGCACAAGGCTTTATAAGGCCTGGCTGGCTTCTTCACAGACAGCCTGCGCTGCTCATGGTACTCAGCCAATGGATCCCCACGCATGCATGCATGCCAGCATGCTTTAGCCTCCCTGTCTATCAAAGAAGCTAACAGCACCCAAGAGATAGGTCAGGGCTGGCTGGCCACCCCATGGGACCACACTCCCCCTGCCACCCACAACACCCACTTCCCTCCTAGCTGTCAGGCTTTGAGAAAAGACAACAGACATGGTCTGTTTTTCTAAGACTGTCAATGTCACCTCCACAGCCTGCAATGGACCCCTACCCCTCTAGTGTCAGCCAACAGACCCAATTCCAGTATAGGCTGGGTGAGTCTGGTTGATAATGGGTACTGGTAGGTTTGATCATGCTGTGTTGGATCCTACCATGGGGAGCAGGGGGTAAGCCCAGGGTCTCCACTCCCAGTAACAGTCAGGTCCAGG
>NW_017729024.1:95461313-95474797 GCF_001723915.1 Gavialis gangeticus
GGGGGGGGGGGGGGAAGGGTAGAGGGTTTGGCTGACTGGACCCCAACCCAAATCCTACTTGAAAAGTGAGTGTGTCCGGGGGGCGGGGAGGGGGGGAAGGAGGAGGACAGGGCAGGTCTCGAGTCTCAGGTCCTTGTGGGATCTGAGACACCCACCATGGCCCTGATCATCCTTGGCAGATCAGGGTTCGCCATGACTGGACTGGGATCAGCCAGAGCCCCCCTCCCAAGCCCCATACCCAAACATTAGGGACATGTCCCCTGCCAGGACCAGAGACCCTAGACCTGCCCCCTACCCATAAGGTACTGGGATACCAGGGACCTGAACAAGCTTTACAGGAAGGATCCAGGTCCAGGTGTTGAAGATTGGGGGGCAGGGAGGGGGGAAAAGAAATGGTGGGGGTGTGTCAGGCAGGGCCATGTCTGTGGGCAGGTTCAGAGGTCTGGGGTCTCAGGCCCCAGTGTGGACTGGGTCCATGACTTCTGGGTACAGAGGGAGGGGGCAGGTAGAACCTGGATGATCTAGATCCAGATCCAGATCCAGAGCAACTCAACTTGGATCAGCCAGACCCAGCCCTCTGCCATGCCCAAATATAATGAACCTGGCCTACACTGGGACCCAAAACCCTAGACCCACTCCCTCTGCCTCATAGACATGACCTTGCCTTTCAGGTAAGGCCTGGGGCCAGAGGGGTGGGGGTGGTCAGAAATAAGGGTGTTCATGTTTGTGGGCTGGGGGAGGCAGAAGTCAGGGGGCTCCAGAAATGGCAGGGGCAGGATTGGGCTTGTCTGGGACCAAGAAAGTGCTGGTGGGTTGTGATCCAGTGCTGGCAGGTCAGTTTTCCCACTGGCTCATCATTGTGGGCAAGGTGGGGTGGGTCAGGCACTGTCAGCTATACAGCCCAGGGCTGTGAAAATAGGCTGAGCTTTTTTGTAGTCCCACAGCTGACAGAGGGAGGGATTTGCTCTGTATTTGGCCAAACCAGGCAAATCACAGACTCATTTTTCCAGGGAGCAGGGGGAGAAGGCTGCACCAAGCAACATATGCTGGGATGCCAGAGGCCATTGTGGAGGCTTCTACTGGAGTAGTCAAGTGTACGTGCATTCATTTCTGCAACAAAAACTCCCCCAGAAGCCACTTCTACCTTATTACACACAGTTTCCTACTGGACCCACCATTTTTGGTCTACTAGAAACTGGTTTGAAGACTTGTGGTACACTCGGGGTTTTGATCAGCAAAACTGATTCCATCAGTAAAAACCAGTAATGCTTGCATGCATCCTTAGTCAAGAAAATCTGCCATTTTGACACAGATTTCAGAACAGGAGTGCTCCCAATCAACTATGGTTTCTACTGAAGAGCTGATCTCTCCACTACTCTGATTCTTCAAATTGTTATAAACAGAAGAGGAATATAGGCCCATACAGAAGGGGAACCAGACTTGGCAATAAAAAATTCCCCCATTAGGAGAACTTCTAATGTCTTCTCATGCTGTTATTTCTGGAAGAAAAGGAAGGGTTAGGAAAAACAAGCCAACACAATTAGCATGGGATACACCCACAGCTTGCTCTACCTTTGAATGTCTACTGGTAGGGAAAATGGAAGGTTAAAACCCTGCAATGTTCTCTCCAAGCAGGTGACTGTGAGAATTCAGACCATCAGTGCAGGATTTTTTAAATGCCAAATAGCATCAACTGGAAATAATGGAAGTTGAAGACACTTAGAATTTGTAGGAGCACAACAATATGCACGTTTGCTTACTAAGAGAATGTAGAGAACTGAGAAAAGTTAAAGAAATACAGACTAAAAGCAAAAGCTACAAAAACAGTTCACAGTTAAAAGAGCTCTAATAAAAGTATTCAGCAGTGTAGGTCATAATTGTGGATTTCTGGGGGGGGGTTGTTTTTTTTTTTAAATATGCATGTGCATTTCAGTGAGAGAAAATTGTGCAAAAATATCCTAAGAGCTGCTCCTGTTCTTGCCTATCTGTACACTGGAATTTGCAGTTTTCAGAGTTCCTAATCTCTTTATTCAGTGTGTTAGCTTACTGTATTTGAAAATCTGTATAACATGTCATATTCCAAACCTCCATTTTGACAAACATTTCATATAATTTAGTAATTAGTTTTCAAGTAATTCAGCAAGTCCAACATAAAAACTATACATTTACAACATTCCTCTTGAAATACTCAGCCAAATGGTAACTACTTCCCCACTATAACTTCTTCTGGCTCTATGCCAATTAGCAATGATCACATGATTCTGTATACTGAAAAATAGGTTATGGGAAGAGATTCTGCATTTGGTAAAATTCAACACATTAATCTTAATTTCAACTTTTTTTTCTCTTTTGTGGAGTCTAATTCAAAAGATGTCTAGCAAAAGGAAAAAAAGAACAGGAAGGTCAGTTTGACAGGATTCAGAAATCAGCTCTGAATCTTTCCAGTAATGCAAATTCAAATAAAGCACAACTTTCTAGTCTTTTAGCTCAGAACAACTACAGTACCAGCTTCACACCTGATACTATACCAGACACAAAGTTCAAAAACCAAAACGAGAAGAACCCAAAATATATTTTTAAAGGTTGAAATGTTTGCAATTTGTAATTTTTATATTTTTTTATTTTTTAAGATTTGGGTTGACATTACTGCACTTCTGCTGAGGAAGTGGAACCTAACCAACCATGGCTGCACGAGGCCAACAGCTGGCTGTGCTAGTTTGTACTGTACACTGACCTGGTCACTCAGAATGCTAGGATTCCACAGTATGTATATACTGACAGATTCAATCTTTTATAAAACTGTTTTCTTTTCTCTAAACACAGGCTACCATTACAGTAATTCTGAAGACATCTTGGAGCCTACATATTAACCAGATTTTCACAGTAACACAGCATGGAAGTCTCCAGCGTACAAAAACACCCCTACTCTGTTGAAGTGGGCCGTGATGAATATATGATAGTTCACACTTACATTTCCCAGACAGAATGCAAATATAATCTGGTCTGCCACTAGTTAACTCATAATAGGAAAAGTAGGCTTCACAAAGCAGAAAGCTGCATTTCTAAGTTTTAAAAAAAAACAAACCCACAAACACAACAGTGGCTCAATATTTTGCCCCTCAATAAGATAAAAAATTGTCACAGTTCATAATATCATAAATTGCCCCTGATCAGTTTCTGTTGGCAAAGCTTCTGTTTTGAACTCTAGAAACTGTGCATTCATACTTTTTGATACCTCTGACCATATTTACTTTAAGTTGAAGGAGTGAGCTACACAATTTTAACCTTAACCAGTTTAAGTAAAAACTGCAACATTTAACAAGTGTCAGTTTCACTAGCATAATACATCTGAAAAGCAACAAACAGGTTAACCTTTTTTATAAGCTTCTTAAAGAGGTGAGCTGGCAAAGAAAACTAAAGATGATTAAAAGCAACAAATGCTGAAACATGCACAAAATGCCCTTGTCAAAGATAGCCAAATACACAAACAAATGTTGATGATCAATTCATTCAAATGATCTTCCTCCAGAAAAAAATACTCTAGCCAAGGCAAATTCAGGGTCCAGTAAAACTAATTTTCAAACAACTTTAAAAACACCCATGACAGATTTCAACTTCAAATGAAACTTTTTTCAAAGCCACATACCAAATGAAAGAAAATGATATAAAAAAAAAGCAAAGCTGGAAGTATGAAGGAAAATAGAATCATCAATATCAGAAGCAAATGGACTGTTTTTCAGGTGCAGCTCACTAAAACTTTATGAAGCCAGGTTCTACAGTTACATTACAACTTGTTTGCAAAAACACCACAAACTACTAAAATTCAGATGAACCATATACTACCCATACCCTTCACTAAACCCATTGCATATAGATTATTAGCAAACAAGCCCAGAAGATTAATAATAAGGTTAAATATGAAAAACTGAAAGGGGCTAGAAAGGAAATTTTATATAAATGGATTAATTATCTTAAAATCAGTTTAAGAACACACTACTTATGATTATACACTGGGTGGTCACAGCCCAAATCCCAGCTGACTTGTTACTGCAAACAGCTATCACTAGACCAGTGATTCTGACAGTGTCAGATGCTTGTCTCTATGACCCTGCTGTCATTTAGACCAGAAACGAAACAGCCCAGTGGTCAAATACGGGGAAGCTTACACTCCCACAGATTATTCCGAGTTCTCTGAACAGATAGAGGTTTGGTGCCCAAGTCTGCTGAATTGAGACTTATTATGAACAGTGAAGTAACCCTCAACCCCAAGTTAAAAAACAGCACAGTTAGAACAAACCACATAATATTACTCTCTGCAAGCTGTGCATCTTGTGACACATACTGATACTTCTCTCAGGATGGGAAGGCACTGTTTCACTTCTCCCACTACACAGAAACCGATGCATGCTGCTATCAAATGCATAATAGCCTTTTCACCTCTCAGGTTAGCATCATATTGTGTATTAGCTGCAAGTTCTGCCTAATCCTTTTCAGCCACCTATGGGTTTCATTTGATAAATAAAGCCCCCCCCCCCCCAATCTCCATAGTGAATTTAATTTCTTAACAAAAAATTAAATCTTCCATGAGTTGGCAGTGCACACAATGGGATGATGGAGAAACTGAATACTGTGGTCAGACCTGTGTGAACAGACTTATAAAACAATGTGTGTTTTGTCAGTTACAGCAGACTGCGTGACAGACAGCAAAACCACATTTCCGTGCATTTTTTTTTTTTTTTAAAAGGATCTGTGGCTTTTTGCCACGGAGCAATACTATGGTTGACCAAAATGTAGCCTATGGGCTTGTTAATTTCATATTTAGTTAGGTAGGTTTATAATCTTGCCACCACTGCAAAGGTTTCAGACAAGTGTCTATAGGAAAAATGCATATATTCATAAGTAAATATTTCACACCAAAACAATTATTAACTATTACAATTGTTTCTTTTCATCAATGCTAGCTTCTTATGACAATTAGAGAATTAGTTGTGCTATTTTATTTCCAAATTGTAATATGTTGGCAAATTTCTAAGCAAATATATTTATGAATAATCACTACCCAGACTTAAAGATAACAGAAGAACAGTGTGGGGGAAAATTAGGTTTCATAGCTGTTGGGCAGTTCAGAGTTTATGTTATTTTCATTTGTATATGCTTCACTGAAGGCTTAGAAAATAAGCTGAAGAACATTAGCCAACACTATCCAGTTTAAAATAATTTAAGTTAGGTTTTCACAATTCTAGCATACCACGTTCTATAGGCAAAAGAAACAAAAGTGAGAAAACATCCACTTTCTTAATGCATATGTATACACATATATACAGCATGTCTGTTTTACAGTCAAAGGTATGATTGAAGCTCATGTAGGTATACGCAAAATAGCTTTAAACTAGCTGCAAAACCAAGCCAGGAAGCTGAATAATAATGCAGTTAGCCTGCACTGACTGCCATACTGGGGCAGCAACTAATCGTATATAAGCTAGCTTAAGTATTTCTAACCAAGCGTCATTGTGGTTTGGGGTGTAAAGATATGCACAAAGCCATATACAACCTGCAACTTCTAAACTCGTTATCTACATGAAAGCCTCATCTAAAAAAAGGGAAAAGATGTGATTTTCAATGGAAACAGCTCAACTCTGAAGGCCATCACTGCATAGACATTTTAAAATCGTTTGAGCTGGAAGTAGTTTAGATTTTTTTAACCTGTATACAGAGGGCCACCAAGTACACTGGAAGACAAAGAGCAGATTAATAAATATGTAAAAATTGGCGCCACGTGCAGACCAGGTAAATGGATCGACTTACTGACCCCTAGATGTAGATCCTTAGCAAATCGAAAACACACTGTCCCACTAACAATGAAATAGTGGAAAAGCAGGGTCAATTGAAGAGCTTCAGAACTATCAAACAAACATCTTTTACAATTTACTAATTTCAAACCTGAAATTACATCAATGCTGCGCTATGAATAGATCTCAGTTATAGTAAAATTCATGGGACACAAACTATAACCACTCTGAAAATTTGTCTCCCTTTTCCCATGCAAAGTAGCCCCAAGACTAACACCTGCCCTCTTCCCTACCCCAAATGGTAACTTGATTCTGAGATTCATGCTTAACTAACACTTCTGAACATTTGGGGGATCATGAAAAGCTTATGTTTGAAAACTGAAGTCACATGTACTGTACTAAAATAAGGGGCCTTCAATACTCCCGTACTAAGGAAATATTTATGCTTTGAAAAGTTAAAATGTTAGTATGCATACTGATGCCTGAAAGAAAAAAGAAAAGAAATAAAGCAAGAGAGTCTGTTACAGCCTTCCATCCTTCTCAAATGGAAGGAAGCTTATCCAAAGGTTAAATCAAAGAACTAGGAATCAAGACACCTGCACTTAAAACTTCCGCTAGCTAACTGTGGTTAAAAATACTAAGGCACAGACAGGTTAAAAGCAAGCATACATGGTATCCAGTCTCCAAATAATAATTTGTGTTTCAAAACGTACCTAGAAATATCAGTTCAGAATTAAGACCCCACTGAGCTACATTCTGTACAGACATAAACGAAGCTCCTACCCCAAACAGCTTCCAATCAATATTTAAAAAGATGACTACTGCTCGGGGTAGCGCAAGATTTATTTCTAGACAGGGAACTTACATGGCTCCCATTATACTAATATCAGAGTGCTTCACTGTTTTTAATATATATTCCCCCCTCAAAAAAATTAAAAACATTTGAGGTAAAGTATTATCATTTCTACTTTCCAAACAGAGAGCTGAGACAGAGGTGTCTAGCGGGGTTTTCAAAAAACACTTAAGTTAAGCAACTATATCCTATTGGAATCAATAAGCACATAACTACCTTTGAACACCTTGCACACAAACTAGACACACAAAGTCTAAATCCAATACTGCAATCCTAAAAACTGCACTTAGCTGCTGCCTTCCTATGGAGGCACCGGAACTATTTAGGTACCTCCGTGTCAGACAATAACATTCTTCAGTTGTGCTTCTGGACACATCCAGAAATGCCTCAGTCTCAATGGGGCTGCATGGCTTGACACCCAAGCCCTATAGGAAGACAGAAGTTAAATCATTATCTCCCTAGAGGGACTCTGTCTGAAAGGTTGGCTCTGAAAATTGCCAATCAATTTCTGGGTTGCAAAATGTGGCAGGGGACTAGGGGCCCCGTTAACTAACAGTTCAGTGAATAAAGCATTCATCCAGGATGTGGGAAACATCTGTTGGAAATCCCTTCTCTCCTTGAGGGAACTCAAACTTGCATTACCTGCCCCCCAGGAGATTGCTCCAAGCACCAGACAACAAGTTATTCTGAGATGAGAAAATTCTTGGCTTTCCTTATAAATAGTAGAAAAGAATTCTAGTGATTAGAGCACTCAAATGGATGGCAGGAACCCCAGATTCCAGCCCAAGCTTCAAGGACTGCTCATGTATTTGACATGAAAGAGTCACCGAATGGAATACATAAACAGTCCTGTGGAAGAGACGCAAACCCACTCTCCCAGCTGAGTGCCCCAATTACTAGGATACCCTACCAAGGTTTAGGTGCTACTTACCAAGGGGTAGAAGAATGCCCACAAGCAGCTAATATGAACCAACTGTCATTAACTTGAGTTTTGCTTCCTCCCTTTTCACCCTGTTGTTTGTATGTCCATACCATAACCTGGCATATTTGTTCTATTATGGTGTCCAGGCCCCTAAAAGATAGGTACTGCAGTACTCAGTGTCACGTGACTTATCACTACTTACGGATCTGCCTGACTTGCCTGAGGTCACGCTGAAAGCCCATGATGAGAAACAAAATACAACTCCAAGGTCTCCCTAGGGCCTTGTAAGCCCCAAATGCTGGGTCACTGTGCCTTTCTAGCTTATTGTTTAGAAAAGTATAAGTATCATTATTTCATAAATAAATTTATTTGTTTTACTAATGAGTTCTAATAAACTTGAACCTCCCTGTTTTCCAAGAAAAAAAAAATACAGCAGCTTTCCCCTTTTCCCCTATTAATTTCAAGTTGCATTTCTTGTTTCTACAAGCTTTTTAATTTACCAATATTCTACCACAGGATCATATCAGCCTTGTGATTTCCTAACACTCTGCTCATTCCTCAGTGACCTTTTTCTTTGCAAGTATATAGACAACAATTATCTAAGTGTTGTCCTCATTTTCACAAAGTGATCTGTAAAAAAAAAATGTATTAGAAGAAGATAGGAATAAAAACAGCTAAATTCCAGATGTAAAACAGAAACGGATAAATTGCATCTATACTATGAGTAATAGTTGAGCCATTTTGTTTGTAGGCAAGTCGCACAAACTTTGTATTCCATTCCAGGTTGGTTACATACAGAGAAAGTCTCATTAGAATCTCTTTCTAGAACATAAACTAACTTTCAAGTAAAGCAAAAGGGCCTAGCGTCAGACAGATGGACACCAAATTTAGACCAAACTTTAGAGTGAAAGACATTCTTCCTCGGTCTCAAATCAATGTTTTACATTCGAAAGCTTGTTGAGAAAGAGAAGAGATAGAAACAGAGTTATATAAATAGTTTTAGACAAGCTTTTGAATCTCTCTCTCCAAACACATCCACATCCATACCCAATGCTAGGTCCCTCCATTTTACTTCAAAGTTAGTCTTACAACAGAGACCCATGAGAATCCCACCCAACATATATACCTTATCTGGACTCTTACAATACTTCTGTCCATCATTCATATGTGACAAGAGTGATGTAGCAGCCATGATGCTCCAGAAATTATGCAAAAGGCAAAAATTTCTCAGGGTGATATAATAAATTATCCCAACCATACAGTTCTGTAAAATCAAAGTTACACAAGTTTTGAATACAAGATATTGATCAGAGACTTGAAGAAGTGTCTTTCATTCAAAAGCTTGTTTGACTTTGGACTAGCTACAAAGCTGGTCCAATAAAAGATACCACCCTAAGAAGTCCTTGCCTCTCACATGGTGGATAAAAGAAATGTGAGGTGCTAGTTTTCTTTACATGGATGTCCATGCAATTAGACCTAAGCAGAAGTGCAACCGCAGTTTTCTGTTACAATGTGGTCTTTAGAAAAAGTGTCACTTTTTTTTCCTCAGAAGTTTGAAGGGTGTGTAAACAGAACTACAGGCAACAAGATTTCTTTTATGCTCATAACTGTTGGAGTACAACACTCAGCACAGGATTGTATAGAACAGTCGAGCTAAAAGTCTTTACAATGTACTCTAGAAATGTATGAAGAATCACAGTTTGCTTGCATCTGGTTTAAAGGTATACCATGTCTTTAAAGGTACGCTACCTCCCTGTATAACTACCTTCAATGGCAATGAGAAAATAAGGAAGAGGGTAGGGGGAAGAAGTAAACCCCTTTGGACCTTAGGACACCAACAAAGCATTTCAGGAATATTCCAATTAGAGAGCAAGAGCCAATGATCTAAAAGTTGCCTGGACATTTGGCATGCTGGAGTTGTCTTTGCACAGTTGCTGCTTTAGGACGCCAAAACAGATCAAGAAGTTAGCTGTAGTATTACCACAATGGGAGGGGAAGGAATCTAAGGGAGTTGGAAGTAAACCACATTTTCAAAATGCTACATCTTTTGCAACCGGGCAAAGGAGGCATACAGGTCAATCCGAGTATTACCACTATTTCATCTATTAATATGTCATTGTTACTTTTTGGCATTACAAAAATGCTATGGGCCAATATCTTAAAATAGGTATTTACTTTGTACCAAGTCATACACTTTATAAAACAGTAAAATGCTGACAGCAGTGATGTTTTGATGGAGTCTATCTTTTACATTCAGGATAATTCAACACCATCTTTCAAAGAGGGCACTGTAAAGCAGGGTGGCTGTCATACAGAGTGAATGGTACTGCAGGGAAATATAAGACGTGAGGAGAAAATTAAGTAAGTAATTTCCTCCAATTGTTCCTTCTTCTTTGCCTCTTCCCTCAGACCAAGAATCCAGCATGGGCTTTTTGATCAATTTACACCTTATTCTACTTTTTCATTCCCTCCCCAAATATCATTCAGAGAACCAGCATCTCCACTCTCCCACATTTTCCTCTTTACATAAAATCTACTTGGTAAGAGCTAGAAGAGCAACTCAAGTGTCTTTATTATACACTAAACCACAGTGTGACTTCTTTGGACATAACACCAAATGTAATTCCATGGTTGCTTACATGCTAAAGAATCCTGTTGTAGAGTTGATAAACTTGCACAATTTTAAAGTATGTCCTCTTCCCCAACACACAAAATATTCAGTTAAATATTTTGAAATTCTTGAAGGGAAAATGCAAAGCCATTTCAAATGCTAAAAAAATATTATGCCTCTCAAAAGAAAAAAAGTATTAAATAAATTAAGCCTCATGAAGTATTATCATAACATAGCACAGAGCAAAGAGTCCATCCTAGCTTTGCTCACAGAAGCCCAGTCCTTCAAACTCTGCTGGAATGGCCCAGTCCTTCAAACAGTCCTTTAGGAGTTTAAGCAGGTACTGCCCTCTTCCTTAATTGCCATGCAGTTGGAAGATATTTTGGTTCACCTGCTTGCATTAGCAAGAGAGAGGGTATCAACCTGTTTAGGAAATCACCATATACGCACAGGAAGAAGGGTTATTGAAAACTCCATGCTGGTACCTAGGAAAGGTCATGAATTGAAACGGATGATAATCTAACACGAGTGCCTTGATTAATCTAAGACGAGTGCCTTGATTAAACTTTGCTCAGCATCTGTGATTTGAGAATTGCTTCAGTACCTCCCCCTTCACAGAAGTTAAAATTGAAATCAATTGATGCAGAGGTAATTCACTGACCACCAAGCAAAGATTAATGAGAGATGGGTAAACCACCAGAAATTATAAGTCTAGAAATCCACTCCCTCACTACCTATGTCACAATGCTAGAAGAAGAGAGGGGTTTAATTTTTACTGCTGTGAATCAGTACAGCCCTATAGCTTAAAAGATCAAAATTCTTTCCCCCCTGAACTCCAGGCTACAGGTTCAACACTAGCTATGATTAATTTTAAATGCAATTATGTTAATATGATAATTCAGTGGAAAACAGTAAGTGGTGGTCTGGAAGAGTATTCAGAGTCACTCAAGTTTTCTGTATAGTGTAATTAACGAACAACTATGCACTTTTCCTCAGATAGATAGGATAGAAGGTAAGACAGCTATGGAGATTTAAGATTCAAGTTCAGCCACTGCTTCCCCTTCTTTGCTGTTTCCATACAGTCAACCCCACCATTACTCTTCAGCAAGCCTTCCGTCTCAACTACAGTGGATAAAGGCGAGAGCTGCTTTTTCACTCTACCTCTCCAACCTTCTCCAGTATTAAATTTCAAACAGCTTTTGCTGTCACTGACTACAACAACCAAAATGTTTTATTAAGTCTTTGCAGAGAGCATATGTTGGCCATGTTGTATTTTGATTTGTTGATTCTGGGTTCAAACTCTGAAAAGGCAAGGGGGATGGGATCCCTTTGCTTTCAAAAGTGCCTTTCTGAAACAGTAAATCTGTTTCACTGGCTATGCATGTAATTGAAACACAGCTGATGGATTAAAAACAGCATTACCATATTCCTTATACACTATGCTGGTGATTCCAGAGTGTGGTAAAGGCTACCTATTTCTAGGTTTTACCCTGTTGGAAGTAGATTTTAATGGTTTTTTGTCCCCATTTTCAAATTCTTCCATAAACAACCAAAAGAAAAAAAAATAAAAACATCAAGGGGTTCCCATCACAAAACTAGACAGTAAATCAAGTTACTAAATGTTTAGCAGGTTTGTTTCAAGAGGGATGAAAGGAATATTTAACAAAAATTAAATGTTGTCAGCACATATACATGATGTGTATATGGCACATTACACTGCAAAACAAAAACAAAATCTGGTGGCACGACATGTTATTATGCAAACAGTATACTTGGTATAGCACAAATAAATGGGATAGTCTTTAACTTCTGCTCTACTACAAGATGCTTTGCTGAGGTTTTTAAGCAAAGATAAGAAAGAAAAGAAATACAAATTTCACTGCCAATGTTCTACATCTCTCTCCATCTGATTTATTTAGTCTATAAAGGGCCCCTGTGTAAATGTTACAGATATCATACAATTAACTGGTTAATGTAGCTGATCTCAAGGTAATCACACCATGTCCAAAGTAACCATCATGTCATAAAAAGCTCTAACCAGCTATACAGTTAGTACACATTTTCAAGTTCTAACTTCATAGCTGGCTGCTATCCAGCTTTAATTTGCACATGTAGCAGGGTGAGTGGGAGCCCTGTGGGCTGATAGAGCTCCCAGCCACAGGAGTATACCATACCCAGCTGGGGCTGCGAGTCCCACAACTGACAACTCTCAGCCCCAGCAGCTCCCGACTCAGGGTCCTGACAGCACCCCAAAGCTGCCAGAACTCAGACTCCTACAGCTGTAGTGTGCCTCCCCATGCTGGGACCCAGCTAGGTCCTGGCAACCCTGGGGTGCTTGGTGCACGAAAGGCCGGAAGACTGCAGCACCTCCGACCTTCTTTCCAAGGCACAGGGAGCTCAATTCTCAGCCCCCGCTGAACTCGCAACAAAGCATGAGGTGATCTCTATTGTGTCATACTACACTTACACCTCCTGCCATGTGATTGTATGGCTCATACATTAGATCACATCATGCCTTTACCTGCAGGTGTAGAGGTGCATATCTACCCTACCTGCTGCCTGACTTCAGACTAACACAGCTAACTACCTCTTTTCCCTATATGCCAGACACAGTAGTCCAGGATTTTCTCTCCTGAAAAAGTTGATTGTGCTCCAGCATGCTCCCCACCGGGTCAGAAACATCTCTCTCATTTTCAGAGACCAAGAAATGACAATAAAATGACACTGAATACACTTATTTTTTAACATGTCAAACAAAGTGTTGCAAGCTCTATTTTTTAATGTGAATCTTGCACCTAATGTTTTCTTAAGGCCGTAACCAGCTAGAGACCAGGTTGCAAGAAGAAAAAAAAAGATAGGAAAAAAAAAACTAAGGGCAACTTTGAGTCTCAAAAACCATATAAAACAAGGTTTATTATTTTTATCTCATGATTTTTTTCGTGAGACCAAAATGATTTAACATTTGAGGCTGGCAATGCTGCACATCATACTAACACATAAAGGGACCAATTCTAGTTCACTGTGGTGACTACAATTTTGACTTGCCTGACATTTGTGCATTTACATGTCAGCTGTAACACCGCTCTTCCATGCCAAATATTACATATCTGTCCTCAGATAGGAAAGATCATACCAAAAGGTCTAAAATCTCACATTTGGATCCAAGAACAATACCATTTCTATACCTGAAATCTGGTACAAAGGTTTTAAATAAAACTAGTTTTTTTAATTAAAAAAGGCCACAAACACTTAGCTCGCAACATTTCACTGGAAACCTTCATACAATTGTAAACGACGGGGGGGGGGGGG
>NW_017729024.1:95474954-95486009 GCF_001723915.1 Gavialis gangeticus
GGGGGGGGGGGAAAAAAAAAAAAAAAAGACTTCATCAAAATGTTTGAAGGAGGATGTAATATTTTTTTCATTCACCTTTCCATTCAAACTTTGTCTTCTAAAGTTAAGTTTTTTTGAAGTTCTATTTAATAAATATTTTTTCTAGTCAAAACAAGTATCAGTTTCTGTTTTCTCCATATCTCATAGCTGAAATGACTTTGAGAGCCAATGACAAAAAAATAATCCCTCTACCAAGAGCAAAAAAAGAGAGAAGTGACTTCTGTAACATTCACCATTCACAGTTACTGTTTGCAAGTTGGCCCCAGTAGCAAGATGCCCAATTCTCAATTATTTTCACAAATCAGAGAATTAGGGCTGAAAGGGACCTCAGGGGGTCATCTGATCCAACCCCCACCCCACTCAAAGCAGGACCAGTCCCAACTAGATCATCCCAGCCAAGGCTTTGCTATCCAGGTGTTAAAAACCTCCAAGGATAGCAATTCCACAACCTCTCTGGGTAGCCTAGCTTATTCTAGTGCTCTACTAACCTCCTCATGAAAAAGCTTTTCCTAATATTCAACCTAAACTTCACATGCTGCAACTTGAAACCATTGTTCCTTGTTCTGTCATCTGCCACCACAGAAAACATGCAAGCTCCATACTTTTTGGAACCACCCTTCAGGTTGTTGAAGGCTGCTATTAAATTCTCCCTTAGTCTATTCGTTTCTAGACTAAAACCCAGTTCCCTCAGCCCCTCCTTGCAAGTCATATCCCCCCGCCCTCTAACTATTTTCCTCTGCGCCGGATTCTCTCCAATTTGTCCATATCCTTTCTGTAGTGGGGGCGGAGAAAACTGGACACAGTACTCCAGACGTGGCCTTACCAGTGCCAAATACGGGGGAAATCATCACTGCCCTCAATCTGCTGGCAGCACACCTACCAATGCAGCCCAGTATGCCATTCGCCTTTTTGGCAACAAGAGCACACGGTTGGCTTATATTCAGCTTGTTATCCTCTGTAGCCCCCAGGTCCTTTTCTGCAGAGCTGCTGCCCAGCCAATCAGCCCCCAAGCTGTAGCAATGCATGGGATTCTTGTGTCCCAAGTGCAGGACTTTGCACTTGTCCTTACTGAACCTCATGAGACTTCTTTTGGTCCAATCCTTAAATCTGTCTAGGTCTCTCTCTACAAGTCATAACCCTACCCCTCCAGCTTATCTACTACTCCCCCACAGCTTGGTGTCATCTGCAAATAACTCAGGGATATCGCTACTTACCAGCAAGAGACATCTGAAAACAAAACAAACTGAAACTGAATTGCCTGGCACTTCAAATACCAAAGCAGGTAGAGATGTTCTTTGAAAACCTGTTTATTCATATGAGTGAACTGAACGAAGCAATTCAGTTGCACAAGTTTTTACTGAACAAGGAAATAATTTTCTACTTTCCACAAGAAAGAAAATCCCTGCTGAGAAACTTACAATAGTTTTACAGACCAATACAACCTTGTGTGAGAAGGAAAGTTATTCAAGTCACTAAATCAAGCACTCCCAGATAAAAAAAAAAAGAAAAAAAATACACACACACACCAGATTTACAGTTGCCAGTGCAAATTTAATTCTGCCCCAGCACATCTATTCCCTGCACTGAGCAATGCCTTGTAGAAAAACCTCTATGTGATCCTTAATCATGTAATTAAACCATTGCATCACAGTGCAGACGCACAAAAAGAAGGAATTAAGCTTGCACATTTCTTAACCTCCGAGTATTTGACTTTGTAACCTAACTTTCTTTTAACTAATGTTTTGTATTACATTTCATAGGAACTTCTTCTGTTTATAGAAAAAATGACAAAAACAGCCTTTATGATATACAATGGTATTGTTTCATCCACCCCTACCAGCCATGAATGAATAGCAAGGTTCACACTTTCAGCACAGTTTTCTACTGCTTGGGCTACAGAATTAAGCTGCTGACACCACAAGAAAGTCTTGGTCCCAGCTGACTGCTGGTGCTAGATGAAAGCTTGACCTGGCCTGGCCCAACCCATTCACCCTTTTGCAGCCCTTCCTCTTGCCCATCCCCTCCCCATGGGTGGCATCAGCAGAAAGGATCAGACTCTTAAGAAGGCTCATGTTCCGTTTTCATTTTGGATGCCAAAATTTCCTGGGCAAAACAAACAAGAGAAGTGGCAAACTTAAATACAAAACTCGAAAGGAACTGCATTCAAAGAAAAAAAGTGCTTTTCTAGATCGAAGTCTTTCTCTTAGTTGAATTTTCAAATGCCTGCTGCAAACAAGAGGTGAGAAAGTGCCTCAAAAAGAAAAGAAAAAAAAATTGCAAGAATCTTGCATACTACAAAGTGTTAAACAACCTTAAGATGAAGGTCACCATTGGCTCCCCATATAATTATATACATACAGTCATACACTTGCATATTGAATGAGGCAGCATTAAAGCAATCAGGAGCTTTCAAACAGAGAAAAAATGTTTTATGTTTAAGCACTGCAGAGTAAAGCCTTTTGCCAGTAAAAACACAACATATGTCTTAATTTAAAAGTTTGCTCAGCACATTTTGTGCTATTTCCTGTGTCCTAAGCATCTGTCTGAATTGCCAAGATAGTTAAAAAAAATAAAATAAAATAAAAAATACGTTTTTCTTTCCTTCTGAATGACAAGACCTCAATGAAACAGAAGTCTGCGCCTTATACATCCTTTTGGAATTGCAGGGGGAAAGGTTATTTCAACAATAACTTACACACAAGTGGAAAGAGAAAACTTCTCAGTAATGAACGGGTTCCCTCCACAGGAGGATACTGCAACTTCTGCTAGCACAGCCAGGCACCCAGCCCAAATTTAACTGATGAAGTATTATTTTGTTTTTCATTGTGGCTTATTACAGATTTTTAGGGGTTTTTTTACCCACAAAGAGTAGGTGAGCTGTTCAAGTGTACTGGCTTCACAGTGTAGGCTAAATAACTTTTAACTGGGACAGATAAGGTTTGGTTGTCACGCTGATTTATCAACCCACTTTTAATATCTAGAAACTTTGATGAAAGAGCCACAAGCAGGTTTTTTCCCCCATTTAACAGCACTCTGATGCTGCAGTTTTCAAATCTCACTTCTAATCTCTCTCCATTTTGAAATTTTCCAGTTCAGTTCTGATTACCCACTGCTTATATCTCCCTTAAATCCTTCCTACTATTTATGATGGAGGACAAATTCAGCCAGTGTAATTTTGGCTGGTTCTCCAGCTATTCTTCAAATGGAAGACACTACACCTTCAGTCACAGCCTACCTTTTTATTATTTTTTTAAATATATGTATACATATAAATACAAATAGATCCCAGTCTCCTGTCATAAAAAATGAACACTTTTCTGTTACATATGGTCTATACATACAAAGCAAATCTCAGTGATCTATACATTTAATGGCCACAAAAGTGAAAAACAGTCAAAACTCAGCCTTAAATTAAACAAATTGATTCCCATCTTTGCCCTTTTACCAAAATAATTTACTAAGCCACAAGAAGTAAAAAGACTCAAGGCTGGGATGTCGCACAAGCAATATATTAACTCAGTCGGCAATAAATCTCCCCTTACTCTCCAAGCTCTATACTACTACTTTCTTAAATAGCTCACTATAAAGCCCCAACCTAATTAAAAACAGCTTCCTCTGCAACAGTGGCCTTGATTTCACTTATTTACACATTAACTGCAGCCTCCGTTTGGCCAATCCAGTTTATTCTCCGTTCCACACAGGGCCTTTTATCTGCCCTGGACAGCATTTTCTCCAGCAGATGAAGTAGATGCCGATTGATTTGCTGTCGAGCATGGTAAATTAATAGCAACAAATTGCTGAGGGCCCCATCTCGCTGCTCCACCATGCTTCGGCAGTTTTGCTTTATTTGCTCCATGATGGGCAGCAGTCAGGCCTCTTCAAGTCAATTTCTTCTTAACAACCTGCAATACTTTTCAATGGTGAAAATAGAGCCATTCCTTGTAAGTCAGAAATCAATATCCTATTGCCCTTAGAAAATGCTAAACAAGCAGTATTGGCAATCCACTTGGTACTAGAGGGTATCAGATATAATGCAAATCCATACTGCTTCCCTCCTCGTAGTTATTACAGTTTGCTAAAAGGTTCCTAATGCCATTTATCATCATTTACCATCGACTACTGCAGCTATGATTATGATATCCTATCAGCTAGTAGAGCCCTTTCATTTCTATTCAATTAATATTTTAGCAGCACTCAAATGGTTGTTGGCCAAGTCTCATAATAAAATTTACATGGATTGGAGTGAAAGGGGGGGGTTCTTACTGTGATTTTTTTTAAAAATCATTTTGTTTATTTTTTAATAGCCAGCTTTTTTAAGATCTGAACTTCCTTTAAAAATGCTGGAATATAGCATTTTCTCTAAAAAAAATTTCAGTGGAAAATTTAACTGGAGACAAGACATCTCCATAAACATAATCAAAATGAAATGGGAATTTTTATCCTGTTTATGTTCACCACTCGTTCATTCATAAATGCCTGTGTCTATAGTGAAAAATTGACACTTACTTTAGGCAATAATTAGTAATATTGGATTAAAACAATCAGAAAGCATGCTTGTTTGGAGCAATTTAAATAGATTGATTACCATAAAATTCCCTAGTGCTATAAATGAGATTAAGTGACCGACAAAAAAATAAAACAATACTAAGAATCTAGAACATCTTATTAATTTATACTCACAAAGTATTTTCTTAACTTTTTTCTGTCCCTTTTGAGACAATGTAGCAAGAAACAGACATTTTCAAATTACATACCATTTTTTACCTTTATTGTAATACTGAAATTTAAAGGTGTAGAGCATCAGCTCACATTACAACCCACAACTTTTAACTTTCCATTATTTCTTTTAAATTTGTCTGCTCAGCTCTATTGATTCTGGTGGGATTACCAGAAATTAGGTTAATATTTTAGGCTTTAATGCCTCATGTCACAACATACCCCCAGACTTGTCTCAAACAAAAAAAACAAAAAAAACAAATGACTAATTCAACCAGTCTAATGTATTTACTCAGTTACCAAAATTTAAATTAATTATGTTCTCAAACATAATTGTTAAAAATTGGCAACATTATGCAGGCTTAATTAAGATTAAATCCAATTTACTAAATGTACTTTAATTGGTACTAATTACATTAGCTTTCCTTTCAGAATGACAAATTCCCCATAGGTTTCACTTTAATAGTCTTCTATCAAAATCAACACAGGATGACTGATGATGAGCATCACATGAGGGGTGGGAAAAGTAACTCTCACCCCCCCCCTTCATACACACATGCACACACACTGTCACTGCTGTGTGCGTTTATCCTTTTATCAATTTGCTAAGTCACAGAGTCATGACTCCATCACAGCCATCATTTTCTGTTCCAATGAAAAATTTCTCTAAAAATAAATACTCTGTGGCTGGGAGCAGCCAAGAAGAACAGAAGCTTTAACAGAAAAATGCACAAAGGTTTCAAATATCAGGGCCACCAATTACTAGGGTACTTCCAAGGACTCTAGGGAGTCCTACTCTTGAACCCTTTGAGACGCAAATCTAATAAGTGAATAAGCCTAACCTGATCTTGAGAACT
Source organism: Gavialis gangeticus (assembly GCF_001723915.1). Taxonomy (NCBI): domain Eukaryota; kingdom Metazoa; phylum Chordata; order Crocodylia; family Gavialidae; genus Gavialis; species Gavialis gangeticus. Next base: position 95,480,567 of record NW_017729024.1, read on the forward strand.
AGGCCCAATTATGCTGCAGGGCAACTTCACTGCATTATTGCCTGCTTTCCATTACAAGGGCATCCAGTGAGTACATCTGGAAAAGAAGCTAAGAGGAACCAAGGCTGTCTGCCTAGGAAAACAAATAAAGACAGATATGCCTCTGTGCTAAAGGGGAAAAAAAGAAAGAAAATATAATAAGTAGGTGGTTTGCAGGGCTGTCTGTATTTCATAATGTGATAAACTGCCCTTGGGATTTTTTTTTTTTTTTTATGTGATTGAATTTAGAAGGCCAGGAAAAAAAAAAAAGAAGGGAATCGCTCAATTTCAAATGGGTAAAATTTGAAGATTAGGGGAGAAGAAGAGGAGAACTTAAGGTGCTGGTTTGAAAGTCCTTCACAGGGATCATAAGGAACAAAATCCATTTGAATATGAGAAACTGGGTCAAAACACTGGTATCATAAGGTGAAATAGGAAATTGTTTGTGGTTGCTAAACCAGCAAAGGGAGAGATGCAACTGATACAGAGCCGAAATAGACTGCAGAATGACAGGAAGCACGATTCTTAGTTGTAATTTATTTGAGTTACCAAAGTATTAAAGTATTTTGTTTAAAGGGTGCAGCATTCATGTTACTAATTTGAACAGGAATGACAATAATGGAAAGTGATGTTCTAATTAAACTCCATCCTTAGTAATCCCTAACTTTACTTTTAATTAAATGTTTAATTTCTCCAGAATACTGTGAACACTCCTGACACTGTAACTGTATATAATTTCTAAAATTAAATATTTAGAGTACAATTACTGATTTCAGGTCTTTGCTATTGTTGCATATTTTTTTTTCTTTGAGGGGGGAGATGCAAGGAAAAGAGTTTACACCTTTAAAAAAAAAACACTAAAGTAAATAACTCTAGATAATTTGCTTTTACAACATGCTTGACTACAATCATTACTTCCTGGTGCTTATGGGAAATTGCTAACTAGGTGGCCAGTAGGTTCTTCGTATTCTTAATGTGCTCATTTTAATAGTTTAGCTTATAAACATAGTCTTGAAATCATCTAATTGTGCATTTAGGATCAGACCCAGAACCTGATGCCCCCAACAGAAATCTTTCCACTGATATCAATGAACTGTGAAAGGCCACCCACCAGTTATGAAAATATAATCTTGTTGTTGCTACTCTCATCCTTCATGTCCTCCTATTCCCTCCAATTGTTAGTTATGCTCATTTATTGAGTCTTAAATTCTGTCCTCACCCTGCATATGTTTAACACTGCATCTGAGTTGCACTACTGAATTCAATTGCAATAGTTGTACATAAGGTTTGCGCACATGCACAAGTCTTTGTAGGATTGGAACCTCAGACTGAAATCTCTTTGGAGTAAGGACTGCCTCTGTGACAAACACTTAGCAGTGTGGCCGTGATCCTGACGGAGGCCTCAGGATATTTAACAGGACAAGTAAATATAAAACAGCATTTGACTCTGTCCTTGCTCTCAACAAGATAAAGAAATCCCATTTAAAAAAACAAGTTTAAAATCCCATGCTTTGCACAGAAATGCGTACAAACCAATTTTATCGTATTCTGGCCTCTTCCATTCACCCATTTCTGTAATTCCATAGATCACATTAGCCAGCAACACTTGTGAATTACTAAAATATTTTCTGCAATGGATTGCCTCCATTAATCCCCAACAAATAAAAAGTTCTGTCGCTAGAAAAAGAGGTGAGATTTTCACTTCATTCTCCTCCCGACTACATTAGATTGAATAAGAAATTCTGATTTCTGCTACTACACTCCATCCCACTGCTTTTGGCTTAACAATGGCATGAGGTTGAAACTTAACATTCTCTCAGCAAGTTCATTTACCCTATAGACATTTGGGAGCTAAACAGACTTTTCCTGATGAAAGTCCAAACAAAGTAGCTTCAAGGGTCCAGCACATGGTTCTGCATCAATCCCTTTTGTAGACGCGGTTAAAATTCTTCCCCTTCCAGTTCAAGTAAAGGCAACAACTCTTTTTCTACACTCCCTTCTATACTACGCTTCTTCCCTTGATGCCTTAGGTGTTCAGTGTGTAACTGTTACTCCAGAAGGTGACAAAGATCAGAGTTTAGACAGACCTGAACCTAAAGCCCTTAGACATCTGAAATAACTTACTCAACTTCATAGTCTCTTTGCAGTAAATGGAAGTAATTTTGTGACGGGGATTACAAAGGTAACAAAACTAAGGTCTATTATTAAAATGGGAATAATATGAACTAGCCCCCTAGGTTCTTATCATACATACACTGAGATTTCAGAACACAAAAAATATTCAGCCACTTACACATGCAAGTAAGTCAAGTCACAGAATACAGAATCTAGATTAACATTAGAAAAAGGACTGATATGTAACATGGTTAGGTAGAAGAAAACGTTTGCCTACCTGCTTATGCATCTCTATATTCAATCCATAGGACATCTCATAATACTGAGAAAGAAGAAAAATTGATTCCATTAGAAATCTGTAATTGTAGAACCGATTCCCAAATTAATTTCAAATCATGTCACATATAGGAGGCATCATATACTTAAAAAGAGATACCAGCATTTGCAAGCTCTCAAAATTTGAATAAGAACTTTACACCACTCAATTTCCCCATCTACTTTTAAAAACTGACATTACTGCTTGCCAAATTTAAACACAAAGACTAAACAAAACAAAACAAAAAAAAATAACAATGAGAATCAAAGATGAGAAGCAGTGAAAATGCATGGAAAATGCTCAAAATTTTGTTCCCTAGCACACATTAAAGATACCAAAAAATGCCCGAAGTACTGGAAACCAGACACTCACATAAATCTGCCATGTAGCCCAGACCGGTTATTCAATATTTTAAATTAAAAACAAAACAAAGCTACAATTAAATCACAGCTTTGCAAGAAATGAAAGAGCAAGGAAATTCAGAATTAAAGCAGACATTCCATTCTTAGTATTTCCTGTTGTGTCTCAGTATTGCAGGAAACTCAGCTCAGTGTATAATGTATAATATAATATCATCTATGCTCCAGTATGTACGCACATCTGCCATAGAAAAGACAAAATGCAAGCCTTAACATGTTTGTCCTTTAGCAAATGTAGGGTTTTTTTAGGTTTATTTATTCCTTCTATAAATATTAGACTTCTGTGACATACAAATGGAAAGCAACTACACCCTCTTTGAAACAAAAGAGCAGATAGCAATAGCTCCTTTGGTGTCATCACGATCCATCATACAATTATGTATTTAAGAGATTTCTTCCTATGCAAGTTATTTAACCAGACAGACCACAACTGTCAAGGAAATCCTTTCTACAGTTCAGCTCACTGACACTCTGAATAAAGCAAAACAGTATGAATCAACAGCTCATGAGCAGCAGTTATTCTAAGAATTAGGACTTTTTACATTTTGGTTCACTCCCTTGACCCTACCTTGGTCCCCTCCCACCTCCCCATACACACGCACATACCATAAAAGAATAAATCTAAAATCATATGGTCGACAAATAATAGCCACAAGAAGGGAGAGAACCTAGCAAAAGTGAAAACATTTTCTTTATCAGTTAATAAAAGTTGCATCCACCTTTGACAGACTAACAGTTTGTCTGTAATTGAGGAAAAATTCCCATATGTTTAAAAGGTAAATTTCAAGTAGAACTTAACCAATATGTGCACACACACACACAAGAAAAAAAAGAGACCCCTGAAACTAAAGATTTATAACGGAAACACTGATGCCACTTCAACAAAGCAGCACTACTATCCTAATCTACCTGGTTACCTCCAAGAATCTGAACATATTCCTATCTTAGTATAACCAAGCTAATATACATTTTGAATTTGTTATGCTGTGCTTACCATGACATAGTGTCGCTGCATCTCTGTCTTCTCACTGGCCAGTTTTTCACATTCTAGCTTTAAGCTGTTCAAGATATTAAAAAAAAAAAATTGAACTTCATAATGCTAGTTTTACATCCTTCTGAACACACATTTATTCCCCTGTCTGGTTATCGTCTCAAAAAATAAAAGAAATTTAAGTTCAAGTTATCTTTTGGGGACAAAGGGGTTTTATTAGTTTCCCTTTACAACAGATGCTGTGCAAAATCCCAATTTTGCAAACCAGCTGTAAACAGTATACAGAAAAAAAAAATTCGCGAACACTCTGGGTCATAGAAAATGCTTGTTACAATGGTCAGTATAAGGAACATTTAAAAAAAAAAATCACCCTACCATTATATAATTTAGTTCCTATTATTATTATTATTAAGTCAATCTTGGGAATGATGTCTTTCTTCCATTCAAAACACAGACAAGTAAAAGGAGTACTGCCACACTCAAGAACAAGAAGATGGGGTAAGGGAAATCCTCCACCCCTCTTTCCCTTTGATGGAAGTGTAACAAAAACACCGCACACCATTTAAGAGCCACTATAGCAAGCATCAAAACCTTCTTTGGCTTTTTTTTTTCTGTTCCCAGAAGCAACCCAATCTTGTGAGAAGTCATTTGTCACTTTAAGAATAAAATGCTCTTCCATCCAAAAGATAATGAAATAGCTCACTAGCTACACTTCCAGGTTATCAGCACACAGCATTTCAACGTAAAGGGGCTGGGTCAAGGCAAGCCATGAGTCTGGAGCAACATTAAAAAAAAAAAAAATCATGCGGTTATCACAGCCAACCAAATCTGTCCTCTTGACCCACCCCAAAAACAGGAAGCAAAAAAACAAAACCAAAAAACGCCCCCCCCCCCACACTTTCCACCATCAACATCTGACTCTCTTTTAAGTCCTCTACTTCTACGCATTTGCCTATGTGCTTCATCCTTGAGGAGCAACCTTTTATTTAGGTCTCAATATCCAAAAGGACTCTTCCTCACTTCAACAGAGACTCACACATTTGGGATTAATTCCTAGGCAGTGCTTGGGTGTTCTCTAATCAAATGTTACAATGTATTTCCAGGAGATGCTTTCAATCTTGCTCAGAACATTTTGAAACCACCCTGGCTCAAATGGTCAGAGCTCAAGACAGTCCCAGTAGGAGGAGGGAGGGGAAATGCTGATTCCCTGAAACGGGGCTATGAACTGGTCTTTTTTCTTGTGGGAAAAAGGGGTGGGGAAAAAACCCCCAACCTACAAGACACCAAAAGAAAAAAACAAAAACAAAAAGAAAAAAAAAAGAAAAAAGAGATCCACACATGTTCACGCCTTGGCAAAAAAAAAAAAAGTGACAAGAGCTAAGCAAACACGAGGATCAGGGAAAGTAAACATCATTACCTGTGGTACTGAGCCTGCAAAAACTGAAACTCCTCCTTAATCCGATCGCAGGATTCGGAAATGGTGAATTTAAAGGGTTGAGCAGGCTGATGAGGAGCCTAAAAACAACCAACATGAAATGTTTTAATTATCCCGCATCTCACGCAGTCCCAGACAGGGGCGCGCAC
>NW_017729024.1:95491009-95494184 GCF_001723915.1 Gavialis gangeticus
ACCCCAAGCAGTGTGTGCATGGGGGGTTGGGGTCACCCGCACAGCATTACAGAATCAGGATATTACAACTCACCTACTTTTGCGCACACCCCCCCCCGCCAACAAATATGCCCCCAGCAATGTGTAGGGGGGTTCAGTCACCCACATTATTAATGGAAGCAGACTATTAAGCCTCCCCTACTTTCTTGCACAGATGCATACACACACACACACACACACACTCCCTCCAAGCATTGTGTACAATGGGGGGGGGCCGTTATCCACAGTATTAAGGAAGCAGGTTACTAAAACTCACCTACCCCCCCCCAGCAATGTGTGCGTGGGGGGGGGGGGCTGACCACCCACAGCATTAAGCAAGCAGGCTATTAAGCCTCCCCCTACTTCCCCCAACAGACAAACACATGCCCCAAGCAATGTGTGTGTGGGGGGGGGGGCTGGGTCTTAAGGAATTAGGCATTAAGGAATCAAACTCACTTACTTTCCCCCACACAGACACCCCCTTCCCCCCCCATCAGGGTCCCCTCTTTCAAACCCAAGAGTCCCTTCTTTCTTTACACCCCCCCAGCTCTATCTATCACCCCTGTAAGCCAAGGGAAGGAGACAGAGTCGTGTGTGGATCCCACCCCCGCCGGCACAGCCCGGGGCAGTGGGAGGGGGGCCGGGACCCCGGGATGAACACACACACGCACTGGAGCCCGGGTCCCCGCCGAGCCAGGACCGGGCTGCGGCGATAAGAAAGCAGCTGAAGGCGCTGCCAGCCTCGCTCCCTCTTTCGCTCTGTAGTTTGCCTCGGAAGCTGGAAAAGACGGGAGCGATCGCAAGGGCCGGCAGCAAAACCCCCGCACCGGAGAGCCAGGAAAGCCAAAGACAACAATAAGAAAATGGCTACAACCCAATTGCCCCCCCCCCCCCTTCACCCTGCTTTTCGTTTCCCGTCCGCGCCCGGCAGAGGAGGCCGGAGGGCGGCCGCGAGGCTCCCCCGCCCTGGCCCCCCGCGTCCCCCCAGCCTGGCAGGCGAAGGCGAGGCCGGGGCCGGCGGCAAGTGTCAAGCCCTCGCCTCGCCGCGCGTCACCACTCACCGGGTGCCGGGTCTGAGGATACATCTTGCTCAGATCGCGAATCATCCAAGCCGCTTTACTGGGCGCTTCTGGCCGGAGCAGCGCGGTTCATAGGGTTGAGCGGCAACAATGCGAAGAGGGGCGGAGGAGGAGGAGGAGAGGGGGGGAGGAGGAAGGGGCTGCCCGGCGCTGGTGCTCGGAGGAGCGTCTCCGGCGGTCCCCGGCCCCCCCGCCCGCGCGGGCACACGGGGGGAGGGAGAGGCGGCGGAGGCGTGCCCGGCCCCGGGGGGCCGCTGCCACATCCCACGGGGGCCGGCGGGCGCGTCCTCCGGCCCCGCGGCGGTCCCGGCGTTTCCTCGTCCACAGCCCCGGGCTGCTGGGGGGCGGGTGAGGGTTCCCCGCTCCGCAACAACTCCGCTCCCCGCGGCTGCAAACTTTTCCGGTGCTCCCCAGCAGCCGGGCGAAGCGGCGCCCACAAAAATAAGAAGGCAAAAACAACAGAAATAATCAATCAAAGCCGCTGCTCGTCTTTTAGGATTCAAGAAGCACAGGAATCGCTCCGGGCGGCGGGGTGCGGGTCCCCCCTCCCGCCCCGCGCTCTCTCTGTCCTCGCAGGTTCAAATGCTGCGTCCCCGCGGCGCCTGCCCCCCGGGCCGATGCGAGCCCCGGGGCTGTGCTTGTTTGGGGGTCGGCGAGCTCCCCCACAACTCTTGCGAGGAGCCGCGCGGCACAAGCCCAGCGCCGCCGCGAGCAGCGCTCCCACCACGCTCTGCCGAGGCGCGGCGACTTCTTTGCCCAAATGTAGCGACCGCCGAGGTGTTTGCATGCTGATACATATTCAGAGCGGCCGGGCCGCGGGGCAGGCTGGGAGCTGTAGTTTCCCCCCCGCGGCGGGGCCCGGCTGTCAGGCGGCACAGCCCTACAGCTCCCGGCAGGCCGCGCGCGCGCCCTCCTCGCGCCCCCTCCCTCCTCCGGCTTCTACTCCGCCCCTCAAAGGGCGTCGTCGGCGACCAATCAGCGGCGGCGGCACATTAATCGCCGTTCTGTATTAATGCCCATCATTTCGCCGCTGACAAATGGGCAGAGAGGTAGGGGAAAAAGGAAGGGCGGAGGGGGAGGTGGCTCGGCGCTAAGCCCCCACGTGGGGCTCCGACGCGACAGCGGGGGGCGGCCAATGAGAGGCCGCGAGAGGCTGGGCCGCGCCCCCGTCACCGCCCACCTTTCGCTCTGCCTGAGGTGGAGCTTTGAGATCGCTGAAGTTCCAGAGCGCCAGCGTTCGAACAGGGGAAACATTTGTTCAGCTGTCAATCAAAGTAACGTGGGGTGGCGGCTGCTGCTGTCGCTGCTGCTGCTGCTGCACCGCCGCTGCATCTAGTGTGCGGGGTGGTGGCACAACAAGGGGAGGGTGGGGGCGACGGGAGGACGCACCCCCCCCACTCCGTGCCACTCCGTGCCGCCGCCTCACCCACCCCGGGAGGAAGGCGGACTAATTAGGGGGCAATGTCTCCTTAAAGAGACAAGCTCGGCCTTGTGTAACGTGCCGAAACCCCTGTTGAGACAAGAGAGGGAGGATCACGCTGATCCCACTTCTTTCAGTTCACATCAATTTTACGCGCCACTGGAGCTGGCATAATTTTCATGTGAACGGGGCTGAAGCTCTTGCGCTTACTTGGAGCGAGCTGGGCAAGGAGCGGGGGGGCAGCCTGGTCGCTCCCTTGTGGCTTTAATGTATAGCCACTTACACACACACACGCACGCGTGCACATACACACATGCACGCTGGTACATACACACAACAGGACTCCAGTGGCCCCACACACACATGCACACACTCATGTACACACGTACACGCACATACACACATGCACGCACAGACATGCGCACACAGGTACATACACAGTAGGACCCCAGTGACCACCCACACACATACACATGCATGTACACATGTACATGCACATGCATACATACACATGCATGTAGACACACGCACACACACATGCATGCCCACGCACACACCTTCAGCTGAGGGATCTAGTAAGGTTCCCTCCCCACCCCATCAGTCAACATGGCAAAGGGGAGGGGCAAGGGCTGCAGCGCATGAGCACACACACACACAC
>NW_017729024.1:95494333-95515094 GCF_001723915.1 Gavialis gangeticus
CCCCCCCCCCCCCCCCCCCCCCCCCCCCCCCCCCCCCCCCCCCCGCCTGCAGCGATGCCCTGCTCCCAGGTAGATTTAGGTTGGGAGGGGAGAGAAGGCATTGCTGGGTTCTTCATTTCTTTGCCCACGGGAAAGAAGAAGGAGTTGAGGCCACTTCGGTTTGGTCGCAGGCAACCCATCTCCACATGGGATGCAGCTCCCACTTGCTGTTACTGATGAATGCTGGAAAAATATATATGGTAGGTTCACTAAAAGTACCTCTTGTTCATCTGCCCTCTCCCCGGCAATGCTCAAACTTGCAGAGCTGTCCAGCCCAATAACTCAGCCTTCTCCAGCTGGACCCCTCGGCACTAGGCTGGCCCAACACGGCTGAGAGCATGTAGGAATGCAGGTAGGAACCACGCAGCTCCTATGCACAGGACCCCAGTGGACACCCACCTCACCTACCTTTACACATAGATGCTTGTTAGAAGAGGGCCATTTGTTTTCCCCATCTCGGATCTGTCACAGTAAGGAAATTCCAACTGAACCCATGCAGAATCTTTTACCCTAAAGGGGAAAAATGAACTGAGGTGCATCATTAGTATTCCAAAATGTATTGCTGGTGTTTGGCTGCCTTCTGTCCCCGCCAATGAAAGGGTCTTTATGTCACTTTTATTAACACAGACACAACATCCTATCCACTCTATCAGTAGGTCTCCTGTGGGATTCCTATACATTTGACTGCAAGAAGGATGACATGGTGGAGAGACATCATCATGTCCTACTATGGAAGAACCCAGATTCCTATCACTGGGTTCAAAATAACCCATTGGTTCCTTTTATTACCAACGCCAACTGCTGCCTTTCTGGTGCACTTGCATCCTTATTAAAAACACACACACACATGAGCCAGACAAAAAAACTTCCCCAAACACCGTATTTTACAGAAGTTTTACCTAGGCATTTTGGACCATAAACAAGCAGTAACATTCTACTAACGACATCTCTCTCTTTAGTACTGAACTACTGCACCAATTGCCATACCTCTCAGCTGTCTTTATTGCCAGAGACTAGCTTCATTTTAGACCCTCTATCCTATATTACTGTCAATTATTTACATCAGAAATGCTAAGCAACTGAAAATGAGGTTATAAAACAAATACTTATTGATGTCAAAGAAAGCAATCCCACATCATTTAATGCTTCCTGAACTATTATTTTCCTCCTATACCCAGTTATATAGTGGCCCACAATTGGGCTTTGGCAGGCTCAGGCGTATAAAGTTAGTAGCTACTGTGGGCAACATAATTTAGGGCTTGTTCCTGAAAACTTTTACTTATAAGAGTTTTACTCGAAGAAGACAACTTGCTGAAAGATAGCTACGGTTTTTTGGGGCCGCTCATAAAGTTTACAGGTTCAGATGTTTAACAGCATGCTTTCAAGACTCAGTCACACATGTTTGATAGGGATTTTTTCCACTGGGGTCAAAGAGGAGCAGGTCTTTTAGGAGGGCTAAAGGTATTCAAATGTCTAAAATGCAGATAAAAACCTCAGGTTCAAGCCCAAAGACACATAGGGCCTGTCTATACCTCTCCAGTAGCTACTCCTGAGGACTAGTCCATTCAAGTTCACCGACATCCTCCAAACCCACAAATTCACTACTTACACTGCCCTGGGCTCATCCTCAGGGAACACCCTCAGGCCCTAAGCTTGGAGTATGCTTTCCAACTAGGGTGGATGAGACTTGCTTAGGTCCATCCTCTTTAGGATTAGCTGCTGCCACAATACAGACAAGCCTAATAGCCAGCTCTGGTGTCTCTGACTTCTCAAAGCTTCCACTAAGGATCTGCCCAGTCCTTGAGGTTCCTAAATTCCCTAGGTTTCAGACAGGAAGTTTTTACCACTGCAAGTTTTTGCATTCTGCAAAGTATCTGAACATCTGAGCCCAATGACCTTTCTGGAGTAGGCATTCCCCAGCCTTTCTCACTGGCATGCTCTGAAAACACTTACTGGTTTGGACCTTTTATGGTAGGAGCCCACCAGAAGAGTTACTGGTGGGCTCCTACTATTGCCCACACCACCTCCTCCTCTGTCTGGTTTTCACCCTCACCAGGGTTTTAAACCCTGATTTCCAGCCTCCTAGCTAAGGGTTTCCAGCACTAGGCTGCAGGGTAGGTGGGTGAGGTGGGTATCCCTCAAGGTCTCCTAGTGAAGATGTTTTGCTTTGTATAAAATGAATATTCACTGAAGTAGGAGTAGAACCCTGAACGCTCAGGTCAGCGCCCAAATACCAGGCTATTGTTTTTTCTCTGGCCTACACTGTGTGTCCAACAGGTAGATGTAACAACACTGAACCCAAGTGTGATTTAAGAATTTTGAGCATTTTCAACTGATTATTGAGCTCTGTTGATATTTTTTCAAGATATGGGCTTGAGACACTTTTCTGAATCATTAGGTACCAAATGATTTTTTTAATCTGGCCTTTAATGTATCCCCTTAGATGCTGAGTACCTTCAAGTTCCACTAAAGACAGAAGCAAGCTTTGAAGCAAGAATATACAAGTGCCCAGCATTCAAACACTTTAAAGACAAGCATACCTAGAGTCACCTGACTAAAGCAGGTGAGCTGATAGTGGCAGACCAGACTATAAGGAGAACTTACAGTCTGAATTGACAAAGTTCCTAGCACCTCTTGGAAGGTACTAAAAGTTCTCATTCTACAATTTGAGGATCAGACTCTAAAATCTGGAAAGGGGCTCCAGCTGGTATAAAATGAAGACAACAGCTGAAAAAATTTCAGTGTGAAATCAAACATCAGTTTTGTTTTGTTCTGCTTTATCCCTCCATTAATGTGCCATCAGGCATAGTGCTGTAATATGAAACATAATGAAGTCCTGACATGGAACCTTTTGGTCAGAATAGGACCTCTTTCAAGAATAACCAAAACGAAAGGCAGGGCAGCACCCTACAAACTAAGACATGAGCTCTTTTCTATAGGCCACAGCCAACTTGATCAGAAGCATTCAGCTTAATGGAACAGTTCATAGTGCATGAAATAAAGCAGGTGCATGTTTTTCCAAGATCAGGCCCTAATCCTGTAAGAAAATCCACGAAACTCAAAGTTTAAACAGATGCTATATCATAACTTGCCATTTGAAAATTATGAGAATTAAGATCAGAATGTCAGTGCCATTTTGATTTTCCTGGCTTCTGTCATTTCTGACACAACCCTGACAGGTCTTTAAATATAGATTGTTTTGTATGTAAAGGTTCCCATTTCTTTTCTTCTTTTATGAGAAATCTTTTATGGTAGGTTATATAACCTCTGTTATTACCGAGATAATAGAGAAAGTAGCTTTTAATGTACTGTATGTACTGTTAAAGGTTTTTCAAAAGTGAATTGACTGCAAAAATTATTTAGGCAGCTTTATATGTACAGCAAATGTACAGAGTTTTGACTGTCATAGCAAAAATCTTTATGAAATATCATGCCTGAGCCAAGGTTTGTTGTTAAATATCTCAGCCATTTACATTTCTTTAAATGTCAAGAGTAATTGAAACACTCATATGATAAATTTCAATCATTTGAGAATCCTGTGACTCCTGAACTAGTCCACTTTTAATTACATTTAACATTCTAAAATGAACAAATCAATTTGTATATATTTTTATACATGGTAGCTAAAAAGAAAAAACATTTACAGACTAAGATTTTCTAATCCACTATCAGCCTTTGGTGATTTTTTTTTATATATCAGTCATAAACTTAGCAAATACAGATTTCTTAGTGCCAGAGGACCTTTAACCATGGGCCCTATCCTGAAGTTATTTTATACATAACCCTATCGATCTCATGTAAGTAATGGCTGCAACTTAAGTCCAAAGGTACCAGGTGCACAGGTGCTTTTATAGAGTTTATTTTGGGAGCAAGTCACCAAATCAATGTGCCCCGCTGGCTATGTCAGTCACGATAAAAGACATTAAATGCCTTGATAAATTAATCAGTTCAAAGGGTCTTATAATAAAGTTTTTTACTAGTGCATGCATTTAAATGCACAATGTAGCAAGCTTGTAAAAAGATAAACTCAATGAGGTTTTCAGTTAAAGGCATGCTAGGCTCTCAATTTGAAGTTTCAGTTATTGTGGTATGAGGCCAAATGTTGGGTTTTTGTTTGTTTTTTATAATAGTGTTTCATAGTACAACATCCCAGTTAAATTCCTGATTTTTGCAAGTACTATGAATTGGCCTTGGCAAAAAAGATTGCTAAAATGCTCCCTATCCATAGCTTTCCATTTTAACCATGCACAATCTTGAGGATATATAGTAGTTAGTAAAGAAATCAAGGGAATGATGGTACTCAGTTGTGAATAATGTGATATTTCATGTTAATAATTTATAATGCAACCTGTTTATCTACATTATTACAATGGCAAGGGAACCCAGCCTTAAATGTTGTTGACCTCCATTTTGGTTAGACAGTGGTTTCAACTTGTAGTGAAAGTGGGACTTCAGTAATATAGCACAGTCTGGCAAAGGCAAACATGAGAAAATGCTTCATCTGAATTATATCACATACACAGGGCCCCTCTACACTACACAGTCCTGATGCAACTAGATCAGGTAACAAGGATGCAATCACACATCTCCATATCTCATTCACAGGATGGTTAACCTCAGTAGACTGTATTTATCAATTCAATTACAGGGTTGGAGCCAAATCTGGTTTGCTTGTCTGAGAATATAAGTCATTCTAAAATATGACTGTTTACGAAAACTAGACATAAAACGTCTCAACCAAAGAGAATCATGCTGAGAAGGAGGAACTGGCCCATTCACGTGGTGTGGCCTCAGCTATGTTTTACATGCATGAGGCAGGAGCAAGGATAACAGAACTAAGGGAGATAATGACTCTCTTGCAAAGTATGCTGCTTATAATCTCACTCTGACTTTGCTCTTTCCCTAAACTCTACATATCCAGTGTTGGAAGCTGCATCATTATGGAACAAAGAAAAAGGGCTCTTTCTCAGTCCTCTTGTTATACAAAGATCAGTCCAACTGCCACTGAAGTCAATGGAAGCCTTCCCAGCCCTTACTGTATCTTTAATTTAGCAATCACTGTTTATCCCCTGATGCTGATCAGTTACTATATAAATCTAAATAATCATATACAATTTCAGAATGAAATCCTGATTTAGTTCTCAAGCATTTTCACATTCCATGAATAGTGCTCAGTATTTTCCAAAAAAATTGGCACCTCCAATAAAAAAGTACAGCAGTAAGATAAAATGGGAGTGGGGTAAAATGTTTTTTGAGAAATAAATCTGTACCGTAATTTAGACCATGCATTGGACCAACAATATTTTAATTAAAACTATTTTTTTTATTGTAAGAGGTTGCCATATCAATTAATGGCATTTTACAAATTCAGGATGCTTTAAGTGTGCAGAAAGAAAGCCATACCAAAAGGTAAGACGTTGAAATAAAGACACATATTTTTAAATAAACGTAATAGTTCCTCAGCCTCATGTTGATTCTTTATATTGGCACAAGTGAGTAAAGTGAGAAGCACAAAAATATTATCTAGGGCAAAAATTCAAAAAGATATGGAAATCATTCTGGGAGTATAAATAAGATTTTGAACTTCTCTTTCTCATACTGCATGCTGCAAATTTCCCGGCTTCTCTTAAAGGGTAAAGACACCATTTCTCTTTTAATCTTCAATTACACATTGAAGTTGACTTGCATGCTATTATTGTATTGCAGACTCAGCAAGTACAGTAGTTCAGGGAATAAAAAGTTTAGATACTGCCTATAGTTGCATTGTGGAATGGTTTTATTTTCCTTATTTCATCCTTAGGAGTGAGATTCATTTGTAAAAAAAGTACATGCCTCTTTTGGTGGATACAGAGATATTCTTTAAAATGTTTTATATACAAAGCAGAGAGAGCGATTCAACAAATGGCTGCTGAATACATATTTACTCCAGCAAGCAAGGGAAAGCTAGGGAAAATTCACCTATTGTCTTCATTTGAACAACCAGATGCCTGTTCTCTAACACACGCTCTGTTCTCTAGCACTGGGAAGAATAATCACACTCTAGCTATTATTTAGCATTAAAACAAAACAAGAGGAAAGCTTTCTGGGTAAATATTTCAAATATACAGTAAACTCTATCTTAAAAGCATCAGGAACTTTCAATTTTATAGTATATTTTTTAAAATTGCCAAGCTCTTCCAATTGTATTTTGGTGAATGCCAAGTTCATTAACATGTTAAGTAATGACCAGCTCTGCGTACCTAGAAATAACCAGGAGAGGTGAGCATCAGAAAATGTTAAATTTAAGGCAGTTGTTTCTTTTGTGTGTGTTGCAATGTGGTATAGTGCCAGATCCCTAGATATGCCAAGCAGTATTTTAGGCCACTTTTCCATTAGCCTCATTCCCCCTGTTCTGGAGGCAGTTTGGTGCTCAACCTATCATTGGCACAAGTTAGAAACACCTCATGCTTCAGTTTTGCCCTTTTTGACCCTGGTGCATTTTTCCTCCTCCCTCCAGAACATCCCTATGCTGGGAAAAGGAACCAGAAGTAGGGCACATCTATACATTCATTAATGCACTGTAATTACAGTGCATTAAAGTTTAATGCCTGTTCTTAATGCGCTGTAATCAGCAGTACTGGGCAGTAGCACCGGCGCACACTTTTCTGTGATGCTAATGCACAATAGACTAATTCTGTTCCACATTAGCTTATTAGCACGATTTTTGCCTGCCATGCTAACATGTAGTAGAATTAACCTACTGCTCATTTAGTGCTTCACGTAGATGCGCCCTTAGACTGAGCCTGCTACAAATTCTGAGTCCTCTGAAACAATGCATTAGCTTGCTTTATATTGGAGTGGCACAGGACACTTAGGAAGAGCTAAGAGCCTGGCCCATATTTAGCTGTGATTTATAGCGAGAGCCATAATCTGATCTTACTGAAGTCAATGCCAAACTCTACTATTGCCTTCACTGCCTTTGGATTATGGAATTTTACAAATAAAAATGAAGGAAATGCATTGTTATTTGAGAAGATCCTGATGCCTGCTAGGTTACGCATTATATAATGATCCCTACTCTGCATAGTTTTACAGCAGTGGTGACACACACTAATCTTAAAGGTAAGCAGTGAGATGTTGTTATGGATAACAAAGTATTCTGAGTTATTCATTAAAAAAAATCAGATTTAAATGAAGTCAGGCAGATTTTGTTCTCAAGTTAGCATAAATTTGTAATAATTGCAGTGACTTTTGGATATACGCTGCAGCGTAAGCTAGGGACAAATGCAGCCCTGAGTGTCCGAGTTACTGGGTAATAAACTCGTGGGGAATCCAAGTGTTTGTTTTCAAAACCTTGAACAAATGTATGGGGTTGGACTGGATGTGAGAGGGCTGAAAACAAAACAGGGAGCAGTTTACTAAACAAACCTTCTTTCTGCTTGTAACAACTGAAACGGTGCCTGCCGTATCTGAGCCCCTATCAGAAAGGGGAGGGATAGAGGCAAGCATAAGATTGTCAATGAAATAGTATCCTTTAACAACAGTCAGTCACTTCCTGCAATCAAAACCCTGCTAGCATGTGGCTTGTTCAAATAAAAATTACTGGACTGAAGCCAAACAAGAAAAAGTAATTGATAATGTGGTTTTTCAGAACCCACCCATCCATCAAATGTGTCACTCCTCCATAATACTTTATTTCCCTTCTGAACAAAGATCTTTAAAATTCATTGTGTGCACTTAAAAACAAAGTGTCCTTGTGCTGGTTTATAATGATTCCCTTTTAGTTTGGGTTTGTTTTGTTATTTAATTACATTCCCTTCTATCTTGCATTTTTGTCCAGATAGTTGCTGGAAATTTCTGCTGTTCTTAAACAAAGAATCTTTGTGCTGTATCAGCTTGCATTTTCCTTGGATTGTGTTGTGCTGGTGTCTTTTCACTGACTTCAGCACAGGAGTATTGTAGCCACAGCTTCACTAAGTAGACTGTAACAAACAGATTCATAGGCCCTTTCTCCATGCTGCATCTTATTAACTGATCTGTGGGAAATGCTCTTTAGATTGTTAAGGCATATGAGCTATTACAAACAATAAATTAACCTCAAATGGAGAATGCTTTGAGACTCCTAATACAGTAACCAAGCAGAAACAGCAGTTTCTAAAAAGCTCTTTACCTACCAAAGCATGTACATTTCAGATAGTATTTTGTTAAAAGTCATTATCCTTATCTTTGACATCAGCCTTACACCTAGGTCTTTACTGAAGTAAAGAGCTAAGGAATATTCTATATTCCTTCATACCAAATAGCAAAGTAGAGGCTAAAACACTGAAAACAATTCAATAACTATGTAATTCAGGACACATTTCCTCCCATCCAAAGGGCTCCGCCCCCACAAAAAGTCCAAATCCAACAAACAAAACAGGGGTAACAGTATTAATGGCAATTAGAGGGCCATGTTCACAATATCTTGTATCAATTTTATAGGTGCTGCTAACGATAACCCTCAAATTCCAGACCACTCTCTTATTAGGAAGTCAAATGCTGTGGAGCTAATTAATCCATAAGGAAGTGCTTTAGGTTTTAATGGCCTAATATTTCATTTTATGTTATTTAATAATAGGTCTTAATACTAGGTACTGAGAAAATCCTACACACTGGGAGCAATCCAAGACTAACACTACATCCTGAGCTGAAAGAAATGTGGGTGCACACAGCTGTTCTAATAATGGGAGAGTTCTGGAAAGCTAACGGAGAACATAATCAGCCCATTTCAGCTCTATTTTTTTCACTAGATGAAAATTATATTTACAACCCTCTCCCTACACAAGATAAGTCTTATAAAAATCCTCCATCCAAGACAGGTTCAGATAAGCTGATAAATCTGCAGCCCCCTGTAACCATCTGATTGGCCTACCTGAGGATTTGGTCTAAATATTTAACTAGAGAGGAAGCATTGTTTAGCGTCTAGGCAGGCAGGCAGATGGATGGGAACTAGAGCTGTATTGCCAACTCTGACACTAACTCACTGAATGACCTTGGACAATTTTTGTTTCCTTGTCTAGTTCCACTATAGGAATGTAAAATAACACTTACCTAGCTCTGTTTATTATTTTTACAAGGCTGTGAAAACTATCAATCATTATTTATTACATCTTAGTAAGGAGTCCTAAGTCTAATACATACCAACCATGTGAAGACCTCAGATTGGTCTCAGTTACAGCTTTTATCAAACTTCTTGGGATAGTCTCAATAGGAAGTCATTCTCTTCCACCTACCACACCAACTCTAAGATCCCAGCTCAATATACTGATTCAAATGGGCCTAACTTCAAACTCACGAGAAGTTCTATTTACTGCAATAGAACTCCTCAAAAGTTAAAAGTTAAGTATGTGCTTAAATGCTTTCCAAAAATATAGAGCTAAATCCACAGTGCTGTAGACTGGCATGTCCCAATCAATTTAATTGGAGCTTCATCAATTTAAATGATCTGAGGATCTGATCCATTGTGCGTAATTACTTGAAATGTCAGTGTTAGCAGTTGTAATGTTCCAATCTAGTACGTGAGACATACACAGAAATATACATTGTTCATTGTACTCAGATAAATTGCAAACAGACCATTGTAGGTAACAGGCACTGGTGAACAGTGCATACTTCCTTGCACTATCACACGTGTTATTTGTATTATAGCAGTGAAAAAGTAGGGTATGTTGTAAACATTTAACTTTCACCTCCATAAAGGTAAATAAAAATCTTTTGGCACCCATATGATTTCTGAGGTGGAATTAGAGGCCATTTAAGGGTAATAGGGTATAGTATTTTAAGCACATAAAGGTAAAATATGTAATCATCCAGCATTCTATCCAGCATTATTCCAACTGAAATTTGGTATTGGAGTTCACTATTCAAAACAAGGAAATACATTTAGTAAATGGTTTGCTGTCCTTGTTTCCTGTGGAATGGTAAAGAACAATGAACATCTGTGACACTGAAATATCTGCATTTTAAAGATGACAGTTTTTAATAACCACATTAAAATACTTATACTTCAGTTTGCTGTAGGCAATTTTTACTTCTTTCTGATTAGTGTTTTGGAATGTGTTATTTACATTTGGTATGACAATTTTGTTTTTAGAAATCATCTGCAGTATAGCAGCAATGAATAAGAATTTTTTAAGCCTTTTGGGATACCATTTTTTATTATTATTATCTTAAACATAGAACTTCAGTTCAAAACAGAATAGATTTTTTTTCCAATAGCAAGCTCATTCAAATGTTTTGATTTATCAAAGCATTTTATGTTTACTTAAAAAACACATTTTCTGCTCCCTGGAGAAGTCCATAATGTGCTCAGTGAAAATTGAGCGTCAGAAAAAATGTAGTCAAATGACAGAGTAAAATTCAATAGAAACTGCTCGAGCTTTCATTTTGAATATATATATGTTTCTGAATGTTAGTAAGATACATAAACATACATATGTTAATATGGAGATCTGAATAACAATAATACTAATAGGTCAAATACAACTTTCATCCAAAGATCACAAGATCGTATCTTAAAATATATTAAAATTATAAATAAAAAATTAATTAGAAATGAGAGGTCCAGCTAATGTTACCCTTACAATACATAGTACCTTATTTCTTGAATAGCCTACTGATTTCAATGAGATTATTTGAAGAGTAATATACTACTAAACTTAAATAATGTATCATATCTCTTTCTTCATAATTAATTTCTCATCTCATTAACAAGGCAGTTATAATTTATAAATATCCATGAGTTAAGCCATCATTGGAGTGAAAAGCAGTCATTGTTTATCAGTGGATAGTAAATGTACACAACAGTTTAGGACAGGAAATGGAAAATTCTTTACCCAACTGAAATTACAGAAGGAATTGAGACAGGCAAAATGCAACTACTAGAACTGAAAGCTGTCTAAGGAACTGGGGTTAACACCCATGGTTTCATAAAAAAGCATCCATATCTTTTTAAGCTCTTGCCTATGCTTCTGGTGCTACTTTTTGTATTTTAACAGGACATTTTTAAAATAGATCATTTTCTTTGATCATTTAGCAGACTGCCAGGCTAGTTTTAGTCAAACATAAATGTCTAGAAATAGGTATGCACAGTCTTCAGTGCTTAAGCAACCTGTATTTAAACTGTGAAACCAGTTTAAATACAGCTCCACTGAAAAATGTTCAAGTGGAACGGCAGGCAGGCCTCAATGTACAGAAGTGGTCAGAAATGTCATTTTACATCATTCCTGAAGGACACCAAGAAATCCCAAGCCTACTGAAGTATGTGGCAAAACTCCCATTGCCTTCAAATTAAAGGAAGACTTTACCCCCAGTATTGCCAGACCTCACAGTTCTATAACATCCCTGGTAATATTTAGTACTTTTATTTAAGTCCCAGATCCTGGACTCAGGGTCTCCTTATTGGGCTATACAGTCATGTTCCTTCTTGCCTGCTCTCCTTAAGCCTTGTTAATCTTGCACTTTTGGTTGTCCAGTGGGTCAGCTTCAACAGGAAGGGTGCAGCACCCCCCTCCTCAGAACAGAGGTGCTCTGGATCACTTTTGGGTGGTACCTAGCTCCCCATTCAATGCAAAAGAATCCATGATATCTGACCCTGTTGTTCGGGACAGCTTCCTGGAACATGGCACCTAAGTTCTAGACATGTAGAATGCCTAGATGAAGATGTCTATAAGGATCTGGACCTCAGCCTCACAATTGCAACGATGTAGTGTTATCTTCTAAAAGTTCAAAAACCAAAAGGCAGATCTAAAGAACCTAAAATGTGCTCTCTCGAACCCTCTTTTTAATCTAATTGTTTTTAAACTAAGTGCATGATTTGGGGGACTCAGGGATGGCAATACCATAGATATCTCTCCCAAACACTATGTATCTGCAGTAAAATGCTGAGGGATGGGTTCAATAATAACATGTCTAAGGAACGCCACATGCTATAAATGTTTCTTGAAGTTTCTTATTTAAGTACTTATTTAATATAGTTCTTCCCCTCTTGTGAGATAGAACCCTTGTGAGTCTTACCCCAGCACTCTTTCCTGCCATGGCAGGGGGTCAGACTCGATGACCTGCTCAGGTCCCTTCCGACCCTAGAAACTATGAACTATGAAACTATGAATGAACAGGAGTGCAACAAAGCTGGTACTGTGCAGTGGCGAGCCATCCTTTGAAACGATCACATCTAACACTGTAATTTACACCTGTGGATCCTGAGAGATTTCATAGTGCCACATTGTCCTTCCAAATCACTATTCCAAAGGAAGGTGTGCCATGCATTTTATTCTACAAACACCAGATGGTGACATGATGGCCAAGTTTTACTACACCAAAAGATAAACCAGGCCAGCTGGACAGCTTCCAATAGTAAATTCTATACTCTTGAGGTACTGATAATACACAACAGCCACATTTTTTTCTCTTTGAGACCCATGGGCAGTCAGTGCAGCCTGACAGGTAGGCGGTGCTGAACAGAAAGGTGTTGTGTCCAGAAAACTTACTGTTTCAGTACATTCTTAGGAAAGCTTTTAGTATTGGAATCCCTATGATAAAAACTCAAGTATCCTTCTTCTCAGATACACTAAGATTCAAATAACAGACTTCCATGCATTTGTACAGACACATCTAACTCAAGTGTTTTGCCCAAGTCTATGTACGAATCCTGGAATAGAACATAGTAATTGTTGAATCGCAGAGGTCATGTCTACACATTCATTAATGTGCTATAGGTATGGCACATTAAGTTTAGTACCAAGTACTAAATAAATGCGCAGTAGCTCACGCTACTGCAAAGTATTGCCAGTGCATGGTTTTTTAGTGATACTTACTGCGCAGTAGCCTAATATTACTGTGCAATAGTGTATTAGCACAGTTTTTGCCCGGCATGCTATTGCACAGTGTCATTAGGCTACTGCACAATTAGTGACTTGTGTAGACATACCCAGCAACACACACAGTTTGCTAAACCAAAAATCTGTTGTTTCTCTCTAATCCAATTATCTGTCTAGGTATTTTCCTGCACTAATCACTGGAGTATAGTATCTGAGTGCTTCTGTAATACGCAAGTGCATCTCTACCGAGTGCAATCAGGCTTACTGATATGTATGTCCTAAAGGTCCTAATGCTTTTGGTTTCCTGTAGTAGAAGGCTTATTTTTAATTGATATACATCTTATAATAAAAACACTCAGTTATGTTTGTTTAGGAAGCAGGCAAAATGGAAAGACTGAAAGCTAAAATAGAAGCACAGATTTCTTTACACCTTATTTGAGTGAATGTGTATGTTTGGATCATCTCAAAAGAAAACTGTTGACGACATGCTGAAAAATAAAACAACATGGCATATGGCTCAAAGAATATCAGCATGATAGTTTATGTCTTTACCTCAGTTTCCACTGATTTTTGCCTGAAACCAAAGTGTTAATATTTTCTAAAGCAGATAGTGCCACTGACTTCCTTTTACTCTCACGTGCCGATTGTCTATTTTATCAATCATCTGCCATTATGCAAAGCTCAGAAAGAACATATTCTTATAATTAAAAAATATATGTCATTGAAGTAGTTGATTTTCTTTTAAGTATTTTTGTCTTTTTTTTCGCTTCCTTCCTTGCACTAATTCCAAAATGATACACCCATACACCCAAATATGCATTGCTTTTAAAAAATAAACAATACTACACTGTTGCTTTTTTTAAAATAAACAACACTACACTGAATAAAACCATATTGAAAGCATTTTTCAATCCAGATGATAAATTACAGAACCACAATACTCATTTACACACCGTGATGTTCCTCTTTTGTCTGCTCTTAGACAAATAAGAGGAAACCTTGTAACTATATAGTATGAAATATTTCTGCCAGTTCTGAGGTACTGAAGAACCTGATTCAGTGATGCTGAACATCTGAAACACCCAAACACACTATATTCATAGCTTACAATTGAGAAGGAAATTGTTTTGATACAAAAGCTTCATTATATGGCCCATATTTTTTTTTTAAATTAATTGTATGAATTGCATCTGCAAATCATAAACATTCATTTAGCACGATCATTTACCTGTTTGTGTGTTCTTACTGTGCATATATGAGGGTGCAACATCTTCAGCTTTTCTGGCCTATGTGCCCTACATTTGCTAGGACAATATTTTTGGAGAAACATGAATATTTATTGAATGAAAACCCATGTGCTAATTAAATAATCCACCCATGTGTGAAAAAAATAAATTATATTTTCCTGTCTGTATAGCATAGCTGGTTCTCATAGAAATCTGAAATACCTGAGTCTGCTTTAGTCACCTTAGTGGTAGACTACAGCATAATTCTTCTTTTCTGTGCTTATGGAGAATTATCTAATCTCTCCCTAGTTTATAGGTTTAGAAAAAATAAGATGCAAATGAATCTAACATATGGCCATACTTATATAAAAGGTTTCTGAAACATATAAATCATGGGAATGAAATGCAAGTAATTTGTATATGTCACCAGAACCTCCAGATAAAGTTACAGTGCTGTAATAGTTATAACTGGAGTGTATTTGTAAATACTACTTAAATATAAACAAAAAACAAAGTAGGCCCTACACCTGCAAATGCTTACATATGTGCTTAGCTTTACTTCTGTGAGTAGTCCCACTGCAGTCAATGCAAGTTCATTTGGTACACAAAGAAAGCACAAGCATTAGGGTGAAGCTGCATAATACGCTTAGGACATACTAAATCTGTGAAATATTAAGCAGTGTTCAAGTTAGAATGTGCTAACTTGAATATATTAAGGTTGTTAAAGTTGTATGTTAAGAGTTAATACCATATCTTCCCTGCACAGCTCTGACTTACCACTAACGGGCAAGCAAGCAGGGGCATGGCTTGGCTCTATCCCTGCATTTGGGACGGGGGGTTAGTGGTGCATCCTGGGATGCTGAATAACTAAATTGCTCATTTTATCTTTGTGAAGCAAACAGGCATTAACCTAACACAAGCTAGATAGCCCGGCCCAGAGTTAATCCTCACCTGAAGTGGCATAACTTTATCAGAGGGTGCTTAGCACAAGTTAGCACGCTTTAATTTGTGGACACTTATATTTTAAATGCCTTTTGTATAGTCTAAGCATAACATGCAACTTCAGCCTTAGCATCTGTGGAGTTGGAGACTACAATTCCAAAACGTTACTCAGCTTTTTCTGTTATTGTTCCTTTAGTTGCATCACTGTAAAGCAGGGTCAGATCCTGCAAGGATGGGAGGGAGCTGGTCTGGTCGCATCTTCCTTTTGCTGTGCATATGCATAACGAACTCTCTGAGTTCTCAGCTGGTCAGTGCAGCTCCTGCTGGAACTCCATCTATGCTCATCAGCTGATCAGTGAAGGCTTGTATGGGACTCTGGAGCCCTGGAAGTAAGCACCACTGCCCTTCAACCCTCCTTTTCCCCTGTTCCTGAATATGGCATTGGTAAACATGTGGGAGGGAAAGGGAAACAAAGGATGGGGGCAATCCCCCCCTGCCCCACCCCAGGCTCCAGAGCTGTGCAAAAGCAATGGCTCCAGCTAGACCCTCCTCTGACCAGCTGAGTTTAGAGATGAGGTCACAGAACTGCCTGCAAGACAACACTCAGGCAGGAGCGCACAGTGATCAGCTGTGATTTGCACTGCACAGCCAAAGAGGGTGTAGATGCACCTCTTCACTCCTCTCCTAGATCGGCACATGCTGTAAAAGCGATGCAAGTTGGCTGCAGCGTTTAAATTATTCACTTAAAAATATTTCTATTTTTGTCCATAAATAAGATTCCATTAAGAAAGAAAAAAAGAGGGAGAAAAAAAAGAAACTCAAATGCACACTCCCCCGCCCCTCCACAACTTCATGAAAACAATATTAAGGCAAAGACTCCTAAGTTAGATAGCAACAGCATTCCCTGCACAACCTTAATTCACCACAGTTTAGCACATGCATTGCATTGGCATAGTATGCTATTTTTTCCACAGGATCCCTACCTCATTCAGTGCAAAAGATGGACAGTGCTCACTGCATAATTAGTTATTTAATATTTCTTCTTGTCCTCATCATTTTAGTTCATTGCCCTAGGCCTTATTTATTTTACTCTATTCAAATCTGCTCTGAAAACAGAATTATTACATTTCTTCAGGGCTTATCTTAACGCCACTCATCACTGTTGCACTGGAGTGCTTACAAACACTAATTAATTTATTTTCACAACATCCCTACAAAGTACAATATGGTGTTATGATCCCCATTTAATAAATTGGGCATTGAGGTACACTGAGATCAATGTCCAGAGTTGACTGCTCCATTTAGGTTGACTAGGGGCTGATTTTTTTTTGAATATTCAGCATTTGTAGCAGTTTATTTGTTCCAAGTAAATCTTCCATTGTCCCATGGAGACAAGTGCTATAACCATGAGACTATCCAGTTTCTCCCTGCAATCCTCTGCCTCATTCACTACACATCTTCTGTTCTGCAACAAGTGAGGCAAGATCTCTACAGACAACCTATAGAGATCAAATAGGTTTTAAAAGTCTCTTAAGGAAAAAAATATTTTTCCTGTCTGCACAAGCTGGCATTTGAGAGGGCAGATGGGCTGATGGAGCCTCTTGAGCATGAGAGCAACCACATGTATTTTGAAAGGTGTAAAGATCTGTTATTCCTTTCACACACACACAGTATGAACTATGGGCCATATGTGCAAAATCAGACGGATATGTTTACAGCATTACTACTAAAAAATGACTACTGAGTTTCCTTGCACCTAATCCAAAGATCATGGAAAACAATAGATGTCATTCTTTGGATTTAAATGGGCTTTAGATCTTGCCTCTCGAGCACACAAGGCCTGAAGTCTTTATCTTTTTTAGTAAATATATTATGTCACTAATTTAAGTAACAGCTATTAATGCCTGTCATTTATGAGACTTTATCAATTATTCATGTACTATGTAAATGGTGTTTGTACATGTAACGGAATTGATGAGTTTACTTAAATTCCACATACTGGAGGTTTAATAGCCAATAACTTGATGCTGAGAAGTGCTAAGCCCCAGCAAGCCCACTGAAATGAAGGAAAATTGAGGGTACCCAACAATTCTCAAGAAAAATCCCAAAATGTCTCGTACTTCTGAAACATTTAGTCCTTGTTACTGGAAAGATTTTCCTCTACAATATACCTTTTTCCTAGATTTAATAAATGAATCTTCTCAGAGAAGGCTACTGAACTTTGGGCTCCTCTCTCAACATCAAGAAGACTAAAGTGCTCTATCAGTCTGACCCAGGCCATGAATGTGACCCCTGTCCCCAAATTACTATTGAGGAAAAAGACCCTGGAGGTAGTTGAACACTTCCCAACCTCAGTAGCCACCACTCTAAGAGAGTGAACGTTGATGAGGAGATCCAGCACAGGATCCAGAGCGCAAGTGCCTCCTTTGAGAAATTGCTTTGGCATGTCTTCATTCATCACAATCTCCAGAAAGACACCAAGATCCAGATCTACAATGTAGTCAACATACCCACTCTCTTCTATAGATGTGAAATGTGGGTGACCTACCAACATCTTCGCCTGGAAAGGTATCACCAATCATGCCTCCAGAAAATCCTCAAGAAAATGGATGCCGACATCAAGAGCTGGGAGGAGTTGGCTGTTGACCGATTCCAGTGGCACTGCAAACTCAACCAAGCATCAGTCCATCTTGAGGTAAAGCATCTTGCCCATTGGCGACGTGTAAGGGGTGCACATGGGTGCATGTGCACCCCCTGGAAGCACTAGTCACGAAACGGGCAGTGCTGACAGAACTGCACTTCCAGTTTTGCCACTGGCCTCGGCGATGGGCCACTGGACCCCCTCCCTCCCCCCCCGTCAGCGATCTGGTGCCCCCCAGACTTGGGACACACCAGTCACCCATGATCTTGCCCTCAAGGCAGAGAAGAGAGAACAGAAATAAAAAAAAGAAGAGAAATCGTAGCCTATGATCTTCTCTTCCCTGCAGACCTGCAACTTCTGTGGATGGGTCTGTGGCTCAAGGATTGGACTCTTATGTCACCTCAAAACCCAACAATGAGCCATGGTAGAGATCATTCTCGAATGAAGGGATTACCAATAACCCATTTCCCAAGGTTTAATAAATGAATGCAGATATGGGAATATGTCACCAATGATTCAACACACTTTACTTAAAAGTATTTCTCTGGTGTCTGTCATCATACTCTCTGTGTTTAAAAAATGCAGTTTTCAGTAAGAAAAGCTAGTTTTAGATTCTTAAGTTATTTGGCTTTACTGCTAAAGCTAACTAAAAAGTAATGTAACATTTTTCTTCAATTGTCAGAAATACTGAGCTAAAAATAAAGTGTTTTATTAAATACATGTATTTAATATATATTGACAGTAATAGAACTTAGCTGGAACAAAGTCCAGTGGAAAGACTCCTATTGAGCTCAATCGGCACTGGCTTATGTCTATAACACACTTCACCTGTAGATTTGCAAGCAGTTTACAAGGGTGGATAAGCATAATTATTAGTATTTTACATATTAGGAAAATGAAGCACAAAAATGGAATGACCTACCTCAGGTCACACAGTGAACAAGTAGCATAGCAGGGAAGGGAAATCAGATGTCCTGAATAGCAGTTCCATGATCCATGCAGTGGACTATGCTGCCTCTTATTGTTACAGTTCCCATGCCTAATAAATTATGCTGTTTATCCAGTAGGTAGTAGTTTGGGGTGTATTAAAGAATCCATTAGTAAAAGAAAAAAAGAGAGAAGGGGTTTAAAACTTACAATAGATATGTTTAAATGTCTCATATATAGAAAGTGTCTACTTTATAACCTGCATTTTTAAAAGCCACTATACAGTGACAGCCTGTACCTTTGTAATGTGCTGAAAAAGTAATAATTGAAAACCTCTGAAGGGGTTATGTCACGTTTTTAATGTATTCCTGTTCAATGTTCTGAGTAGAAGTTTTGTTGTTGCTAAGAGTAGGGGATAGATTGAGCTGATTACATACTGTGTTATAAATAAGTGTATTTCCCTGAGAAATTATTCTTCTTTTGGTAATGGGAAAATAAACAAAGGAAAGGGCAGATTTAAGGCAAGTGTTGAGCCTTAACTATTTCCAGGCACTCTGACATTTATGCTGTGAACTATACTGCTCTAACTCTCAAATGTTTGCTTCATAAGCGCTTGTTAATCCCAAGTTTCATGATTTTGATAAAAAAAAGTGATCTCTCTTGCTGTGTACCCTTCCCCCATCCTGCAGGTATATTCATTATTAGCAACATTCTTTGGTCTGGCTGAGGTGCGATTGATGCAGAACTGTGGATGGAAACAAATATGACTTTAAGCCCTGTTTGCAGTCAGTAATCCTGGAGCTGGCAGGTACCAAATTGGTTCCAGTATAAATCAGAGCATACTGAAAGCTGCTCTATCTTTTACCCATCTGCCCAGGGCCCACTGGGATCATCCATCAGCTGCGATCTACATATTCTCAGAAGATTTCCTAGAGAGGGACCTTTCAGGCAGCCAACTGGATTGTCTTTCCAGATGCTTCGCAACACTGAAACTAGGGTAAGAAATAACAGATTCTAGCAAAATGTCTACAGTATAGTCAAGGTCTAACTGCTGCTAAAGCTACTTTTATACTGAGTAACTTGTGCTATCTGAGTGGCACAGATCTTGGCGCAAGCCTCAAAACCTGCCTGAGAAACTAGGTAAATACTCTGGTGGTGTAGACAACTAAGCTCCATGCTGTCACAGCTCATTTACTATCAGTAGCCAAAACAGCTAACTGCTAGCATGGGTATTTCTATGGAAACTGCAGTTAGATTTGGGACTGCACTGCATACATCCCCTTAGTCACCTTTTCAACTCAGGAGGCCACTTTTTAACTTTCGCTCTAGATATCAGCTGCCATAGATACTATACTGGATATCAGGTATGTTTTAGCATCTTTTTCAAGACTATTCCTGTCACTTTGACTGTCATCAATCTTATTATCCATATAGGCACCAGGATACATATCACGGCTTGTAAAGTACATAGCAATGCCTGTATCAACTACAATGTGTGAAAATTTTATTCTTAAAATTGTAGCTGTAGTTTTCATTAAATATCTTGGGGCTTTCTTGAATCCTTTTTTCTTATTCAGAGTTTTAGTTTTGCTTTTTTAGGTAAGTGGTAACTTTCTTTTGACGATAGCAATGAGTAATAATTAGAACAAGAAGAGTTTATACAGCAGCCTTTCATCCAAGAATCTCAAAGGACTTTGCAACATAGAAGCATGCTTTGCTAAGGGATGTTAATAATCATTTCATTTGCTGTAGTAATGCAGCCTACTGTGTTGGTGGACAGAACATGGCAACTGCAGAGTGACACAAAGCTAGACTAGACAACCAGTAAGGACAGGTAATGAAATAAAATTCTTCATCAGAAAACTAATATTGGGTATTATAGGGTGTGTACAAGCATTACATTTCTACCAGTGGAATCACAGTTCCGCTGGCAGAAACCCTAACTGTACAAGCATTGTCTACCTGACAAAAAATGGCAGGTCCAATAGAAACTTCTCTTACTTTCACCAAGGTAGAAGTGACCTCTGGTAAAGTTGAATGCTTGTGCACTTGCATCTCTGACAGGAACCTCCACAGTGCCCTCTAGCATCCCAGCATGCATTGCTTGCCATTCCTCCCTCCTCCAGAGAGGCAGTCTGTGACTTGGCTGA
>NW_017729024.1:95520094-95533245 GCF_001723915.1 Gavialis gangeticus
ACCTGCTGGCAGCACACCTACCAATGCAGCCCAGTATGCATTGCTTGCCATTCCTCCCTCCTCCAGAGAGGCAGTCTGTGACTTGGCTGAATTCCACTGTTCCCCCTCCCCATCAGTTTTGAGGCTGAAAAACCCAAGCCTATATCTACAGCCCTGGGGCTGTGCAGCTGACCACCCCCTCAGCTGACAGCCCAGAGCAAGTAGGAGAAACCCACTCATCAGCATTGGACCCCAACCCACTAGCACTCCCTACCCCTTCCATTCCCAGATGCAGTGCCCCTCAACCAATGCCCTCCTCAATGGACACAGCCCAGCCTGGCTTGACACACGCCTGCTGTTTCTGGAACCCCCTGACCAACTCATCCCTAGACCTGGACCCTACCTGAAAGTCTGGTTCATGTCAGGGGTGGGGGCATGGGAGGCATGGCTATGCTCTTTGACTATGGGCAGAGTGTGAACCTAGATCTGCCAGACTCCCCCTACCACCCCAGTACCCAAACAACATAGACATGGCCCCCAGAGAAATGAGCTCAGCAATCCCCCCACCAACATGGACGGCCCAAGTCTTTGTTGAGACCCATCAGACTTATTACCCACAGCAGCACCCAAACTACCAGCCTCACCCCACCAGCACCTGATTTTAAACAGATGCATCTAACCAGGGGTGGGCAAAATGCGGCCTGTGGGTCAGATGTACCAGGCCATTCTATCTGGCCTGCAGGGCCACTAAAAAATTTAGAAAATTAATATTTATCTGCCCCTAGCTGCCTATCATGCAGCCCTCGATGGCTTGCCAAAACTCAGCAAGCAGCCCTCCACCTGAAATAATAGCCCACCCCTGAACCTGTGCTGGAACTGCATCTATGAGCTGCTGCCAGAGGAGTAACGATCTATTGCGGGCTGCTGAAAGAGAAATTAACAAGCTTGAAAAGACAGAAGACATGCTCTAGGTCTGCTGTCTCAAAGCCTGACAGCAGGGAGGGAGGGAGAGAGAGGGTTGTGTGAGGGAGTATAGTCCCTGGGGCAGCCAGCCAGTCAGCCCTGACCTATGCCCTCAGTTGCTGTCAGCTGTCTCCAGGCAGACAGGGGAGCCTGCAAACTATGCTGGGATGCGGGTCCTTGGGCCTCTTGATTGGATGCTATCAGCAGCACAGGCTGTCTGCAAAGCACCCAGCCGGGCACTGTAATGCTTGTACACCGCTCTACCAATAGAGTTTCCAGCCACTCAAACCAAACTGCTAAACCTCCACTGGTTCATCTGAAAGTTTGTATGCACCCTTAGCTAGTTTCAAAGTAAGTACCCAGGTTGGTGCTTAGTTAGGACACTCCCTCTTATTTTTTTCCCCTTTTTCTTCTTCTTTAAAATTACTATATTGTTTTTAATGACCAAAAGTGTTTAGGAAATTGATTTGGTCTCACCAAAAAATAGCACCCCGCAGTCCATAGGACTCAGCAAAAAGAGTGATACACTGGGTCGACCACATGACTTACAGCAACCCTTTGGCACTTGAGTTTCCAATGATTCCTGCCTAAAGCAATATAACTGAGGGTGGAAATGAGAAAAAATACAGGTTATATTATTTTACTACAAAGAGGATAGTCTCTGAATTTGGATCAGTTTCAACTACTACTTAGGATATCATAAGTTCTGTGTTTACATGCTTATTTATTACATATGCTGTGACTACTGTAGAATATTCAAGCTCTGAAATCTGTACATAAATGGTATAAAAACACTGTACTC
The DNA here is from genome assembly GCF_001723915.1 of Gavialis gangeticus. Lineage (NCBI taxonomy): Eukaryota > Metazoa > Chordata > Crocodylia > Gavialidae > Gavialis > Gavialis gangeticus. The sequence continues at coordinate 95,521,839 of NW_017729024.1, forward strand.
TGCCTCAAACCCTTTTGATTTCTCTATTATGACTTTCCTTAGTGCCTTTACTCTCAGTGGATTTTAAGTGGCATGAACATGATATATTCTCTGCCTGTCTTTTCTCTTTTGCTTGTGATGTATTTTCTTATGTGCTTTAGCAAAATTATCTAGTTCTAATGCAGAAACATATTTAGTTCCCTCACTTGCCCATTTGTCCACTCTGGGCTAATGTTAGTAAACATCCGTTAAAGACAATCACTTTTAATCTTGTCAGGGGTGTCTGTGTTGGGAGGATGAAAATTAGTTATTAGCTTAGCTTTTCATCCATGCATAATAGGATGCTAAAATCAGAGATGTTTGCTTGGGGCCATGGGAAGCATCCTACTCTTAGCCTACAAGTTCTGAATATATAAGATGTGATAGATTTTAAAATAAGCAAACAGAAGGCAAATTCCTTTTAAAACAAAACATCTGCTTCCTAGACATTGTCTATTTTGTGTGTAAGGGAGTCAAAGCACCCCCTCACCTGAGAACAGACTGACCCTGTAGGGCTTTTTTTTCTTCTTCTTTTTGTTATTGTGGTTAATAATAATAATAATCATAATAAAAATAATAATACAATAACCCTGTAGTAGACTCTTACTATTGCAAGGATTTCCCACTCCCTTCCCCAAACAGGAATGTTATTTTTGGCTCTGCCCCATGAAGTCCTCACAGAAGGCCAAGAGCACCTTGCAGGGTTAAGTCTTGTAAACAGACAATAACTGTTACCAGAAGAGGGCCCATCTAACAAAAATAAATAAATAAGAAAATCCTTAGAGTAGTGGTAGTCATTAATAGGGTACAGGGCTCTCATTCACCTCCTGCTGGAGTTATTTGGGAACGTTTCATTTGGAAGGCCACCGCTTAACTTCCTTTTGGGAGCAACTGTGGGAAGACTGGGAGCCAGGGATTTTTGGCAACTTCTCTTTTCCTCCCCCTCTTCTTCTGCTTTGGTTAAATCAGCCAGAACAAAGGAGGTGATAGTCTCCTTGGGGACATCTATTTTAGGATCTTTGTAATTGTCAATGAAAGGGATCAGTGGGTTTAGACACTTTCAGAAAAGCTTTTTAGTTTCCCAGCCTTTTCCTCTGTCATGCAGGTGCACGGCACATGACATCTAAACCTGGCTACTGTACAAATACAGGAAAGCAGAATGGCTCTAAGAAAAAAAAATTATGCAGAGTTGTGCACCAGTGCACTGGTTGACAAGATTGAGTATTTGGATTGCCTACCAAGTGTTGATGAAAAGCCCCACAGATTCTTAATTCAGAGACTCCAATTTTTTCTCTGTTCCTGTGTTCATTTTCTTTATCAGCAGGGGATGACTTAGACTTTCAAAACTGATTAACATTTTTAAACTGTGGGATTACTTGGTATGGCATTTCAAATTATTTTAACCCTGTAGGGGCTGCTTCTTTCTGCAGCTCCTCTTTAGTTTTGGTATACAGGTTTAACTAGAGCAGCAGCACTTCAGAAAAGGTTTTCTTCACATATGGGATTACCTTGGAGGTACATTTGTTTTATTCACAAGGTGTTAGACATATCAGTTAATTCAATTAACACTTCTGAACAAAAGATGGAATATAATTGCAGTGCCTCACTTTAAAAAGCAGAACATACTTGTTCAACGTTTTCTAGCTTTCTCTTTTCCTCCCTGCACCTTTACGTAGGCCTGTACATGAATTTAAGTAAGAGCAAGGGAGTGAACCTCTGCTTCCTGAGGAAGCATCTTCTAATCATGTGCTGCACAGTAAACAGCTTAAAATAATTTGTAGCGTGATGGAGGAACCATAGCCACTCAAAAATATGTACAGAACACAAAGGCATTTTTCTATCCCCATAAGTCTTTAATGTGTAGAGGCAGTAGACATACAATCTACTTCCACTTTCAAGCACTAAATGGGTTCTCTTTAGTCCACTTAGAAGTGCTGCCACCCGTGGATTCTAGGGATCATTCTCTGTTCAAAGTCTAGCTGTGGTGGCACAGTGTGCCAAACTGTACAAATGCAAGAAAGCCGAATGAACCTTCAGGTGAATTAGAACAACTTATGTTTGGGAGGACAGAATTTGACCCATCACATCAAATGAGAAGGCCATCAATCTAAGTAGGCAATAGAGGATTCTACTGATTTGTTTGAGGACCTGCTGAACAGTGGTACAACATACAAAAAATGTCTACGTTATTTGTTTTCTTTTTATTCATTTTTTAAATCAAACAGCAACCAAGCTTTATTCTATGTAAATCTTGTTATGTATTTATATAGAACAAAGACAATGTTTAGGAAGTCATAGACCTGTGTGTTTCTTGGCCCAGGGTGTACCTGCCAGTTGGGAAAAGGCAACAAAGGAAGAAGGCACAATAACATATGCTAGATTGCAGGTTACACATACATCTGTGAATATTTCTTTACATCAACATAATGTAAAGTTCTTAACTTATATCTTTTTAAAACTATGTCCTGTTTCCTTCTTTAGGTTCCTAACCTTGTGGCATAGCTGAGCTTGAATAAACACTTCCTTTTCACTTCAGGGGTCCTCCCTCAATTCTTTATTGGTTTCTCTTTACCTTGCCCCACCTTCTGCCTGCTTTAAAGAGTTTCCTAGTCTATGCCTACATTAGCATGGGACACTTTTTATTACTTATTTTTGTAATTTTCCTATTAATGACCTGCCTGACACAGGAAAAAAAAGTTTTCTTTATAATGAGACCAAGAGAACAAAGTAAACTGGGAATTTCTAGGCCAAGCCATGCTGGGGAGATAATCAGAGTCATAGAGAAGTAGGGCTGGAAGGGACCTCCAGAGGTCATCTAGTCTAATCCCCTGCCTGAGGCAGGATCATTCAAACCATTCCATACAACCATAATCTAAACTCTACATAAGACTACTCCCAACCATGATACAGCACAGACCTAACACCCTAGCCACAGGTAAAGCAGGGGAACCACGGTAGCCAATGTCCCACTTCCATAAAATGTCAATATATGCTCAATAAGTACCAGGTAGAGGGCAATGCCCCCCACTACAGAAGAGGGCAAACCCCTGTAGTCCATACCAGTCTGACCACAGGGTGAAATTCCTTCCTGACCCCAAATATGGTGATCAGTCTGACCCTCTAGCTTTCCTCCTAGCAGGAGAATTGGCACAGCCCAGGTGATGTCCTGAGCCTTAGCTGTAGCCAACACTCAATGTCTCTCTGGAGGTTTAAAAATACCCTGAGAAAAATAGCAGAAAAAAAAGTGGGGTGGAGGGAAGAGATGGGAGCAACCAGAAAGGAACAGTTTCCAGAGGTGAATTTCAAGTACTTTGAAAACAATATTAATACTTTTTTCAACCTTCATTTTTTTCCAGAAAAAAGCAAAACCCCCACTTTGGATGTTTCAAAAAGATCTTTTTGTTGTTGTTGTTGTTGCTTTTTTATTTACACAGAGCAGGAATAAGAAGTAAAATTCACAATACATTATTAGCAAAACACCCCCCACCCCCACCCCCCAATATAAAAACACCTTTGGATGTAATGCCATGATGTGATTCTGATTACCAGGAAGGAGAATTTCTATTGTAGATTTTTTAAGGTATTCAGATAATGCACATCTTCTGTGAGATTTATTTTACATAATCCAAGGGCATTTTAACCATTCTGCATGATGTTCATTAGTATTGGGGTACATTTCTCATTTTCTATTTTTCTTTTTTTAAGTCAAGTGTTAATCCACTCCTATTTTGGTAAGCCTTAGGGCCTTGTGATACTTAACCCTGGGAGCTGCACAAATGTTGCAGTGTGAATGCCAGTTTGACTTTGGAGTAGTCACACATTCAGGCCACCAGCGATCTGGAGGACTGAAAAGTAAGAATCCCATCCCCTCCCATTCTGGGCTTCCCCCCTGCACCCAGAGCTTGATCCCCAGCTAATTTTGGTTGCCTGTGTTGTCTGTCTCAGGGTAGCAGGCAGCTGCTCTTCTCTGGGTTGAGCCAAGCCCAGAGAGCAGCAGCAGTGGCTGGACAGGTAAATTAACTCTTTTCTTCCTGCTGTCCTGGGGACAGAAAGCAGAGGCAGCCTCAAGTAAGTGTGGGCAGGGGGTGGGGGGGAAGCACTGTGAACAGGGATCTGGGATGCTGGGGAGAGCAGGAGGAGGGACTGATTTGGTCAGCAGGGGGGAAGGTGCATGGGTGGGTTTGCTTACACTAAGGTGTAGTCAAGTGGAGGGACAAGACCCTCTAGCTTTCCTCCTAGCAGAAGAATTGGCACAGCCCAGATGACGTCCTTAGTTTAACAGGAGCTGGGTAACATGGATCAGAGATAATCTGCCCTGGACTACCATAAATTTGAGCTATCTAATGAGTGCTTAAAACTAATTTCAGGTGCTAATGTGTAGCCGATCCAAGTGTTAAGAGCTCCAGAAGCCACCCAAAATTACCATGTAGCAAGGTCCTTAGTTGTCTGTGCAAAGCATTTTTCATTTGTAAACAAAAATAGAAAGTCTCCCTGGGATTTTTACAAACATCCCACCAGTTTTGCTAACATGTTCTGCCAGTTTCTTTTGATCTTGCTTCTATTCCTTCCCCCTAGAGGAAGTCAGATCCACTTTTTCTTTTTCTTTTTTTTTTCTTCTGAGGTGAAAAGTGTTCTGCATTAGAGAAAACAGATGCATCCCATCATGGATGGCTGAAGTCTGCAGATTCACTAAAGCAGCCTCCTTTCATTCCAAAAAGGGCAAATTCACAATGCCACTCCTACTTCTATTGAAGAGTCAGTCAGCTTGCCTGCACAAACATCAATGTTAAGTCAACTTTCCATTCTGCCTTCCTGATTTCTTATGTAGAGTACTGTATATTTGTTCCTCTTAAATCAAATGGCTTACAAATGAGGCAAAAAAAGAACACACCCACCTGGTAGAACACTCTCAATATTGTTTCAAAGTTTAAAAAAAAACCCTGGACAGGTTTGTGTGATCACTGATCAGTAGGTTCAGCTAATGATGAAAAACTGCCCCTCATCTCTACAAAATTTGTAGAATGCCCATTTCCACTCCCCTCTAACCACACACCGACTTGTAATCACTTGCATTGCCACAGTTCATATTTGACTTGTAATTTTCTAACCTATGGAACATAGGAGTTCATTTTAGCATTTAATCAAGAAAAAATACTTCTTTAATCCTCAAGCATTATTTATGCCAGGAGTGTTATATCTATAGCTTGTAATGGCTTTCCAAGTGTAATGCAAACCAGACATGATAGTAGAAAAATTCATTAAAACACAAGTTAATAAGAAAAACGTTAGTGCACATCCTCAATGCTCATTCAGACCATTTATCAGTCTGACTTCCTTAAGAAGAACTGTACTCAATTAGTTATCGTATCAGAAAGATAGTCATGCAAAATCAATTTTTAGAGGCTTCTTCCCCTTCCACTTCGCTTGAACTGTCATGATAAGAAATATAAAAACCTACAAAATATCCACTCTGTAGTTTTCAGACAATTATAATTCACAGGAAGGAAACAAAATACTTTTTTGGCTCCTATTAATATTGTCATTTCAGGGCTATATTTTAAATACTTTTTTCCTCCAAATTAAACACGTTTCCCTAGAGAAAATATACCAATTATTTCGAAACTCAGCTAAAAACACAGAAGTCAACTGTCCAAAATTAACATTTAAAAACTTGTCAAAGAAAGAAACCACAAGCATTTAATAAGCACATAGCTAAAATTATTCATCACCATCACGAGGTGTTAAATAAGAACCTGAAACAAGAAACTAGTTAAATTCCATTCTGAAAACATTCACTGTGAGTTTGCATAAATCCCCCTTTATTTCCTCGTGAAGTTTTTTAAGGGTTTTTTTTCCCCTTGCTAGGAGCCTGATGAAACTGAAATGTCAAGTGAGGGTTGCTTTATATCATGTTCTGTCAATCAAAGTAAGGGAGGCTTTATGCATCTGTTGCTAGTATATTGGCACTTTTTGAAGAGTGTTTCGGTGGGAGCGAGAATAAATAAAGATCCTTCAGGCACTTTCTCATTTATGGATGAGGAATCAAAGCAGTCTGAAACTTCATTTTCAGCCTGATACCCTGAAGATTGTTGGCTGATAATTCTGGATGGAACAGCTTATCTGGGAGGATTAGGGAGAACATGGGCTTCCTATTACTGCTGGCTTCAGCCTATTCAGCTGGGCAGACTTTGTCACACAGTATCTGTGCCTTTACATATGTCACTAATCTTATCTATATCTTTTCAGCTCCTTCTGTTGGAGCTGTGGTTTCCCGTGCCTAAACCTCCCATTTCTTCATTACACCAGCTGTATAGGCATTAGCCTTCTCTAACAGCCTTTCTGCACCATGTCATTCAGTAATGGCTAGTAATGCAAAGGTATGAGAAGGTAATGGTAGTGCTTTATCTCAGATCTTACAGGTCTCACATCAGTATATTAAATGCTTACCACCCTTCCCTCCCTGCACCAAAAAAATCTCACATTTAAGACCAAATCCGCTTAACAAAATGAAATCATCTCAACAATAGGATATCTTTGTAAACATTAGACATAATGAAAATGTATGATTTAGGGCAATGCTTTTGCCTTGCACTATAAGTGTGTATAGTATACAGGCTATAGTAGTTTTTAAGTGAGAAAACAAATCCATCATCAGGACCAATGCTCATTTTGAAGATCCACATTTTTTCAACGTCCTCCAAAATACAAACTTCATTAGTTAATGGGTCAAATCATGCTCATCTCTCTCATGTGAAAAGTCACAATCAGGTTAATGGAGAGGCCAACCTGGACTTCCCTACATACATAGCAAAGGAAAAGCCTCTTATTAGTGCCACCCTATTCCAGGGACAAGGAGCTGCAGTAGTTTGGCCCAGCCATGACACCTGGGCTAATAAAAGTAGAACAGCTGTACCCAAGAGACTTCTTGTTGCTCTCCATGTCTGTTGCTCTAGAGAAAAATCCTGGCCATTCAGCCATGGAAATCTATTTCAGAGGTAGTTGTTCCCATCTGCCCTCACTTCTCCAAGCCACATGTGCTGAGGGAAGCAGAGCAGTATCATACCATCAGTTCCTCTCTTCCTTTTCCTTCTCTGTATTCATCTTCACCTGTCATTCCCTCTTTCTTCAGTCACTTTCTCCAAAATAAAGTATAAAATAAATGGACACATAAAAAAGAAGACATGGAACTAACAAGACATGACCCACAGTTCTTTTTTTCTGTACACTGTGCCCCTTCTTTAGGTCTTTCTTCTTTGCCTTTTTGAGCTTTACATTTTGTTTTCATTTCTACCTAAAAGAACTTTTACATTCTTTGCTCTCTCCTATGTCTGATGAAGGGTGTGCCTGAAAGCTTGCAAATAAATGAAATAATTTGTTTGCAAATATCTAGTTGGTCTAATAAAAGATATCACCTCTTGCACAAGTTTTGATTCCTTGAGCTTTACAAAGCACCTAACAAAATGGACCCCTGTCTCCTTATCTTGATCGAGCCCTATAGTGATACCACAATACAAATAAGAAGAATAGTCATCACTGAACTCTGGTTAATAACGGGATGGAACAATCTGACTCATTATTTGCAACAAGTCAGTCAACCAGCTCTATGTGCTACTAATTTAAAATTCCATAAAACCTTCCCCTTTTTTGTATTGTTTTGTTTTTTCTTTTCTTCCCCCTTTATTTTTTAAAAACTGCCCAGCCTTTTGTTTTATTTTAAATTGCTGAGTTATTAAGGATCTGTATCATGTCTGTTTCCTCAAGGTTGAAACAATAAGCTTTATCTGAAACCGACAAACATAATTTCTCTTCTTCATAAATGAATGCCTTGAATGTCATGCTTTCCCCACCTCACAACTGCTAGCCCAGTCAGGGCCGTGTCATTTAGCATAGGCCCATTTTTTATTCTGTGACAAGCAGGAGCAACAAGAAGTATAACCTATATCCCAAAGCTGTAAAAGTGCTGCTGAATTATGCAGTGGGGACAGCCCAAGAATGCCATGGTTTTTTTTTCCTGCAGCCTGAGGAACCTCAGTGCTGGGAACTGCAGGAAATAATGTTATAGTAATGGAAGGTTTCCTTGACTACTTGCAGGACTTCTGAGATTTCCAAAACCCTTACTGTGGGCCCTGCAAGTAATAGTTCATTTCTGCTGTACATAGGACATTCATGATCACTCAAGGACTTGGAGAAGACAGTTTTAGATTATCTATATACTGTATATCTATATCTATATATTTGCCATTTGACTCCAGTTGATTAGTTTTTCCCTTATCTCTTGTGCATGAACATTTTCAAAACATAGTGAGCCAAAATGAACCTTGAAAATAGCATGCAACTGTTCTGCTTCAGAAGCCACCCTACAGAGGAACTGTAACTCAGGAAGTCACAGCTGTTCTACAGAGACTGTTCTATTGATTTCAATGGGATTGGGGTCAGGCTGCATACCACAGCACCTCTTGAAAAGTAAAATTTACTTTGTGCCTCTGACTCAGTCAGTTATTCTGCTACTGAAGAGGGCATAAAGCCAAGCAAGCATTCAGCTGAGTAAGCATCTACCTCTATCCCATCCTCCTCATAGCTGTGAGCATCCAGAGAACAGGGGTTGCACTTGGTACCAGGCTTACACCATGACTCAAGTTCTAAGAATATTTTGCTAGTGAAGAGAGATATAGGGCCTTATTCCCCTGCTTAGCCACTTCAAATAAAGGCATAATCTAGCCCAGAATAGTACATAAAAACAGAGACAAGGGAGTAGAAAAAATTAAGTAGTTATGGGAAACCTTCTTGTAGTCTGACCTAGCCTGGAAAAGGTTCTCAGATGAAAGCACTTCATGGATCTGCCATGTATTCTAAGAACTGACTAAGAACTGAGAGGTAGGATTTCTGATTCTTTTCCTACTCTGCTACTAATTTTCTATGTGATCTTGCACAAATCACTTAACCTTTCTGTGGCTCATTTATGTATTGATAGAAAGGCAATCAGATGTTAATCTAACTCACAGCAGGATTGTGCAAATTAATTCTGCACTGCCTCACATCTTTTGCAACCATTTACACTGAAGTAAAATTAATGTAAAATGCTTTGTAGCATTATTTAGCCTCACTTCGCACAGATTACCCATAAAGCAGCAGACATTCAAAAATCCTGAGCCTGAATTGATTCAATCTTTGCAGGTTAGCCTAACCTGGCTAGGCTAAACCAGCTTGTAACCATGAAGCATGGACTGAAAAAATGCAGGCACATGTCTGCATTCACTCAGGCTAGAAGCCAGGGGGCACTAGAGCAGCCCTCCTTCCCCTTCTACGATGCTGAGCTGAGGTGGGGTGTAGCCAGGCCCTGGCAGGACATTCTGATTAGGGAGCATTCCACCTCACCCCCCTCCCCACTCCTGACCAGTCCAGCAGGGAATTGATAACACAGTGTTTATGACCCCTAACTTAGTGTTTGTCACCCCATTAAGAAAATAACAGAGGGATATTGCCATCTACCTGTTGATTGTGCCTTTGTCCCATCTGCCACAAGATGGACTGTAGTCAGCATGTGGTCTGCTAGCTAATACTGTGTGTCTGTGTAAGGCAGGTGGGACGGGACAATCCTTGGTCGGGGGTGACAGGAACAGAAGCCAGGCAGATGCCTGCAGTCTCTGCTGGAGCTGAGCCAGAGAGCAGAGGGGAGGGGCCAGCCCTGCAGCAGGATGCGAGAGCCCTGCCCAGCCCAGAGAGCATGCCGGGATGCTGGGGGAGTCTGGTTTAACTTAAACCAGCAAGGGGTCTGGGATAGACATTGCATAAACCAGTTTGACCCAAATCAGTTAAATCTCATACTACATTCAACCAGGTTTATCTCAAACCGGTTTCAGCCATTTTCAAACAGGTTTATGTTCACTGAACATCTGTTCTGTTACATGTTTAAACCAGTTTCTGATCCCGTAAACCGGTTTATGTGTAATATCTGTCTCTATCCTTAAAGTGCAAATTAGTTCGTCATTAACAAAAGCTGTATATCAGGATGTGGAAATGACAGCAAAAACTTTCAGCTTTTCTTAACAATTTTATTCTCGTCAAAATTTCAAAATGGGAGGCCTGTGCAAAAATAAAGACCCAGTTTTGTATGTGTCAATGGAAACTGGGTGAGTGTATGCAGAAATATTGATTAACTGCCTAACTAGGTACAGGTAAACCAAGTCACTTCCTTTACAACAACTGTGTGTGCATATGCATGAGAACAACTGAATGAATATGGTACATAACCAGTTTTGAATATTTGTCTTTAACATTAGTTCTTCCAAGAATGAATCAGTGTGGATTTTAGGGCAATTGTCCATTAAAAACTTGAGTTTGAAGTATAACATCATGCCATTTAGTACTATATAGTTTAATTTTAGAGGGTATGACTTCATTCTGCATCACATAGAGTGATGAAGTGTATGATATGATATGTCTAGCTCAGTAATGGACAGATTTAGTAGCCAGAATGAGAAAATACTAGTCAAGAGACCAAGGTTCCCTTCCTCACTAGCTTGCTGTATGACTTAAAAAACCCTAACCATGTACTTATTCCATATCTATCTACAACTAAAGAAATTCCTAAATCACTTCTTACATTCACTTGTCAAAGACTATGCTAACTTATACATGTATGCATTTGTATACATAGATTTACATTCACAATGAACATTTAAACAAGCAGAAAGGGTAAGTGAAAGTACAGGTGTCTCTTTGTATATGCAAATGACAGGTTTTGCAAGCTGGTATACAGAGACTGGCACAGGAGTCTCTCAGAAAACATAGCCTACAGGACAAAAAAAAAGATGGATAATAATGAGAAAATTTTGCAAAGAAACAGTGACATACTGAGTTCTTGTAAAGTATGTAATGCCAACCTTTTAAGATGATCAAAGAACATGGGGATGAAATTATGTACTAACATTCTATTTTTATGCTGGTACCCTCAACAGGAAGACTCTTTTTATATGAGATATTTTTATTCTTGTTCAGAATCTCATGCAGTGCTAAGGGGTCACACATTCCTATCACTGCAGCTGATGAACTCAAGCCAACAGAGCAAACTGGCATTGTCATGCAACAAAAAACATCAATCCTGTCTGTTTGTCTCAGTCACATAATGACTTCATCCTGCACTAACAGCAAAATGTTCACCAATTAATAGCAAGGCTGTGTGAAGCTTTGAGTACTAATTCGATTCAGAGGAGATTTGGTCTGATTCAGCAGCCAAATCTCTGAATCCAACTTGAATCATGAGATCAATAACAAGTCTTAATTGATTTGGAAAAGATTCAGAGATCTTTGGAGATCCAGGCAGTCCCCACTTGCCACCGCAGGGAGCTGGACCTGGACTCCAAGATGGTAAGTAGGGGCAAGGGGGGTG
>NW_017729024.1:95533302-95540747 GCF_001723915.1 Gavialis gangeticus
TGGTAGGTGGGGGAAGGGGGGGGGGGGGGGGGGGTGGAGAAGGAGGGAGGGGACCATGGGGGGACCCCTGCCAGGTCCCATCCCCTGCCTGCTCTCCCAGCCTCCCTGAGTGCCACCGAACCCCTGCCCGCTTTCTCAGACCCACCCCATGGCTTCCCTGCCCAGCCCCTGCTTCCAGTTCTTTAAAAAAACCACAAAAACCCCCACTCACCAGCTCCTGACAGGTGAGTGTCAATCCCTGCTGCCCCCCACTGCCCTGCACTGCATGGAGGGGCTCTGCCATGAGCCCCCATCCCCCACCTGCTCTTCCAGCCCTGTCAATGGCTGCTGTGCCCGGCCCCAGCGTCCCAGCTCTTTAAAAAATAAAAGACCCGCACTCACTGGCTGCTGCCATCAGGCCTTGTGGGGGCTCATGATAGAGCCCCCCACGCTGCATGGGGCAGTGGGGATCACCCACCCACCTGGCAGTTAGCTAGTGAGTGCTGGGCTTTTTTTTTTCAAAGAGCTGGGATGCTGGGGCCAGGTGGGGCAGCCATTGACGCAGCTGGGAAAGTGGGAGGGGGGTGGGGCCTGCTGGATTAGGAGAGTTGGCTGATTTGGCAGCAGCCGAATCTCCGAATCAGATTTGGCCAAAGCAATTCGGGACAGTGATTCGAATCCCCAAATCAAATCACTGTCCCCCCAGATTGGCTGAATCCGAATCCAAAGTGAATACTAGCTGCTTCACATAGGCCTAATTAATAGCTCAAAATTAGATCTTGTATGTTTTAGGAACCATGGTGGAGGGTGATATTCCCAACTGCCTTTTCAAATGCACCTCAGAAACTTCTTCATCATCAGGAATAATTCATTTTTATAAGATGGAATTGATTAAATATAAATGTTCAAAGACAAGTGATAGTTTGTGGTGGGGACCTTTTTTACCTCTAAGATGCTTTAAAAATCTGATGAATTAGGAAGAAAACAAACAGAACAAGTACTTCTTTCTTTTTAGTTTGCTTTTGCAAACCATTCCTGAACATTTAGCTGTAAAACCTCCATACTTTTAAATGATCAAAGCAGCATGGGATCCAATCAGGTCAACAACTGCAACAAGCCAGAACAACACAAATACACTTAAACTCCCTGTTTACTAAAGATGTTCGCTGAAGATAATGATGCACAAGTCCCAAGACATTTGAAGAAAAATAAATAACTAGAAAGTAAGGCAGCTTGATTATGCCTATAATAAGTAAGATATTTCTTCTTCTCTGCCTTTTTGTGTTTCATAAGAACTAAACTACTTTGAGGGGCAGAGGGCTCTGAAATTTAATTTCTGCTTTAAAGGTCTGGTTTACCATTGTGAAAGTCTAGCTTGGTTTTGTTGAAACTTGAGACACCTTTAACACTATTCCAGGAAACTTCTTTTGCTTGCTGCTAAAATTCTTACATATTTATATTAATGTTAACTTAGCTATAACCCATGCTAGAAAAGACTAGATGCTGTCAGAATATCTTAGCTTTGAGTTTATTATCATTTGAGTCAGAAAAAATAAATGTGTTCCATGGAAAAAAAATGAAAATAATAGTGATGATGATAATGATGATAAAAAAGGCATTGCTGAATTTATTTCTATAGAGGGCAAATAAAGTTACCATATAATATTTTGGGATTTTATTTGTTCGTTGGCCAAAAGTCATGTACTTAAGTGACTTGGGTCCTATATCACCAATATGGCCCATTTCTCCTCAGGTTAAATAGGGTTCCTGTTGCAGTTTAAGGTCTGATGAAAGCTTTAATGGCATTTTACCGTTCATTCAGGTCCTAGAGTCATCACTAACAGTGAACAGTTTGTAGTGCATTGAAATATGACTGATCAAAGGAAATGGTTTTCTTATCATAAAATAAATAAAACTAAAGAGGTGTTCGTATAAACATTGCTTGATTTGTGTAGGGTATGTTTTGAAAGATAACCTTTCCAACAAACAGAAAAGGCAACTTTTTTATCTGCTTGGCCATGAAGCTTTAGAAATAGCATAGAAAGACCTCCTAGCTATCCGTCATCCAACATATATCTTCCGCATACAGCAAATGTAATCTTTTTACCCTCTCAATGACTAAACCTTCAAGGCAATGAATTTCATGTCTCTCAGCATCTTACAGAATAAAGAAGCAAGTGCAGTTAGTGCCATATATACCTTGAAATTTCTTACATTTAACTTAAAATATTTTTCTAGTCCTGCTAGAATGGTTCAGCTCCAATGATAACAAACCTCACACCCCCATATATTGGGTGGGTCCCTAGAATCTCAGATTTATCAATAAAAATTTATCTGTATATTATTATCTCCAGTCTTCAATGGCATCTGCATAAGTGTGGTTTACAATTTTTTACTATCATAACACAAGTAAAAAAAAAAAAAACCTTAGATGATGGAATAGAGTAAAAATTACTATTCAATGAATATTTCAGATCCCAAAATACCAGTCAGTATTTGTTTGTTTGTTTTGTTCAGTGATAGTGGATTTAATTAATTTTACTGCTTGGGAAAATAAAAGACCAGCAACTGATCTAGAATGTCATGTGAGCTAACTAGAGTGAAATCCACCTCTTTTGTTCAAGAGAAGTCAGGCATAGGCATAAACATCACTTAAGTGCAACTTAAGTCTTCAAAAGAGTATGTAAGTAGTGCTTAGGCCTTGTGCTGATCTTCTGCACAAAATTCAGAATCTCTGGATTAGTCTGTAAGGTGCAAATCTGCCCTGCCCTATTGCAGATAAACATGGCTGACTACCTCTAGGGAAGAGTGTGCAAAAGTGCCCCATTCTGAATAGAAAAGGCTGTCAAGACCTGCTCAAATGTATGTAACCCTACTGATTACATAGCTACAACAGCTAAAAAAAGTTTCCTCAACACTCAAAGGTCTGAATTTTAAGTCTGGTCCAGCTCCCACTGAAGTCAATGGCAAAATTCTCATTCATTTCAATGAGGTAAGACTGACCCCTGTTTGCACACACTAAGGTCACAGAGGATGAGTATCTCCAACTTGGCAGTTTCTGCAACCTTTATTTAGATTTAGTTTTCCCCCCACATGCTTACAAATTTCCAGGTGAAATCTTCCCCTCCTCCTCCCTGCATGTATTCTCTCTCTCATACATACACACACATCTAAATATTTCTAGACTTGGCAACACACAATTTTCAGCCAGTAAAGCATGAAGATAAACACAGGATAAAAATGTTTGCACTGTTTTGTTGTGTTTTTTAATTCATAAGTTATAATAAAATTCAGTTGCATCCATACTAAAAGTTTCCAGTGTGTCATCAGAGTGCATAATTTGTTTTTTTCTTACTGAAGAACTTTTTTCAAGGTACTGAAACTTGTTTCAGCAATGCTAGTGAAGAAATGCTAGTGACCCTCAAACCCTATTTTCTATACTATCAAATGGCATTCCCTCACTGTAGAAATTTAGAAAAATGACTTGGCCATTTTTTAAAGAACTTTTGCTGTAGGGGAAAACGCACACATATATATATGGATGCTACTGTAGATCTAGAACTTCAGCATTTTTGTATTCTAATTGCTTTAAAGTGGATTCTGATACAAATCTTTACACAAATTGGTAAGCCTATTTGTCTCAATGCTTTATTATTTGTGTAGTTAAGACTGTACATGAGACCAGCTCCCGGATAATGTTATGAATTTAAGGTTCAGCACCTTTGGATAAATTCTCTTCCATATAGAAGGCCAACACAAACTCCTGGCAATATTCATATATTCAGTTGCCAAAATAGGGCTTAACTGAGACTTAGGTGGAACATACGCCTTGGAATAGTCCTCTACAAAGGTGAACTTCATCTGAAAAAGATTAAGACATACTTTGCATAAATATTAATATCTACAGACTGCTTGTCTTCTCCTTGACCATTGTTTATTGAATCTGAATAAGAGTTAGATACTCTGATTATATTTTGCTGGTTTTTTTCTTTTCATTTGACTGATGTGCAAATACAGTTGTGAAGGGCTATGCAGCATTAGATATATGTAATACAAGCATCTTGGCAATGAACAAGAAAAAGAGAAAGGACTTCAGAATCAGATCTACTTGTCTACTTCTCAGTGGTCTCCTCTGGCTTCCAAAGTCATTAATATATTTCCATGGGGAGAAATAGTACCAATGAAAATATCTGTGCATGTGTGTAATGTATATACATGTATATGTGTATGTTGGATACACATACATGCACGCACACATGCCTTCCCTGGCAAGTTTTGTTGATTGCTTGATAAGTTTAGAAATACCGTATCTTAATACTTGCTACAAACAGATAAACAGGGACAAACAGATAATGCACAATGAATATTTAATTTATGATGTTGTTTCTTTTTCACAAATAGAATATCTGAGAACAGATTGCAATTTCCTCAGAATCATCTGTTATTCAAAATTACTTAAAACATTTAACCCTGTAGATTAATCAAGAATGGCTATCTGCAAATATTTAATATTTGAGTTGGGTTGGTTTGTTGTGATAAGACAGATAAGTCACAAGTTATTGTTTCTATTCACTCATTGGAACAACAGGCAAATACTTCTGGCAGAAATATTTACACATGAGAATGTAACATTTAGTTTCAATGAATACCCATGCATGTGATATTGAAGTTTGCTTTCTGTGACCATTTGTACCAGTAAAAGTCAATCATTCAAATGCTTCTAGAAAGCAAACACAAAAGGGGATTGTGATTATGATTATCATGTAGCCACAACAAAATATAATCACATTTTTAAACAGTGGAATGAATTAACAATATGCCATTGGTAGGAGTGGCAAGAGAAGTCAAGGTCATAAAGACAAGGCAAAATAGTAGATAATTTGCATGCTACTTTCCCCCCTTTGATAATTTGCATGCTACTTTCCCCCCTTTATTTTTAATTATTTTTTTTACAGTAAGAAACTTCTACTAACGTGAGAAAAGCCCTTACAAAACTACAGGATAGACCTCCCACAGTAGCAACAAACAGGATCCAACAATATTAAGCACTGTGTTCTCAAGCTCACTTTAGCAAGGATAGGAGTTAATTAGACCTCCATTTTCCCTGTTTTATTTCATTACACATTTAAATAAAAGATCATATTGAAGCTACAACTGTTTTGGAGGAACTATAGCAGTTACTCATAAAAGTATTGAATAGATTCTGCCTACAGAGTATGACATTTTTAGGAACTTGGGCATAGGTAGTTGAGAAAGGTCACATGATAACTGGGCAAAGTCCAGGGACTATGGTCAGAGGGAGCCAGAAGTCAAGACTAGGGTCACCGTTAGCCAGGAGTTGAGACCAGACACCTGAGCAGAAGCAAGGATGAGCTAGTAGTTATAGACAGAGTTCAAAAAAGCAAGTCAGGGAAGCACAGAGGGGCCAGGAGCAAGTACCAAAGTCTCCCTCCACACTGAACTGCTGGCCAGGACAGGTAGGATTGATTGCCCTAATTGCCCAGTTAGGACCAACTAGGAGGCCTAGGGGTCTGATCTGGTCTTGCTGCAGGTGGGACCTGTTTCTCTGCTGCCTCAGGAGCTAGATTGTTGTGATCATTCAGTTGGGACCAGCTGGTCCCTGATCTAAGCTTGTTACAACACCAGTCCTAGGCACTGACTCTGGGTGGGGGTGTGAAAAGAATAGGAGCTGTAATGCTGGCATTGATACAACTATTCTTGCTGTGGCACAGCCACTGATACTGCTCTGTGCACAACTGCTGCCCACCTCTGAGCTTAGAGACACAGGCTGCCTATGCAGTTTTTAAATGGCTGTGAGAGTGCTTTATCTAAACCTCATCAAATGAACTTTAGATAAAGCATCCCACAGCCATTTTAAAACATGAAAAGGTTTCATACATGTGATGGTCAAGGAGGGTGGGGGGAGAGGGATCTGGTGGTAGGGGTTTACTACAGGCCACCACATCAGGAGGAAGAGCTGGATCTGGAATTCTCCAGGCAGCTGGGGGAGGCCTTGCGTGCAAAGGATGTTGTGGTCATGGGTGATATGAATTACCCTGACATCAACTGAGAGGAGCAATCGGCCAGGTCTACCCACTCACGAAGGTTCCTGATGTGTGTACAGGACCTACACCTTGTGCAGGAGGTACTCGTCCCCACTAGGGAAAACGCCATACTGGATCTGGTGTTAGCCTCTGGGGATGACCTGGTGGGGGATGTGCTAGTATAAGGGAGGCTAGGGGACAGTGATAATGAAATGATCCAGTTTGCTATTCAGAGAAAGGTGGGGAGGGTAACTAGCACAGCGCAAATGCTTGACTTTAGGAAAGCCAACTTCGATGTGCTCAGGGCAGTAGTCAGGGAGGCACTCAGAGCCCAGGGTGTAGCTAGAATGGGGGTCCAGGAAAGGTGATCCTTCCTCAAGGAGGCTATCCTTGGAGCGCAGCAGGATGCAATTCCACTGTGCAGGAAGGCGGAAAAAGCGTCCAAGAAAACTTCATGGCTGAGCGCAGATATCCAGGCTGGCCTGAGGGCAAAGAAAAAAGCATACTGGAGGTGGAAGCAGGGTGCAGGGACAAAGGAGGAGTACACCTCCCTGACCCGAGCTTGTAGGGATTTGGTAAGGAAGGCTAAAGCAGCACTGGAGCTTAGATTAGCTTCTGGGATTAAGGATAACAAAAAGTCCTTTTTCAAGTATATAGGTAGCAAGAAGAAGTCTCAGGGTAATATTGGACCCCTACGGAGCTGGGCAGGGCAGTTGGTGACAGACGCGTGACAGAAGGCAGAACTCTTTAACAAGTTCTTTGTTTCTGTGTTCCTGTCTGCTGACAATGGGATGCTCTCAGGTGATAGCGTAGAGAGGCCCAGGAAGGATGTGAGTCCCCCGACTGTTAGTTCAGACCTAGTTAAGGATTACCTGGACGGCTTAGATGTATCCAAGTTGCCGGGCCCGGATGACCTTCATCCGCGGGTGCTGAGAGATTTGGCTAATGTCATTGCGGAGCCATTGGCACAGATGCTTGAGGACTCCTGATGCTCAGGCCAAGTCCCTGAGGACTGGAAAAGGGCCAATGTGGTCCCTATTTTCAAGAAGGGGAGGAAGGAAGAGCCTGGCAACTACAGGCCAGTCAGCCTCACTTCTATCCTGGGGAAGGTCTTTGAAAAAATTATCAAGGGCCACATTTGTGAGAGCCCTGCAGGGGAAGTGATGTTGAAGGGTAACCAGCATGGGTTCATGCAAGGCCAATCCTGCCTGACTAACCTGGTCTCTTTCTATGACCAGGTAACAAAAAGCTTAGATGTGAAGGAGGAAGACAATGTCATCTTTTTGGACTTCCAGAAGGCCTTTGACATAGTGTCCCACCCAATTCTGGTGAGCAAGCTGAGGGACTGTGGCACTGATGAATGCACAGTCACATGGGTGGCAAACTGGCTTCAGGGGCGCACCCAGAGGGTGGTGGTGGATG
>NW_017729024.1:95541538-95544215 GCF_001723915.1 Gavialis gangeticus
CTACAACCTTATCAGGGGCCAGCAGCAGGGACTCGGGGAAAGTCTGTTCACCAGGGTCCCCCTTGGAGTCACCAGGAGCAATGGCCACAAGCTGAGGAAGAATAGGTTTAGGTTACATATTAGGAAGAACGACTTCACTATAAGGGTGGCCAGAGCCTGGAATAGGCTTCTCAGAGAGGTGGTGCTTTCACCTTCCCTGGAAATCTGCAAGAGGAGACTGGATAGGCACCTGGGTGGGGTCTTATGACCACTCCCACCCCCAGTGCTCATTCCTGCCCATGGCAGGGGGTTGGACTCGATGATCTGTCTAGGTCCCTTTCAACTCATTGATTCTATGATTCTTTTTAGCCATTAGACCAGTAATTCTCAATGAGGGTGCCATAGAGGGGTGCCTTGAGATTCTTTCAAGTGTGTCCAGCAATGTTAGTACTGTTAGGTATGCAAATGTGTTTCACAAGATAAATCCAGAGATTTCAAATAGAAATCCATGGTGTTAAAAACACTCTGACCCATGGTGGTCTTTCTGAGTTCTTTGCAAAAGCAAGACTGTATTACTTTTCCATACTCATAAAAATATTAAAAAAGAACAAGTGAAAACTAAGAGCTAGCATTTTATAAGGGGTGCCCTGAGTCTAAAAATGTTGACAACTACTGCATTAGATGGATGCAAAATGGCTGTAGCATGGCTGAGAATTTGGCCCACATTTTCCTATGGTGTAGGACTGTACTCAGACAGGTATACTATTTATGAAACTTGTGAAAAATCAGACATTTTCACCAGCAGCATTTGTTCTTGCCTATGTTCTGTGCTCTGGGTTCCTCTCCATCTCTGGACTGGCTTCCCCTTTAGTACTCTGTTAACTACAGTTAGGACCTGACAGCTAGTTTTGTTTATTCCTTATGATCATACTGAAATCAAAGGATGTCCCATAAAACACCACCTGAGAGTATGCAGAGACAGCCAATCAACAGCAGCAATTAGCAAGTCAACAGCATTTTAGCAATGTCACTAACCCATCAAAAGCAATTTTGCTGATGCAGTTTTCTTGCACTCTGCCCTACAAATGCTGCCTGTTTCTGTTTCTCAAACTTTGTCCAACGCAGGATTTAAAGTGTAATATCAACACGTTAGATAATAAATACTGGCTACATCGACACAAGACATTTACTGCGGAGCTGCCTAATTAGCTCTGCAGTAAAGTCTCAGTAGATACACATGCCTGCTATAGTTCTGTTAAGCCCCATTAGGCCATAGGAAACCAATTAACTCTGCCATAGGTTAGTACTTGTAAATACAAGTGCTATCCTATGACGGCATTCTTCACTGTGTAGCAAAGTATATGCTGATGGGGCTGGTTGGGGCATGAGGGTGCTTCAGTGCAGAGATGCCTGCTGGCTAGCCTTGCCCTGAAGCACCCTTGTGCCCCAGCCAGCCCCTCTGCAGCATGTTGAGCAGGATTGGAACAGCCCCAGGCTGGCAGGCTGTCCTCACCCCTACTAGCTGAGGCTGCTCCAATCCAGCTCAATGTATTGCGGTCCCAGGTGAACATGTAAACACAGTGCCTGGCAGCAATAAACTCCAGTGCAATATGTACCAAAGTTTATTGCATCATATTAATGTCACGTGTAGATGTGCCCGCTAACATATTTTAAAAGTCCACTGTCCAGAAGGCACCCAGGTTCAAATTAACAAAATTAATTAGGTGTTGGATAAACCTCCCCCAGACTTGACCTCAATGAATTAGGTGCCTAACCTGCTTAGGCATTTAGGCAAATCCTAATAGCCACCTATATTTCTAAACATAATCCCTGCCTACCACAACCCCATACTGTTGGAGGGAACATTTCAAAATGCAACCTGAGCATGCCCAGTGGAATGATGGGCAGAGACTGCATTCATCTTGGGAAGGGCAGTGAGACCCTCTTGAACATGCTCAGTGGGGAAATGGTGATAGCAGGCAGCCATGTTGCATGTAGGGAGCCATAGTTAGCCATGTTAGTCTGAAGTCAAGTAGATGGCAAAGTAGATTTGTATCTTATAGACTAACCAAAGTAGATACATCTCTCTCTCTCTCTCTATCTATCGCACAGGCTTTCATGAGCTGTAGCTCACTTCATCAGATGCTGTGAAAGGATCTGCAGAAAGCAGAGTATAAGAAGGATAAATATTAGAATACAAAAGACAAGTGGGGGGAAAGGCAGATATAGGCAGGAGAGGGAGGTAGGGCAATGCTGGGAGAGACAAGCAAACAGACGTTAAGCTCTTAAGAACAAAGGAGTCATCAAAGTTAACCTAGGTAATGGGATAAGAATCTATGGGCTAGTAACAGACATTACACATAAACCTGTTTAAGTGATCAGAAACTGGGTTAAACCTGTAACAGAACAGATGTTCAGTGCACATAAACTGGTTTGAAAATGGCGGAAACTGGGTTAAGATAAACCTGGTTGAATGTAGTATCAGACTTAACTGATATGGGTCAAACCAGTTTATACAATGTCTGTCTAAACCCCTTGCTAGTTTAAGATAAACCAGACTTCCCCAGCATCCTGGCATGCTCTCTGGCCTTGGTGGAGCTCTCTGCTCCTCCCCGCTGCTCCCTGGTTGGCGCTCCAGAGACTGCAGGCTGCTTCTGCCCTCCCTTCACTACTCCCTGCTAAACAGGAATTCACCCCT
>NW_017729024.1:95549215-95583695 GCF_001723915.1 Gavialis gangeticus
GGCTGCTTCTGCCCTCCCTTCACTACTCCCTGCTAAACAGGAATTCACCCCTCCCCTCTGCCTTGCTGAAGAAATGTCTGTGTATTAGCTAGCGGACCACATGCTGGCTATGGGCTGTCCTGAATCAACAGGTAGACTCAACAGGCAGAATCAACAAGTAGCTGGTAATGTCCCTCTGTTGTTTTCTTAATGGGGTGATAGACACTGTTATCAATTCCCTAATGGGATAATCAGAGCTCCTGCCATAACTGGGCCAAATCCCCCTCAGCTCCATGCTGTGGAAGGAAGGGAGGGCTGCTCTAGCGCCCCACGGCTTCTAGCCTCAGCCACTGCAGGCATGTGCCTGCATTTCTGAGATGTCTGTTCGGTTACAAAACTGATTTAGCCTAGCCAGGTTAGACTAACCTGCAATGATTGAATCAATTCAGGCTCAGGCTTTTTGAATATCTATCCCTACCCATAGTATCTATTTAAACTATGCTTAACACAAACCAGTCTGTAGATGATTTCTTATGGTGCAATTTCCCATTCAAATTAGTTTTTAAGTTTGCTTGCTGTCTGAGAACAGCTACCCTCAGATCAGCGATGGAATGTCCAGGGAGGTTAAAGTGTTCCGGAGTGGACAAACTGGACAGACTGGAGTGTCTTTCTGCAGCTGATGTCAGAGTGGTGTTCATTCATTCTGTAACATAGAAATCATCCAGTCTGTCCAATGTAGACAGCAGAGGGGCACTATAAGTAGGTGATAGCATATATGACATTGGTGGGTTACAAGTGAATGAAACTCGTATGTTATCATCCAAGTTATTTGGTCTGGATATGTTGTGGTCTGTATTGGTGTTGTGGCACAGAAGGCATTTGTGTCCATTGCAAGGCCTGGTGTCTTGCTGAGAGTGAGTTAGGTAGCATATTGCTTGAGAGATGCTGTTTTAGGTTGTGGGGCTGGCTGTAAGCCAGGACTGGTTTGTCCCCCATAACTACTTTGAGATAGTTTGTGCTGGGCCAGTGGCGCAATGGATAATGGTCTGACTACGGATCAGAAGATTGTAGGTTCAACTCCTGCCTGGCTCGGACTGACTTTTTAACTACCTGGCTGGACTCATTTGAGTCCCGTTTTTGTTTTGGGGTTTTGTTGTTCTCCCGCCCTGGCGGGGGGTCGGGCTAGAAGATCTACTAGGTCCCTTCCAACCCTAAATCTATGAAACTATGAAACTATTCTTTTGAAGGAGGAGTTGAAGATCAATATGTGTATCATATCATAATGTTCAATCCAGGGGTTGCAGCTGACCCCCAGGGAGACTCTATTGTTCTTGTCTCAGGATTAGAACTGTAGTAAGTCAGAGCAGACTCTGAACCTGGCTTTGCAAGGGTGAGTGACCACAGTTTTGGGGTTGTATTGTAATTATAGGAATCCCTGCTCCAGATCCTGAACAACCACATTGGGTATACCACACATTCCCAGCAACCAGCTCCTATAAGTACAGGGGAGAAAGCTCAGTTCTACTGGAAGCCTCCATGAAAAGGGGAGCAGCTTTCTGAAAGATTTATGCCACTGACCACAGCAAGAAGCTTATCTGTTCACTCTTTGTTGTTTATAAGCTGGTAATAGCAATTATTGTGGAACCAAGTATAATATTTGGGTCACATATATGTTAATATTTTAGGTACTATTATTTATAATAATGTATGCCAAGTGCTGTGGCTGGGTTCCTGAGATCCACTCTTATGAGAATACTTAGCTGTAACTCCTGGTTTTATTATCCAAGTTGTGGGTAAGCCTTGTGACAGCTGAGGGCCAGAGTTGAGTTTTGCCAGAAGCCTCTGTGAAGAAGGAAGCAGTTTTCTGCCAAGGAGTGACCACAGCAGGAACTTATCTGTTTATTCTTTGTTGTTTATAGACCAATAAGACCTGAAACCAGAGTAGGGGTATCCAGGAGCAGTTGCTTTTCCTGTTTCCCTGTCATGGACACAGAATACTAGAAGGGTGCCTGTAGACATGCTGGGGGGCTGCTCCAGTCTGCTGTAATTACACTTGATTAATTGAGTCTCCTGGGGTTTGGTAATTACTGTGCTCCAATCAGCCTCCATATCTCGTATATTAGCCTCCCTGTGCTTTAAAATGGTGGCAGGGCTACTTGAACTAAACCTTATCAAACAAGTTTTAGTTCACATGCCCCCTCTGCCATTCTGAAGCAGGGGGATATTAATGCACGAGATGCTGTGGCGCTTTAATTAGAGTGGCTCTTGGAGCTGCTCTGATTAAACTGCCCTGTCCCCCACCTCCAGAGCATGTGTAAAAGTGCCTGAAGTTCTCAAAGACTTTACATTCCTGGCTTATAGAGTATTCTCTTCAAAGGAATAATATATATATTCTGATTCTCCATATTTTCTTTATAGAATTTTCATTTATTACCTGTTATCCATTTGACATTATAGGAAAAGAAGTTGTCAATTTTAGACAATTTCTTGTTTCATTATTAGTCACTGAGGCAACTTGAATCGCTAGGACCCTACAATAGACGCTTTTGGTCCATATAGTGAACCCAGAGAGTTGGGCATTCTACACTGTAGAATATTTTAATATTATAAAATCCTAAGTCTGTCCATCTGTCTGTCCATAACACTTTATTCATGCTCTGATTGGTTGACGGAAACAGCCAATCAGGGTGCTCCAAGCACGGGAGAGTGCTGCCATTACTCTGAAGCTGTGCCGAGGACCGGACAGAGGGTGGGGGAGCCGCTCCCTGCAACAGGCAGAACAGGAGCAGCATGGGCCATTAGGTGGCACCATTCCATCCCAGCCACCTCCCCTCTTCTGCCCTCTGTCATTCTTGACAGGCAATTGGCTAGTCTTTATATAAACACCAAAATATCTTTGTAAATCCAATTCACAGCCTTTAAACGAGGGACCCTAGGTTTTAACACAGCTAGTATATATTAAAGGCATTGTGCCTTGTCTACATGAGACGTTTCAAACACGTTAGTTAGCACGGTTTAACTAACACATGCTTCTATCATCTTAAATTATAGTCTACCCAAGGCATTAAAAGCTAATGGAATTTTCCTCTTCAGTAATTATATGACATGCTCATTTAGGTTTTCCAGGAAAAAAAGAAATAGAAACCACAAAGCCTATCCCCAACCACATGGATACAGTGATTCTTTTTGGCCATAATTGAAATCCACTCTCAAATATGTGGTTGGGTAAGCTGTACCCAGACTTGACTATATAATGCTTATTTTGGGATTTCTTCATAATGACTATTGTGTCGACCACCCAGCCTGCCTAGACAAAGTGCATAAATCTCAAAAATATTCCCATTTACAGTCAAACCCACTGCCCTTGCTTGGACTCCACCCTCCTATGACTCCTCCTCAACTAATTCTAAAAGGGTGGCTATCAATTAATTCCTTAAAAAATACAAAAATAATAAAAAAGCATCTGCAGCACTCATATGGCATAAGCAGTTTACTAAGGCATTACAGTACTGTGTCATGCAGGCTGTTAAAGAAAATCTGGTAGTCTGGTGATAATGTGTATATTCATTCAGTGTAAATGACTAAGTTCAAAAAACCATACAATGAATCATGGTTGCAAGGCCAGACTTGCTTTGATTAACTACACTGGTATAATGAAATCCAACAGAGCAATCACTGAAAC
Source organism: Gavialis gangeticus (assembly GCF_001723915.1). Lineage (NCBI taxonomy): Eukaryota > Metazoa > Chordata > Crocodylia > Gavialidae > Gavialis > Gavialis gangeticus. The sequence goes on from NW_017729024.1 coordinate 95,552,877, forward strand.
ATTTAGCTCCAAATGTAAATCTTCTTGAACTCTGAAAAAAGCATGTTAGGCAATGAGAGGTGGTGTATAATACAGCCATATTTCATATAATGAAAGTGGAGGCAGTTGTAAAGAAAAGGGAATGTTAAAAAGTTGTTATGCTGTGTTTGGCAAGAATGAGTCATTTTAAATGTGTCAATCATGATAATCCAACATATTTTTAATCTAAAGGTCAATAGAAGCAGTTTCTATACTGGTACAATAGTTATGCCAAATATGAAAGCAAGCATTTATAAGATGATTTCAAGTATTAATACAGTACCATAATGTGTCTTGGAGAATTAATCTCAGCTTTAAATTGAAGGGCATAGATTGATCAAGGTAAGAGAATTTTATTAAAAAATGTACTGATATAACCTGTGACACTTTCATTTCAGCAAGGCTGCTGTGTTGAATTCCCATATCTCAGGCACATCTTACTATATAGATGAAGGCTGTTCATTTCTACCAGGATACAGAGTTGCTTTGTCTGTAGGAAATCTAGGATCCACCTTCAAAGCTTAATCTATGAAAGTTTCTTCATACGGCCACTGGCCAGGCATCTGGACATGATGGTCTATGTTTTTTTTCACAAAGACATATATGCTTTTTACTGTTAATAAGGGATTACATTCATCAAGAAGAATCTGGTCTCCAAGGAGCTCCTTTCAACATACAAATTAAAACAGGAAAGGTTTTTGTGTTATCATTTCTTTACTCTTCTGACCCTCTCAGCATTGCACTTATCTAGAGGACAAGAAAATAGCTATTTCTTGTAATAATTAGTCAAATTATTATTATTATTTGGGAATTAATTTTACAGTGAAACTTTTGGAAATGTTTGGTTTTGGATTGCATACTTATGAACGATTTCACAAATTTTATACTGAGACATAACAACATTGCTATAAGGCAAACCCTGCCCCCCATTACTGCAACAGGAAAGCATGTTTATTACACAATGAGAAATCAAAATCAAAGCTATACAATAAGCCCTCAGCATGGTGCACAGACTTTCTCCAGAGGCTCCCTACGTAGCCCAATACAGGGAGAACCTAGATGGCAAGCCAGGGGTGTGGAAGACTGGAGGAAATAGCTCTGTTCAGAGAATTTTTCTCCCTATTTCAGCTGATAGGTAAGGGGCTCAGACCCAGCTTATACCGCCTCCTTGCCCAGACTATGACTGCTCCTGGGAAAGAAGTCCTGGCCATGTGCTCCCACGTTGCATGCACCCAGCAATTGATAGCTGGCTTAGAGCTCTGCATTACTCAAAGTAATGCAGAGGTGAGTAGTTGGGACCACTCTAAGCTATTTATACTGCTTACCTGCCAGGCTTTGGCACAGAGTAAGAGTTAGTGGGTGAGGTTTGCTTTTCCAGGGTGGTCCTACTCCTGATACTCTGTAGATTTCTCCAGCTGCCAGGAGCTGGATTCCTGCAAAGAATTCTTCTTTCCTACCAATCTCTCCAAGATCCTACTAAAATATTCAGTTACAGGATTTGCCCCAGTGTGAAACAATCGCTGCATTCAGAGCCGGTACATGCTGAAGTTAGTAAAGTTATAACCATTTACACTGGGAACAAATATTGCTGCTATGCTATGTGAAACATAAATATCACTTAGATATTTAAATTGACATTGAACATGGTGGGCTGAAAATGCATACATAAAAGATGTCACAGAACATTATAACAATCACTGCAGTATCTATAGTGTGATCTGGAATGTTTGGGATCTCTTCTGTAAAATATTCTGGCATTTATTTTAAAATAGAGCTCACAACCTGAATGGAATATTCTTTCAAAATGGGTTCATTTTAAGAAATGGACACTGGAGATAAATGTATCAGTACCCTATGAATTAAAATGTTCTGTTCTACATGCCAGGCTGATCATGTAGGGTAGCAATGCTAGGACCAAGTCAATTGATTTCAGTGGGAATGTGCATGCTAATTTATGTTGTAACAATTCTATATCCATTGTATTGAGTCCAAAGGACCTGACACATCATCAACAGAAGAGCCTCACACATAGTGTAGCATATGAATTAAGACATTGAATCAAAATGGTTCCAGTGACATTGTGCTGTGTTTGAATGAGTGGTGGTCTTGACACCGTGTCAATAGGAGGGTGGGAATTTTTAAAATGAACATTTCTCTGAATTAAATAGGCATTCTATCACTAACCTCCTTTGTTACAATTAAGCATTATAACACACTCAGGACAAAGGACCATTTTGTTTTACAAATTGTGGCCAAATTTTTCAAAATTGGGTACCTAAAGTTAGTTACTTCAATCCATATTTAGGAACCTAAACAAGCAGCCTGGTTTTTCAGAGGTACCTACATTCTGTTGATTTCCCCAAGAGCTCAAGGAAATCAGAGTCTATGCTATATAGTTTGCAGCTAAAATACTGTACACACAACTCCCTCTCAAATTTTGTTTCCCTATCAATATAGAACTTGCTGCTAGTCAATAGGGAGACTAAGGGGAACTACATTGATCTTTGATTTCAGTGTCCCTTCTAACAAACATCTGGGCTGCACAACTTTCCATTTTAATTATTTGCAAATGTGCTGCACTTAATTTGTAATCACCAAGTTCTTTGCTGAATTTAGCCCTTAGTCCTCTGTTACCAACTATCAATGCTATTCTGACCCTTCCTGTTATACCCTGATCCTGCAGTCACTTTTGTATTGTCATGGAACCCCAGTGAGCAGAGTCCCTAGGCTCACCCATTTAATCTGTATCTACTGAAGGTATGTACATACATTTGGACAGCAAGATGAGACTTAAGGTTCTTATTTAAGACAACCAAATGCTTCTAGAAAAGCCATGTGTGAGAGTACAGGATTCCCCACATACATTTAATTGCCAGAACAGGGCATTTTCCTTAAGACAGCAGGGGACAAAATTTCCAATTCAGAAAAGCATGTTAGTTTAAGCTGGAGTCTGTTCCTGGTTAGAAAAAAAATTAAGCATGTCCTTAATTTTAAGCACATGCTTAAGTCTAACTAAAGCCATGGGACTTTAGCACATACAGTGAAGACGGACTACCAAATCAGGGCCAGGTCGAGGTCTGCATTTTATTTCACTAAATAACTGCCATAGGCACATGACTTTTTCTTATTAAAACCGAAAAACAAACCAACTCAGTCATCCCATCTCAACAACTTGATTAGTCTACTTCTTAACACTAAAGGATGTCTTCACCTGCCTCTAATTTGTAAAAATGGTAGCATGTGAAGTTGAGCAGCCTCCAAGTGACAAATACAGCTCATTTGAAATGTGTATCATGAGCATGTTTTGCTCTTCCCTCTGGCACAACACAGACAGAAAGGCAGGGACCACACAGAAGGGGTGTAACATGCACCTGCAGCAGTAGTGAGGGTAACAGAGACCTCTACTGGCTAAGAATGGAAAGCCATGCTTGTATGACTTCTGGTCTGGTATCTACTGGCTTATTGTGAACTCTTTTCAGAGCAACACTTCTGCTTTCTTATGAACATCTAACATCTTTTTATGGTGAGGCACTTCTCTTTCCCCTGTCTCAATAGGATGCTGCTTCTTCCAAATCATGATGGTTACTTTAGGTATGACTGAAGTTGCTGATAACGGACTCCTCTAGAACACAAGCTTTCATAAATCCCGTTCTGTCATGCGGATCAGGTGGATTATAGCTGTTATACATTTAGTTTGACCAATGAACAGTGAAAATGTGTCAACATTCTAAAATTAAAAGAAATATTAAGAAGTTTAGATCAGAGGATTGCAGCAATACAGAGGTAGAGCACAGTAAAATGAATTACTGCTTTCCTGTCTTATAGTGACAGCAGATTAGAGCAGTGGAAAAAAATACAAATCCCAGCAGAATAACATATCTGTGATAAACCTCCAAGAGCCCCAATGGTGGAATAATCTCAGATCAGGCATCAATTTATGGGGTAAATTTAACAGGCCTTGGAATCTGCAATGCGAAAATCAGCATGAGCAGCAGCTAAGTAGGTAACAGTGTCTTCTGCCAGTTGTAATGATGTGTATATGCCCCTCAGGTCCCTTGAGTGATTATGCCAATATCTGCAGCATTAGGGTTGGACACCTATTAATCAGAATGAACAAACCTTCAGATCTTTACTGTGAAGAATCATGAACTGGGGGACTAAATATAGGCAAACAAATCCAATAACTTTATCCTTACAGCAGAGTGACATAAGCAAATATAAATCCCACTTGTGTTATTATAATGCCTGCCAAACTAATTGAGAACACATTCATTTCTTTAACTAAATAAATTACTGTTACAATTATATGACCCCAAGGTCATCTCCTTTAGGAGATGCCCAGCACTTGAATTAACTATTCAACTCTTCACAGTAAGTGGCCTCAGCCAATCAATGCCAGATAAATACTGTTGAAATATGCATTTAATTATCCTAGCACTTTAGCTTTTAACATCTTTTCTTTGCAAGCAGTTTTTATTTGCTAATTTATTCTGGGTGCGTGAGGCATTTCTTGGTTTAGTTAGGTCATATTCTAAAATGACAAAATTTTGATCCTCAAGGAGAATCACAGCCGCCCTTGCAGTCAAACTGGGTTACAACCAGCCTCTTCTCTTGGTGTAAAAGGGCAGCACTCTGCAGAGTAGGTTTTTACCCACATCCTTTTTTCCCCTTTTTTGACAGCAGAAAGCTAACACTGCCAGCTAATTTAAAGCAGTTCAAAAACTACCTCCCTTTGATATTGTTTACAGCTCTAGCTACTAACAAAATGCCTACCCAATGAAGGATACACACTTTTCCAAGCCATGAAATTCCATTAGAGGATCAAAAATAACATGCAAAATGTCAACAAAATCCCCATCAACTGTTTTTATAAACTGTTTTCTTTTGAAATGCTGAGATTTCATTTACCAGATCCTCCTTCCCTTAGAAGACAACCCCCACCCTGCCACTAAGGGCCACAGACCAGATTCTGTCAGCCTTACTTGGCTGAAATTCACTCTTGCACAGACAGCTACTACAAGGTCTATGCACCATATAAATTCAGTTTAAGTCACATATGCAAACCTTGTGTTCGATTTCTGCCCAAGAGGAAATTTCCCATCAGCTAAAAAACACAGTGGGTGCATCTACACGAAACATTTACTGCAGAGTTGCCTAATTAGCTTTGCAGTAAAGTCTCACCATCTACACATGTGGCCCTATTAGGCTACAGGAAACTAATTAACTCCACCATAGGTAAGTACTTATAAACACAAATACTATCCTATGACAATGTTCTTTAGTGTGCAGCAATGCATGAGTGGACCCTGATGGGGCTTGCTGGGCATGAGGGTGGTTCAGTGCAGGAGCTGCCTGCTGGCTAGCCCCATACTGGAGCACTCTCATGCCCCAAGTCAGCTCCTCTGCAGAACATTGAACCAGGCTGGAGGAGCCCCAGGCTTGCAGTTTTACTCCTAGGACCAGCTGTGGCTGCTTTAATGTGGCTCAATATGTTGTGGTTTTGGGCATATGTGTAAACACAGTGCTTGGGAGCAATAAACTCAGGTGCAGTATGCACCGGAGTTCACTGCATCCCATTAATTTCACATAGATGTGCCCAGTGAGTTTTTACACTTCTTGATGCTACTCACTGTTAGTAAGAATGGCAGAATCTAGCTCTTAGCTATATATTAGTGTGAAGCTGGGGTAGAGACAGAGTCCCCAATTATCTACATCAGGATAAGTAAGACAGCAAATTGGCCCTACATTCAAAACAATTCTAGCAAAACTGCAAATTACATTCTTTTATCAATGTCCTGCTTTTGGCTCGTATATGTAAATAAACAAATACATACATAAATTGTAATATATAAAAAAAGACCCACATTCTGCAATTATTTGGAATCTAATTTGCATGAATATTAATTCTTTTAAACAAGAGAATAAAAATGATGACACCCTGCAGACTAGCAGTCTTCCTACCTTCAGAAAAGAAATGGTTCATTAATTTTTAAACAAGAGACATTCATTATTATGCTTTCTGTGACAAGACTTTGATTTTTTTTATAAATGATGACCGTAATTAAGCTTCTCATAATGAACATTGCTATTACTAAACAGAACAATTTATATAATGTCTCCACTCTATGAGACTTAAGTTTTCTTACTGAAGAGAAAAATCAGATAAATGACTCAGTTTACAGGATAATGCTATTACATATAACAATATTTCATATATGGGCCATATTCATTTTCAGACAAAGCTTAAGTCAGCCAGTGATGGCTCTTTCTGAAGAACCTAAGGATTTAGGCCTAAGTTTACTCAGAAAGAAGAAAATGGCAAGAAATACAGAAATTAAGGACCCCAATCCCGAAAACCTTTACACTTAAGTAACAACTTCCTATATATAAATCATCTGAAGGAATTCAAAGCACCTAATCTGGGCTCAGTAGGATTTCTCACATCTGTAAGGTTGCGTGTCTGTTGTTTATGGCATCAGATGTTAAGGTTCCTACTAGCAACAGCCAAATAACCATATTAAAGGCTAGGAACAGATGCTTCATTTGTCTTGGGACAAGTTGTGTTTGTGTTTATCTCAGAACAGAAATGTCCTAGGATTGGCGTGTACACATATCACCCTTCTAATCAGGGTTTAGTAAGTGACAGTGGACATCTGCTTTTCTGCTTTTGATTCAATGATACAACCCCAGGACAACCATTCAGACACACTTTGAGACAAACTGTTAGTACCTTCTATCCCATGAACCATTTGAGGGAGAAAACAAACATACATGTCTGAATGATTGCTCCTTGTCCCAAGATAAAATCATTTACCCCAGGACAAATATGACTTCTGTTTGTTGCCACAGAATCACAATTATTTATGAACATGAGGTTTTGATTTAAGTACTATTAAAGCCTTTAGTGTCTGTGTCCATGTAGAGCTTTGGAGGTAGCCTGCCTGGGCTAACCATATACACACATTTGCTATGAAAGAAAAGTATTCAATCTGTCAGTGCTTTCTCCAAACTTTGGTTTCTCTAGTCATATACAAGAATGTGGATGTGTGTAGACCACCACTTGAGAACCAAACCCCAACACATGAGATTTCATGAACACTTCAGAAACTGCTGATTATTTGCTCACAGTATCTGTTGAATATATTCAGCTTGGCTCACAAGTGCTTAATGAAACTTTAAAAAAGGGCAAATTTTGCTGATTTTAGTAATTACTAAATATTATTCAACCAACTCCTGTTCTCGGAGAACTGCTGATTTAGTTATATTGCACACATGTGGCACATTCTGTTGCTGTTTTTCTGATTAAATATGTGGCTTAATATTACTGTTTATGTTGTTAAATGTTTCACAAAATAATAGCAGGTGAGATTCTTAATAGTGCCTATGTGACTTAGGTGTGTGACAAGATCAGGTTTCAGAGGTGGCCACCATGCCCCCTGGTGGCCACTTGACCGCTGTCCCCACTCAGGCTCCCCAAGGTATCCTCCCTTTCAACCTTGCCTGACACACTTTGATGTTATTTATAAGGTTTTGGGAGACTGCCATCAGGGCCCCAGAGTGATCCCAGTCTAGTTGTATTCTGCCCCTCAGGCACTACACTATGGCCCTCCTGGCCCAATTAGTGCCTCAAGGCACCAGTTGCCTTATGAGCTATTCATGGTCTCCTTCCACCCCTCTAGTCATGTTCATACCTCATAGAAGTTGCTTTAAGTTGTACACTGGGCCCCCTGGCTCATACATCAACTCCAGTCTGCCTGCCAAATCTCTGGCCCTGGCAAGGCTCTCTTCCATGGGCCGCTGGCCCTAATTCATATCAGCCTGCCATCCACCTGGCCATGACGATACTTTCCTCTTTCCCTGGGTCCCTATCCCTAGTTTAGCTTCTGCCCCTTCCACCAGGATTTAGCAGCTTAAGCTAGCTATGGTTTCTGTGCCACTGCCATGGCCTTGGGCCCTCGTGGCCTTGGCCTAGTTCCCCCAGCTTTCCATGGTGCCTGACTCCAGGCCAGGCTGCTTTGCTGGACTCCCAGCCCCCAGCCCTGTGGGGTCCCTGACCTCAGGCTGGGCTGTTTATAATGCCCCCAGCCTTCAGGACCCCCAATCCTGGGCTGGGCTGCTTTCAGTGCTCGAGTCCTCAGCTCTCAGGGTCCCCAACTCCAGGCCAGGCTGCTCATGGTGCCTCTAGCCCTCAGCCTTGTGGGGCCCCAACCCTGGGCTGGACTACCTGGCATTAGCCTTAGCACTCTCAGCTTCAGCCCAACTTGTCTCAGCCCTCTGGGTGCCTGATCTCAAGCTAGGTTGCTTGCTACTGAATGCCCCAACAGGCATGGTCTCCACACCTCCCCCCATAGCCACAGCCCAGTAATCTGGTTAGCCTAAGAATGTAAACACAAGCACAACAGCTATACAAAAACCCTCCCCACACTCGGTCACTCTTCCCCCACAGGCCAGGGACAGAAGTTACACATAAACCAGTTTAAGACATCAGAAACTGGTTTAAACCTGTAATAGGGAAAGGCAGCAGAGTGGAGATCCCTGAGCCCACAGTGAGCAGCCTGCTTCTGCCCTGTGCACAAATCGGGGGGGGGGAGAGGGGGGAGGCACATGCCTCCCATGCCTTCCCTGGGGAACAGCAGTGGGGAACTGCTCTCCCTACCTCACACCCTGGATGAGCCACCCAAGGCTCCGTCCCGCTCCCTACGCTGGCCCCAGGTCCCATGCACCACCCAGGCTGGGCAGCACCCCCAGTCCCTTCCCCTGCCCTTCTCCCTCTCTCCCCACTGGGGCCCCGATCTGCCCCCAACATGCCCCTTCCCTCCCCCATGCCCCTTCCTTATTTATCTGCAGGGAGCTGCTCTCCATGCTGCTCAGTTGTATTCCTGGCTGCATGCATCCTGGTAGCCCCAAGCGGGACCCCTTGAAGGTGAGAATGCTGCTCACCTGCAAAGGGAAATCCACTATTTCCTGAGGGAACCCAAGCATCTGGAGAGCCCCTGATTGGCATGGGCCTTTGGGCCCAGACCCCAGGTGTTAATCCACATAGGCACCTACACATTTTAGAATAAGAAGCATTTTCCAGAAAGCATGTTCACTGAGACAAAGGGCATATTCACTCATACAGTTACAGTTGTAGGTCCGCTGGCTTTGAAAGAAAGTTTTAGCAAGTGTTTGGAAGTAAGCCTGAAAGCCTGCCACAATCTGTTATTGCTGGTAACAAGAACTTTGTTTTACAGAATGTCCTGCACTGAGGGTATGACCAGAATAAGGTTTTTCACAACCATTTTGTCCACAGATTAAAATCCTGATTTAGACAGGACAGGACAAGATGTACTTCAACATAAGTTTGCTGATTAGCATAAACTGTAGAAAGAAGGTTATGCTTTATCACCACACATCTGAACCTATTTACGCTAGGATTTTAAAAATGTATTAAAAACACCTTGCCTAGATGTGCTCAAAATTTTCTTTGTCCCTGAACAGATGATCATGTACCTCAGTTCAAAGTACATCACTTTTGTATGCCAATGTAAATTAAATTAGGATCAGAAACAGACAGACTTGTATACCTATCCCAGGTTGAAGAGCGTAGTAGAGATGGGTATGGTCTAGCCCCCTCAGTGGATTGTGAGGAAACAATTTACCATTTAGCAGTCACCATGGGTGATGCACAGATGAAACCTAGTTTGACATACTTTACACTACATGAGTTTTACTGCTGATTCATTCAAGTGTAATCCTACACTGAGGGAGGTGAGGTACCTGTGTTAGTGCTTTATGTCATCTCTCTGCTGCTTTTTTATGCTGGAGAAATGCCAATTATGCTAGCATAAATTCATTGTCTCTCCAGTATCACATTACATTTTTACAAAACTGTGAAGGCTTGTGATAATATTTTGAAAAAAAAAATCATGGTTTTACCTTAACAAAGTGTTTTTAGATCCCACTGATGTCAATGAAATTATAGGGTACTTTGCAGTCTTCCATTGGGATTTAACAAAGACAGAAAGCAAGCATCTGGAATAAGGAAACAAACAGTGTGACAAGTGAAGGAAACATTTGGAAATGCTCTCAGTACCCACAGTCTAGGTATTAGTGACTGGGAGCTCAACCCAGATAAAGCTCAAAAGCAAAGAAAGCATGACTCAAAAGCAGATGAACCAATGTTTCCTTAAGCAGTTTGATAGTGTCTTTGGGACCCATCATGCCCCAGCTTGCATAGTGATGGAGGAAAATAAGGGGCCTTAAGACACCCTCCTACCTCATTTGTGGGCTACTCATACCACAAGTACCTGTGGAAGTGGAAGCAGTTTCTGCTTCAGCCATCACCTTACCCAGTACAAATTGGCAGAGCTACCAATTCAGGGGTCAGAATACCTGGGGCTAGGTGCCAAGGAAAGTAGTCTGGCTCAGAGACAGGCCAGGCACAGGGTATTTTCTGCACTGCCAGAGCAAAGGGGGACTAAAAGGCAAATTATGATGCCAAGTCAGCACAGCCATTGTATTAGGGATCAAGGCAAAAACCATGATTCATCCCTTTGAGCTGGAGCTTTGAATAAGATTTTGCTTGATCATTTTTTCTAGCAATTATGAGAATGGGACACATAAAGAGTCAGTGGATACGGGGTGGTTACAAACAAAAAATAAACTTGTCCACTTAGCAATGGTTTTCAGATGGTAGCACAGAATTTTTGTCATTTGTCAAATGTCATGTTCAGAAGATAAATCAAGGTGAAGAAACAGCATGGATTTTTAAATCTCCTTCCACTGATAAAAATTAAGCAAAACCTGAGGCACCACAGCGGCTTACTGTATTTAACCAAAAGGAAGTGGTTCACATTGTCATCTTTGTGTGCGTTAGGCAGGATAGTCCACACATTAATATTTTAAGTGTACTGTTTTGGCTTAGTTGACAACTAGGCAAAACCCTATTCATTGTGGCTAGTACAGCCACCAGCAGCATCAAAAACTATGGTATGATTGAGCCACGTGGGAATGGCTCGAAAACGAGAATATATATTTAGAATATTCATTTAGACAATTATTCTGGTCTCACTAGTGGAATAATACAGCACAGTTAAAAAGTTCTTGGGTAGAGAACATTTGTTAAATACTCTTGTGACTGTTGCTGCCACTCAGTCTACTATATTAGCTATACTGCGAAAGTACATGTTCCAATTTCTGAGAACTTTAGGATGCTCCTTTACTCATAGAACAACAAGCAGTCTTTTAATTGCAGGCAAAACTGTATAAATTATCTGAAAGCAATTTATAATAAGCCAACTACTGGTGCACTGATGACCCTGACAGAGGCTGTCTATTACGGATCCAATTTAACAAATATACAAAAGGTTCATTTTATTAATAGAGTTATACTTGTGTTACTAGGATGAAATGTTTAAATGAAGAGTGACCAAGAGGAAGAAAAATGTTAGTGGCCAAAAAGCTTTAAGTGTTGTTTATCCGAAAGGATAATTTTGCTTCGGTGATATTATTTTTGAAAAACATCAAGGAGTCCATTACTTTTTTCAGCTGATAATGCTGACTTTGTGACAAACCATCCTGAATGGTACAGCGAATCAGTACCAGAAAACAGATGTTTAATTCTATCGAAGAATTCAGAATTATAAAGATCATACTAGCTTGTATGGGTGAAACAATACTCTTACACAATCCCATGTAATAGGGCTTTCTGTTAGGCACTAAGCTAGAAACCTGGTGGGATTTCCAACTTCACTCTGTGCATGGCAGCTCCTCCTGAGCTGGTGTTCCCACTCCATGCTGACGCAGTTCCAAATACCATTAAATATGCATAGGAACAGACCCTATTTCCCCTCATTATCTTGTCCTTATCCTTGACAATAACAGTTCCCAAATCTGTGCTTCAGCGTAGCTCAGCACCAATGATGTTGAGGATTTTTTCCATGAAACAGTTCTCACTGAAAAATGTCAGCTTGACAGAACTGAAATATTTCATAAAAGCATATCATTATGAACCAGTCTTTTGCCCAGAAAGTCTTTGCAGATCTAAATCAGAAAATTCAAAATAAAACCCTAAACAGAAAATGATCCTGTGGTTAGGCTGCCTGAGTGGGATACTGATGACCTATGTCCAAGTTTTGCTCCAAATCATGCAAAGCAGGAAGATGAACACTGGTTCACCAATACAGGAATTGAGGTTCCCTAACCATTAGCTCTTCTAGGATGGCTTTCTCTTAGTAGTCAGTGGGCCAAGGTTCAGTGGCTAGGGCATTCTCTAGGCATGTAGGAGACTCAGTCCCCCTCTACACATTATATCTATAAGCTTCTTAATAGTGCAATAAATTTAGATTGGTTACACACGTAAATTAGCTATGGCAGTTTAAAAAATCCAACCAGCTATAAAGTTATTGCTCAAAAAAAAAAAAAGCATATGTCACTCAATGTACTTTATAGCTGCTTTCTATCCAGCTTAAATTTGCATGTGTAGGCAGTCTGCAGCTGAGAGACTGCAGCTGCTGTGATCTCCCAGCCACTGTGGAGTGCAACACTAAGGCTGGGAGATCACAGCTGCTATGATTTCCCAGCTGCAGGGGTGCCCCATGAAGTGGCTTGGCAATCGTAGCAGCTGTGATCTCCAAACCATTGTGATGTCACCACCACAGGGTGCTCCACACACCCACTCTGGGTTGGGAGATCGCAGCAGCATCCCACAACTGCTGGGGCTAAGAGTCCTACAGCTGACAGGACCATCAGCCTTGGCTGCATGTGGTCCCTGTGGTGGGTAGCCCCATCAGCAGAGGGCACTCCCAGCCACAGGAGTCTTTTTCTTGCCCATGGAGGGAGGGTCTGGGATCAGGCTCCCCCTGCACTTGCAATAAGGCACAATGGGATCTAATGTGTGATCCCACAACAATGCCTCCTGCCATGCACGTCCAGAGGGGGCCTCAGAGTCAAGACCATGGCCTGAATTAAGATAAGGCCTTGAACGTGGGCCTTCTGGGTTTTTTGGGTTTTACTGTGATATTTGCTACTTTCTCCAGTTTTAAGAAAAAGAAATAAAAAAAGTGTTCGCTTCATCCTGATGTGCAGTTTCCAAAAGTTGGATGAGATGGAAAAGTGGATTCCTACCCAGGTTTGCTCCATACCGTCATCCAGGGATGGCACTGCTCCTCTTTGTGCAGGCATGCAGACCTGCTGCATGTCTGAAGCTTGTCACAGGAGTCTGTGTTTGCACCAGAGGTGAATTTTGATAAAAGAAAACAGCTAAGAGCACTGTAATAAAGCTAATAAGGAAAGAACAAGACAGGATCAAATCAGAAAACTTCCAACAGGAATAGACAAAAATAATTCTTTTACATGACTGGAAATAAAATAAACTGACATCGTTGTGCCTCATTCCTTTATTTCTGTCCAGGAGAAAGCAAAATGCCAAGTAAGTCAAAATGTACTTGTCTAAATCTATTGAACTCTCAGAACACAGAGGGAGGTATAGTAGCTTTTAAAACCTATGCTTTACAAACAATGGGCTTTTCATTCCAGGCTTTCATTTTGCTACTCAGCCCACAAAGCACTCTGCTGATTAACAAGATTATCACTTGTTGCCATGGTTGGGAGGTCCTCTGTGTGTGGAAGCCCCCAAACCCAGCCACTTTAACCTCACTGCAGTAAGGTCCTAAACAACAAAGACAAGATAGAAACCTAGCTCTCTTCTTCTGAGCCAAGGGGTTTCCTTTTAGGGAAGTGAGCAGTATGTAGGCCCTCCAAGCCTGTATGCTTTAGCTGCACAGCACTTCTACCATCTTCTGGGCAAGGAGAGTAACTGAGAAGTGGGGAAGGTGAGATGGGGCAAAGCACACAGAGCATCAGAATGCCCAAGTGCTGCCCCCGAGGCAGACGTGCTCTCTCCTGTGCTCCCAACCCCTAGATGCCACCAGCCCCCTTCCCTTCCACCCACCAAATTCTCCCTCCATTGAGAAGACTCCTTCCCTGAGTGTGCATCCTTCCCTTGTCTGCCTGTCTACATACCTGAACCCTTTTACACAGGTGCAGAAAAAAAGAATCAGCTGATCTGTGTCAAAAGCCAGACCTCAGCCTGCCTCCTGGTTAAAGCTGTGGCTGGCTGGCTGGCTGGCTGGGTAGGAAGGTGAATAAAATCCACCTGCTTTGCTCTCAAACCTTGGGGTGGAAAGACCTGATGGAGCTCCAGGACACCTCTCACTGCTCAGCAGGTGGGCAGAGGGAGCACCTAATGGCAAGGGAATAAAATTGTAGCTTGGCCAGGTTAGCCCAACATGCTAGTAAGATCCTTATTTAGCAAAACACTTAAGCATATGCTTTTCTTTAAGCATTGAGGAATCTTATCCATATTCAGCAAAGATCAAAGTTTACATTTTAAGCATGCTTTTAGGTTCCATTGAAGTTAAGGGGTTTAAGCACTTGCTTCAGCGTTTTGCTGTTAGGGATGAGATTACGACTTAAAACCAAGCCTGTGCTTTAGAATAGCACAATAGGATTTTTGCCTTTGAGATTATTACCTAGCAGTCAAACATATTCAAGTAGTTCTTCACCAGGAATTCCTACAGATTTCTACAAATTCTGCTGAAAAACAGGATGCATAAAACCTGGAATACAGGGAGGTACTCAATTATTATTACTGTAGAAAAGCACATTCAAAAACAGGTTTGACATTATTCCAGGTTTGTGATCATGTGAATTTTGTGGGAGGGAGGAAAGGACTGGAATTAAATAACGCACACCTGCAGGTTTTACAAAACCTCATAGTTTACCAAAAGCAAAACATGTTTTGCCATTGAAAAGAGTCTTCCATTAATTAATGCTAGTAAATAAATCACTTTGAAGGTAGGAAGTGGTATATACAGTGGTGCAAATTAAAGGTGAAATTCAACCCTCCGCAGAATGGCTATATAAGGCTTTTGCACAAAGAACTCAAAACAGGGAAGAAATGGGATTTAAATTGCAGGTGAGACTTGTATGAAACCTCTTCACGGGGGTAAACTGCATCCTAAAAGTATAATGCTACATTATTGCTCCAGACTTATAAATGTAACTGGTGGCTCGCTTTATTTTACTAAAACCAAGACTATTCTACATTTCTCTCTCTATTTAGTTTCGAAAACACCAGTTGTTCACTCCAGTTGAACTAATAAAAGCACATCCTTCAGCAGTACACACAGTCTTTCCAGGAGGGAAATTAATTATTTGGAGAACTCCAGGCTGGAGTTAGAGAAAAGCCCCAACCTCATAGTGTCCCCTACTATACTTATGCTTGGAATATTGAAGCAGTGAATTGTTACCTAACCTATTTTCATGCCCTTTATATTAGTGGGTTGTCATTTGGTTCTGTATATTCTGCTGCTTCAGGTTCTTTTTTCCCAATACTTCATAACAAGTTCAACGGGCCTACCTTGTATGTAAAGTCTTTTAATGAAGAAATACTTTTAAACTTCCCTAACAGTAGGTTCAGAAAATACGTCAGGAAAAAAACCCTTTTAGATAAAAAAAATTCCCAAAAGAAGAAAACATGTCAGGGTTAAAAAGAAAAAGTAACTCACATAATCTTTAATTTTCATTGAGTTGTACAGACAGTTATAAGCACAGTCCTGCGAGCATAGCCCTGCAAACATAACTCTGCATGGTAATATGGAACTTTATTTCAGCAAAAATCCCCAAATAGAAAGACTGTAGGACTAAGCCCATAAAGATTTGTTTGACCATGTCTCGAGAACAATATTGGCATCATCCCTGGTTGTCATGACTGCACTTCTTAAATATATATATATTCAGAACAGGTTTAACCAGAACGGAATATTAATACATTCTTCCAGGAAGGAGAGGAAAACAGTAAGGAGGTCAATTTGGTGCCACAAATTTACCTTCACATTAGAAGGCCTCTGCTTTGCCGATTTCCCTTCTTCTGTAACAGTTTAACATGATCATTCTGATATTTGTTAATATTTGACCCCCTTAGTAAGAAAATTCCTATTCCCCTTATATTTCTTTTGCATTTTATGAAAATATGTCTGTGTGACCAACCATGTTGTTTTAAGACTGTTATCCTTGCTAAGTATATGTGGGACAAATGCACATACTGATGAACTGCCAAGTCATTAAGGCTGAGAACCCTAATCATACACTGAGACAAGGAAGTACTTTATTGACTATGATACTATGGATCAGTGATTCAAGCCATGTTCTGTGGGCTGCTATTGGTTCAGAAAACTATTCCTAGTGGTCTGACAAATGAAATAATTTTAGAACCAAATAATTGAGTGTTTGGAGTTTGACAGGGAGGCAGTCCCAGAGGGTATTTTAGGATGCATTTGTAAGAGTAAAAAGATTAACTACAGGTACATGGAGCGATTATATTAATATCTACCTAACTTTGGTCTAAGTGCCAAACTATACATATGTTCAGGGACTTTAGATTGGGCAAAATAGCCAGCCCAATCTAACTTAGTTCATCTGAGGAGGTGCATTACACAGATTGGGCTAACCTATGCCCTATCTAACCTAGTGTGTGTACATGTTCAGAGTGAGTTCCTGGGGCTGGGAAAGCCCAGCTGCTCAGCTCAACCCTGGGGCTTCACTTTTCCTACCCCCCTGCCCACCCTGACTGGGCTATTGTTAGACCCATTACCCCCTACCACTGGACACACAACCCCACCCCTCCTCCAACCCCCATTGATCCACCAGCCCCTCCTGATCCCACCCAACTCCCCCCACCCCACAGACCCACCTACCCAAACTGATCCTACCCTCTCCTCCCCCCTATCCCAACTTACTTAGATTGTGTTCTAGGTGTGGCTCCCAGCACTGGCTAATATGTGCACAGGCAGAGACATGATCTACATCATTCAGCTTGGTTTCCCATGAACACATGAATGTATGTGTTCTTAGATAAGTACATGACAGTATTGATTTTAGTGCTGAAACGAGAGGGAGCTAGTAGCAATGCAATGTGTTCACATCAGTCTTTTTTTACCTCTGAGATTCACATTGTTGCATATGGAATAATTATTTCCATATGAAGGAAATCCAGCATGATGATATGCCCTCACTCAAAAAGATAATGTGATATCATATTAAAAATAATATGACCTCAGTTAGAATCTTGGGTCTAAGCTATAAGGCTCTTCATAGTTTGAGAGTTGACCATGTCATCAGTTCTCTAAAACAGACATCTGACATAGAAAAAGACAAATAAGCTATTCATTGCAGATGGGAACACCTAGGACAAAAATTTAAAAGAAATAAATTATATTTGCTTATTACATTTCCTGAAACAGGAACCTTCTGTGCCTGTGTAACCTTCTGTGCCTCTCTCCCTAAGTGTTGCACGTCTGGGTTTCTTTTGAACCTCGCCGTAGTCTCCTGGGCTGCATGGCCAGGCTGCTGGTAGTGGCCTTGGGTCAGTTCTTGCCTGACATGTCTTTGCTGGTAAATGGTATTCTAGTGGGAGGATGGTGGCTGGTCCCATCTTCCCTTGTACTCTCCCTTGGTCATCCTTAAGGCTATTGCTTCTTGGAGCTCCGCCTCCCTTACATCCCACCTAACACCAACTGTGATGTTGTCCATCGGGGCTGGTGTTCGGGCCTTCACTGACGTTCAGTTTCTTAGGGGCTGCAGCCATGGTCTACAGGTGGTACTTGCACCGAACATCCACTGCGGCCCTTCTGTGTTTCCCAGTTCATGCGGTGCCTGACTCTGCCTAGACATCAAACCCCCTCGTCGTGTTGTTTCCTCCCCAGGTTTGGTACCTGGCACCCGGCATCCGCATCCAGGTTCCTTCTCCGTCGTCTCCGCCAATGTCCCAGTCACTGCTGTTGCTGGCTTCAGTCCACATTGGCCTCATAAGCGACTCCTTCCTTGGGTCCCCACTAGCCCTGTTTGCCCTCTGTGCTCCCCTCTCTGAGGCACCACCACGTTCCCTCCTCTTCAGGGTCCTCTGGGCTCTCTGGCCTCTCTGGGCCAGCTGGGGATGCTACTTCCAGTCCCCCTGGCATCCTTCCTGCCGTGCTTTTTATCCTGGTGCCAAATCGCCCCCAGCATGCTTTTACAAAGCGGGCCCAAACAGATGCGAGAGCTGTTCCCGGCTCCTCCTGGATCCACCGCGGGTTTTTCCTTTGATTTTCATTTGCAGTGGCTCCAGCCACCGTGGTTTCACTTGCGCCACTATCAGCTGCCATTGCGGTGTCCCGCCGCTTCTATCCTGCCTCCGGTAAGTTTCTTCCATATGAAGAAATAGAAAAATACCTTTCTAGGCATTTTCAGTAGCTGTTGCTTGGCACATAGATACAAAGCACTTTTAAGACAGAAATGTATCTGGGTTTAATTTTAGAATTTGAAAATGTAGCACTTGTACTGTTAAAACATGTGGGGATGATTCTGCTACCACTTACTCCAGCATTCTCTCTTACACTGGTGTAAGTCAGGAAGAACATAACCGTAGAAATCGACTGAGTTACATCAAGGTAAAACTTACGCAAATCAGGTCTCCTGGCTTTCCATTGTCTTATTCTAGGATGATAAGCAACTCTATTAGTGTTATAATCCCTTCCTCTTCCATAACACCAAATTGTGCCCTTAGATACCAGAAAGGAACTGTGCCTGTGTCAATAAGGCCATATGCAGGCGGCTTATGGAAGCATTTGACCCAATGTTCTCAGTTCTGTTTTTACTTACCCATACAATTCAGAATGATTTTTATTGCAAAAGTAACTGTTCATTCACTTCCCTCATTCTGTTCTTGAGATAACTTGTTAAATTAATCCTGTCTTCATTTATTTTATAGTGTCTTCATGTTTAAATGCTGATTTTGTGAACATCTGTTTCAATCACAGTTGCAAACCCATTACTTTTATGAGCCGTACATATTTTAGATAGATTTACTATTGACCTTTGTTGGGAAATTGAATGTTTTTGTTGTTACTAACATTTCTATAATTGATACTGTTGTTACTGCCACCAGGGTACTTCTTTTAAATGAAATACTGTGTCTTGGCTGATGTTCTTGCTTAAACATATTAAATCAGATAAATATTATTTAACTTCTCTTGGCTTCGAAACAAAAAGTATGATTAAACCCTTCAGTACAAGGCAAATATAAAGTGCCCCTCAGTTCAATTCCACAGCCACAGTTTAAGTCCTTTATTTTCTTAAATCATATTATTTCTTCACTTTACTTGTCATTAAAAATAATAATAATAAATTACATAATTAATCTGCTTAAGTAACTGCTGACAAATACAACAATCAAACTAAGAGCAGCCAAATTTCCACTCTCTTAAAATTGTTCTTCTCCAGGCTCAGGAAAACAGTGCTGAAGAATTTGACCTCCAGTGTCTAGAGAAATTATTTGATTCACTCCAAGTGTGACAAGTATATAGTTAAAAGTGAAGATTTTGTTTCATGGTGTAGTCTGACAACAGTGAGAAAATGTTCAAAATGCCTCCAAATGTAATGAGCAGGTTGGATGAATTTATCTCTTCATCCTGGAGCAGGCTGATGGTTTG
Organism: Gavialis gangeticus; assembly: GCF_001723915.1. Lineage (NCBI taxonomy): Eukaryota > Metazoa > Chordata > Crocodylia > Gavialidae > Gavialis > Gavialis gangeticus. The sequence continues at coordinate 95,572,406 of NW_017729024.1, forward strand.
ACCAATCTGCAAAGTTTTGTGAAGAAACCAATTGGCTAACAGCACTAACTATTACTTAAGTTGCCTGACCTTTTAGATTATAAGATCAAATTTTCAGTTGCTTGGAAAAGTTGCCAAACTTTAAGCTGAAATTTTACATGATAGGTCCTACTTAACCTTGATTTTTTTGAAAACTTTCAGACTAAATAATTCAGCTTTTTCCAAGAAGGAGTGCAAGGAAAAAATAGGCTCTTTTTTCCATGTTAAAAATTCCGGAAACTTTTCGTTTAAGAAATTCTGGAAACACTAGACTTTGAAGCAGGGGCTTGAAATTTGGCCGTATGAAAGCCTTTGTGTCAGGGATGTGTCTTGCCATTCTCACAAAAATCCATCTAATTTTGGTACAGACTTAGTAGAGACTTCTTTAATCTTAGAAGATTACATTTACAACTATCCTGTAGTCACTGAACTTCCCTGAGGCTAGAGGCATAGTGAGCTCCTTTGGTGCCCTAGGGGGACATGGAAGGAGAATGGGGAAATTATGTCAATATTAAAAAAGCAGGGGGAAGGAGAGCAGAATCTCACCTTCCATGACTTGGGTTCTTTGTACTCCAGCAGTCGCTGCTACTGCTATGGCTTTTGCTGTGGCAGTGAAGGCTTGGGTTGCTTTGGCTGTACTTGGCCTCACCACACACTGATACAGCAGCTTGCAGTGTGGGCTGCCAGTCTGGCACCCCTTCTAAATCAGTACCCAGGGCTGGAGTCCCATTCACCCACCCCTATGCTTACTGCTGCTTGAGGTTCTCAGAACTCCTAGTGGTGATCAGCCTATGCCCATAGAGTAGTGGCCCATGTTTCAACCCTTCACATGTGACCACAAGTGTACTTGTAATATCCCACCACCTGGGCATGAAATTGTGTTGTAAAGGAGGATGTTGTCTATAGAACCCTTGCCTCATTGTCCGAAGCAGGGGTTGCTGTCTATTGTTTTCGGCAAACCCCGCCCCTTTCTTCAGGGTCGTCTCCTTATGACCAACTCAGAGTTGTTCCCCGTCAGCTGTACACTTCCGGACCACCTGCCACGACTTTGATGATCACTTGGTTCAGTGTTTATTGTCCGACGTGTGTCAGTCCGAAGTTGAGACTCCGGGGTCTTTGGGGTGTCCCACGTAGCCGAGGGCTCCGCTGCCCCTACACCCTTGCCCGTTCCACCAAAGTAAAGGGTCCGCCCATCACGCGTGTCCCTCGTCAGTTTGTTAACACAGATTCCACAACGGAAAAGGTAAATAACAACACAAAGTTAACAGCTAGGGTTTCTCACCCACCGGGAAGCGGCCTGAGCACCTTGATGGCCCCCTGGGTGTCTCCCTGTCCACTGTGGGCGTCGGTGCCCTCCCTCAGGTGCTCCTTGAGCCTTTCAGTCCCCTTCCAGGCTCCCTGGGGACCCTTGATCCCTTTAGGCACTGTTGAGGTCTATTCACCTCTTCGCCGTGCTCCTCTATTAAGGTAAATATGGCTCCCAGCTCCCACCAGGACGAACCGCTCTTCCGCGGCATCTGCAGTTGCAGGGATGGCAACGCCAGAGGTTCCCGGCTCCTGGACCTGCAGGGGTTTCCTTTACCCCAGAAGACCCGGCTTCGGTGCTGGGCTACTTCCCTTCACTCCCGAGGGTTCCAGCCGGCCTTTCCTCTGCCGCCGCTTGCTTCCAGTTCCTCCCCGCTGGTGGCAGTCGGCATTTCCTTTATGGGGCCCCGAGCTGCTGTGGGCCCCTCCTCCTGGGCACACCTGTGGAAGGTAAGTAATCTGGCCCTGGGACTTTGTGCCGTGGGGCGTACTGCGGCTCTATTAGCGCCACGGCGTGGGGTTTTAGGGCACGCCGGCTCCTCTCCTCCCCCACACTCATTAACAGTAGAAGTTTAAAGGTATATAGGCAATGAGGCATGGAACAGCAGGAGGAGAAAGGAGAGTCTCATGATCAAGGCAGTTGTATGTTGCTCTGAAGAAACAGAATGCATCTCTGTGTAACAAGTGAGTGTCCCAGGGCTGGTCAATTTGTTGGCCTGCCCAGTTGTCTCTGGGCTAACCACCTGCCTACCTCTCCTACCATGCCTTTGATGCAACAATTGAAAGTTGATAACAAGGTAGGAGGCTGCCCATTTACTTTCCCTGATACTAAGGGCCTATACACAGCTCCAAACCTTCCCTTATACCATGTCCCATGCCTTGCAGATGGCATCCATGACCTAACATCCGGCCTATGATCCAGTGCCCCACACTAGGGTTCTCATTCCCATGCTCTCACACCATTGCCTCAGGTCAGGACTTTCACTCTCTCACACTGGAGCTCATAATCTCTGTGCCCTCATGTTGGGACTCTCAATCCCTGTGTCCTCACACTGGGCTCTCAATCTCACTCCCACTCGGGGCTCCCAGCCCCTGTCTTTTCCTTGGGCTTCTTACCTGGCTTGGGCCCCTCTTTGTTCCCTCATGACCCCATATTGGGGCCTCACCCCCTGCCCAACAGTGGGTCTCAATCCCCTATGCCCCAGCTCCTTCTTGGAACTCAAAATCCCACCCCTCTGGAGCCTCACACCTGGATCCCTTAGTGTGCCTCAGGCCTCAATGTGGACCTGGGCTGTCTCTGGCCCCTTCACATGACCAGGACCTTGCCTCAGGTTTTATACAGTAATCTGGGCCCTTGCTTTGTTCTCAGGGTGTGTTCCCCTAGTCTTTCCCCACAAGGCAGTGGGAGCTGAGGCTTTTTGGTGCTCCATACTCACCCTTCACTGGGGAGGCATGAGTGTGGCATTTTCTGGACATTGCCCCACCATCACCAGTCCCACCACAACATCCAGCCCCAGCAGGGTGTAGTTTTAGGTCATGCCCTAGGACCAGGAAGCTCCTGCCATCCCCATAGTTCCTGCCCTGTACCTCCAAGATGTTACATGAGCAGCAGCTCCAGCTTGGTGATGTTCTCCCCTTGGCTACTAGCAGCAAACTGCTGGCTCCATGGCTCAGGGCCTGCTTTTATCACAAACAGCTGGGCCCTATTCCCAATCAGGCAGTTGTGCCTGATTGGGAGTGCAGCCACCTGCAGGCTTCTCTCCTGCTTGCTCACACTCCTGTGGGTAACAGAACACAACTCCTGTTCTATTTTTCCCTGTCACTGCCATGGCATTCCTAGGTCATAACAGTAAATTCAATTAGTTCTCATTGATAGTTATTAGTCACATGTTCATGATTTGCTGAGTGGACAACTTGAGACTTGAATAAATGCTAAGCATTCACAACTGCAATCACTGTCAGAGTGATGTACTTGGAGCATACCAACTGCCATATGAAGCCAACTATTATGAAAAATTAAGGGGAACAGTAGCAGAGTTAAAGTTGATCTCTACAGCATAAATTTGGACCTGGTTCTAGATTCATCCCAAGCCTCCCCCCATTTATCCAACTATAAATTGTTATTCACCTAAGGTGTCAAAATCAGCTGGAGATGATGCTGGTCACATCATTCCATAGTTCTTCCACAGTTAGACAAATTGGTATGCCTTATCTACACTAGCCCAAAGGGCAGATAGTCTTAGAAAATCCTTTCATCTTTTTGACTCTCAAAAAAAATGAAAATCAAGCCTTGGCTTCTGAAATCAGGCACCCAAAATTAGTCAATATTTTTACTTTAATCTCTGTAGCATGTGAAAGTTCCCCATCTGTAAAATGAGGATACTATCTCCTTAGAAGTATGTGTTAAGAGATAAAAGAATAATATTTTGATACTTTCAGAATCTATAGTGATGAACACCGTAGAAAACTCCATGCAGAAATAATTCCTGAACAGGTTTCAGATTAGTTTCAGATTTATCAGGACTCAAGAACTAAATATTCTCCTTGGTTCACCAGCCCCCAGGTATGTGAAACTTCTCAATGAATTATAAAATTCATCTATCAATAGGTATTTGGAGAAGGAATTGGGAGGTGAATAGGTCAGTTGAAGGATATGGAACTGAAAGATATCTGGATATAGGTTGATTAGTATTACTTGTATTACTGAGCACCTAAATATATGGAATGACAAATTATTTTATAGATAGTTTGTGTATTATGTTAATTTGAAAATTATTGTGAATTTCACTTTTTTGAAAAAAGTACTTAAAATGGATCTTTTGCTATGTCCTGGGGGGGACGAGTAATAAATGGGACTCACCTGCAGCTCCCGATGAGAGGCACATGAGGCAGAAGGAGGAGCCCACGCGGCTCGTTAGCCGTGCATGTATCAGATTACACCCAGCCGGTGATGTCACGGAGGAACGCCGGCTGGCAGAGCTTAAAACAGTGGCTGCAGCTGCAAAAGGGGCAGATGGCTCCAGTGAGGGGCAACACCAAGCCCCATCAACTAGGGAAGCGGCTGTCGCTAGCACGGCAGCAGGAGAACCGGCAGGGGCTCTAACGGAGTGAAGATGGACCTCGCAGCTGGGAACGGCCCCGGGCATCACAGGCGTTGAAGGCATGGCTCCGGAGGACGCACCAGACGGAAACCCGGAGGGCAGTGTGACCCACAGGTGGGGTGCCGGGGTTACAACAGGCAGAAGTGGCCACACTAGGCAGGAGGGACTCCAGGAAAGCCCTAAAGGGGTACAGCTGGGGCGGGCATCGCCGCCAAGTTCCGAGGCAGTGAGCCGGAGGAGGGACTGGTAAAGCAAGGGACCAAGGAGGGTCCAGGAGTGAACCGGAAAGGGTGTAGAATAGGCTGCTTGGTAAGGGGAGTAGCTGAGCAGGTAGCTTTTCCTTTTGAAGTTTGAGTTATTGGGTAACCCTGGCTGAAGGAGCAGAGCTGGGGCAATGACCTTATAAAGTAAGGTTGATGGGGTCTCAGTGAGACCAGAGTCTATACGGGAAGTCCCACTCTGTGCAGGACGGAGGGTAGGCTAGGAAGACTGTAAGTCAAGCTTGCTGGTGAGCACCACGACAGGGGTAATGGCCATTCAGGGGCAGACCAGAGAGTATCATCCTATGGCTGGGGAACAAGGACTAATGGAGGAAGGATGCACTAAAGATGGCATGAGGCCTGGGTGCAGGGGTGGTGGAGCCTCGTGAAGTGACCGTCGGGGGATCCTGGGGCACAGAGTGTACCGCTAACCGACTCTTAACACTGAGGAACACCAAGTTGTGGCAGGCGAGAAAGAGGTCGGGGGCACGGGGAAAAGAGAACGGCTCCACCGCCTCAGAGATCCCCACAGGTGTGTGACATCTACCTACAGGACCAGAACTGCCTGAGAACGGGTAATCGAAGCCCAGTGGTCACAGATTGGTGCATTGGCCGGGAAGACATCAAGGGTTCGAGCCACCAACATCCAACCAGCTGAGATGACTTCTGCGGATCTGCTTGCACAGAACCTGCAGGTCCTAACTCAGATAGTGGGCTTGCAGCAACGTATGCTGAGCCAGCACAGCCCATCGGCCTTCAGGATGCCTAAGATGATGGCAGATGATGATCCGGAGGCATTTATCGAGGCCTTTGAACGACATACCATTATCACTGGTCTCGAAAAGGGGTACTGGGCCAGTCAGCTGGGGGCCCTGGTAACGGGCAAGGCACAGGCTGCGTACAGGGCCTTAACGCTGGATGAGGCTCAAGACTATGAGGCAGTCAAGACCACTATTCTGTACCGTCTTGAGATCAGCCCCAAACACTATCGCCGGCTCTTTAGAGCAAAGAAAGGGGCAGAAGAGAGACATCCACGATTACTGTTACAGCGACTCCGGGACCTTTTCGGGAAGCGGGTCGATTTGTCTACATGCACCCTGGCAGCCCTCATAGACAAGATTATACTAGAACAGTTTGTAAACGATCTAGATGAAAGAACTCAGCGATGGGTTCGCCAGCACTCACCCGAATCGTGTGATGTAGCATTGAAACTGGCAGAGGCATTTACAGCTGCGGAGTGGCATTACCCTTGTGAAAAGCGGGGACCTTCACCTCCAACAACAAGAGAAGGGGAGCGACGAAAACCCAGACATAAGATTCTGGGAGGCGATATGGTATGTTTCCATTGTGGCCGGTCGGGGCACTTTGCCCGGGAGTGCCCAGGGCAGGTCGCTGAAAGGTGGCGTACGCAGGGATACCAGTGGGGAGTGATAGAAGGCCCCAAAGAACCGGTTCCAGGGGAGCCCATGGACTGTAGCTTTGGGGTAGGAGGTGAAAACCCCACATGGAAACGGCCTGTGGTGAGGGTCGCCCAGTCTGGGCTGTGCTGGACTCTGAGTGTGCCCAGTCACTAATTAAAGCAGAACTCCTGCCAGCCAGATATGTGTGCCAAGGGGATCCAGTAAGGGTATCGTGCCTACATGGGGAAACCCAGGCTATACGCCAGACCTGGGCACATCTCCAGGTCATGGAACATCAGGGCGAGCTATTGGAGTTACACCACGGCTAGCGTGTGATATGCTTTTAGGGCGAGATTGGGCCCCACTATATGACATAATGGATAGGGTACGTGATGTTGAAGTTGCTCGCCGAGCCCTACAGATACGAGATGAACGGCTCGGTGATATCGAAGAAGGAGACCCTATGGTGGACTGGCAAGACATCGCCAGCAACCAGCAATTCTGGCAGGCGCAAGAGGAGGACCCGGAGTTGCAAGAACTGTGGATGCGGGCCAAGGACGAGGGTCATCAAGCGGCAGTAGATAACAACTCAGAGAGGGGTTTCGAGGTGAGACGGCATCTCTTGCATCGGGTCCAACTGGGTGGGGCGGATCAGGAGGAAGGGGTACAGTTAGTGGTGCCTTCATGTTTCTGAAAGGCAGTCTGGCAATTGGCGCACGCCAATCCGGTGGGTGGCCACCTGGGGAGGGATTGAACAATAGGCAAGATCTCCTGGTGGTTCTTCTGGCCTAAAATGGGGGAGGACATGGCGCAACAGTGTGCTGAGTGTCCTGTGTGCCAAAAGGCTCAGGAGGATCGGCCCCCTCGGGCCCCAATGAGACCCCTACCTGTCATTGACCTGCCCTTCTCTCGCATTGCCATGGATGTGGTCGGGCCATTGCCTCGCAGTAGCAGCGGACACCAATACATCCTGGTGTTTGTGGATTATGCCACGAGATACCCCGATGCAGTGCCGCTGAGGTTGGTGACAGCACCCCGGATCACTGAGGAGCTGGTAAAGTGGATATCCCACGTGGGGATTCCACATGAAATTCTGCCAGATCGGGGCAAAACTTTATGTCCGGGGTACTGCAAGGGGTATGCCAGACCCTACGAATCAAACAACTTCGAACCTCGGTTTATCACCCACAAACCAATGGATTGGTGGAGCGATTCAATGGAACCTTAAAGAAGGTACTCAGACGATGCAGCCAGGGCAACCCACGGCATTGGGACCCGATGCTCCCACTGGCTCTATTTGTACTCAGGGATGCCCCGTTGGAATCCTTGGGCTATTCTCCTTTTGAATTGGTGTTGGGCCATCAACCCCATGGGTTACTACAAATCCTTAGAGAAGAATGGGAAAAAGGCCCTGCGGCCGTCTCTGACCCCTTCAAGAATCAACAGGCCTTTCAGCACCATGTTCAGACAGCCCGTGAGCTAGCCGCTGACAACTTATGGCAAGCTCAATAGTGACAAAAAGAGAGGTATGACGTGCACACCAGGGAACGAGAATTCCAGCCAGGAAAGTGTTGGTTTTACTACCCTCCTCACACAGTAAGTTGCTGACACAGTGGCAAGGGCCTTTCGAAATTGTACGACGAGTTGGACCAGTTGATTATGAGGTCTACCGCCCCAGGCATCAGAGGACAAAACAGATTTACCATGTTAATCTGTTGCAGGAATGGCATCAGCCCGAAGGATGGGCTGCATTCAGAGAAGAGGCGCCCGAGAAATCTAGACCTCTAGAACCCAGTATAAACCACGTGGTGCCCGCACCCTTAAGGGGTGTGCAGGTGAGCGGTGAATTAATGACATCACAGAAAAGGGAAGCGGAATGCCTCCTGGAGGAATTTAGGGAGGTCTTCTCAGAGGAGCCAGGATGGGTAAAGGATACCTGCCATTCGATCCACACACCCCCAGGCACTATTGTGCGTGACAGATGGTGGCCCATACCGCACCACCTAGAGGAAGAAATCCAGGAAGAAGTAGGAAAAATGCGGGCACTTGGCGTAATCAGACCTTTGCGGAGTCCGTGGCAAAGCTCCCTAGTGCCCGTACACAAACCCGACGGGACCCTAAGACTCTGTGTTGACTATCGCAGATTAAACGAGGTTGCCATGTTTGACGCCTTCCCCATGCCTCGGGTAACTGAACTGGTGGAGCGGATAGGGGCCGCCCAGTTTATAACCACCCTAGACTTATCTAAGGGGTACTGGCAGATCCCCATGCGACCACGTGACCGCCCCAAGACAGCTTTCGGGACTCCATGGGGCTTGTACGAATTCGTAAAGATGCTGTTCGGCCTACATGGGGCCGCTGCCACTTTTCAACGCCTCATGGAACGCTTGCTAGCGCCACATGCAGAATATGCGGCAGCATATATTGACGACATCGTCGTATTCACTCAGTCATGGAACCAACATCTCCGTGCGAGTAATAAACGGGACTCACCTGCAGCTCCCGATGAGAGGCACATGAGGCGGAAGGAGGAGCCCACACAGCTCGTTAGCTGCGCATTTATCAGATTACACCCAGCCAGTGACGTCATGGAGGAACGCCGGCCAGCTGCAGCTGCAAAAGGGGTGGATGGCTCCAGCAAGGGGGAACGCCAAGCCCCAACAACTAGAGAAGTGGCTGTCACTAGCATGGCAGCAGGAGAACCGGCAGGGGCTCTAATGGAGCGAAGACGGACCTCGCAGCTGGGAACGGCCCCGGGCATTGTGGGCATTGAAGGCATGGCTCCGGAGGACGCACCAGACGGAAACCCGGAGGGCAGTGTGACCCACAGGTGGGGTGCCGGGGTTACAACAGGCAGAAGTGGCCACACTAGGCAGGAGGGACTCCAGGAAAGCCCTAAAGGGGTACAGCTGGGGCGGGCATCGCCGCCAAGTTCCGAGGCAGTGAGCCGGAGGAGGGACTGGTAAAGCAAGGGACCAAGGAGGGTCCAGGAGTGAACCGGAAAGGGTGTAGAATAGGCTGCTTGGTAAGGGGAGTAGCTGAGCAGGTAGCTTTTCCTTTTGAAGTTTGAGTTATTGGGTAACCCGGGCTGAAGGAGCAGAGCTAGGGCAATGAACTTATAAAGTAAGGTTGACGGGGTCTCGGTGAGACCAGAGTCTATACGGGAAGTCCCGCCCGGTGCAGGACGGAGAGTAGGCTAGGAAGACTGTGAGTCAAGCTGGCTGGTGAGCACCACAACAGGGGTAATGGCCATTTAGGGGCAGACCAGAGAGTATCATCCTACGGCTGGGGAACAAGGACCAATGGAGGAAGGATGCACTAAAGGTGGCATGAGGCCTGGGTGCAGGTGTGGTGGAGCCTCGTGAAGTGACCGTCGGGGGATCCTGGGCCACAGAGTGTACCGCTAACCGACCCTTAACACTGAGGAACACCGAGTCGTGGCGGGCAAGAAAGAGGTCGGGGGCATGGAGAAAAGAGAACTGCTCCGCCACCTAAGAGATCCCCACAGGTGTGTGACATCTACCTACAGGACCAGAACTGCCCAAGAACAGGTAATCAAAGCCTGGCGGTCACATGCTATAATTCCAATTAAACAATTGCCGTTGGCAGATGTTACATTTATGACAAGATGTATAACAAGAACAAAATTGACAACATGCCATGCCTTCAGCAAATTTATGGAGCTAAAAAGATCTACATTCTATGTGGAACAACTTTGTAGTGTTTTGTATGGTGCCTTAAATCAAACATGTAGCATGCCCCTCTCCATGCCAACAGTTAGTTGGCCCAACCCAATTGTCAGCATAGCTATTAGGGCAGCCCAGAGTCTTCAACTGGAGCTGTCCAGGGGTCTGCAAGAGCTGTGTGGGTGAATCTAATGGCCCCCCTCTGCTCAGCAAGTTCAAAGCTGTGTGCTGGCAATCCTGCATGTGGGGTGCCAGTGGGTTTTGAACTTTCTGGTGCAGGTGGAACATAGGATCATGATACTGGGCTTGATCTCTGCTGGCAAATAGAAAGGACACAATTGGAATCTGATCCTTGATCTCAAAATTGCACATCCTGTCATGCACATAATGTTGGGATTGGAGAGCAGATGTCATCATGCTATGAAATTAACATCTGCCAGGGGACAAAAACATATATTCCCCACTCCATCATTCTCATAATACAGGAAATGGTCCCTCTGGTATATTTGCAAATGCTTTGTCCCCTTTAATTTTAGAAATCAAAAGAGGAATGTCTGAAGGCAATGTTAGGGAGACTATATCACAGCCTAATACATAACTCACTGCTCAGGTGATTTTTAACTGAATTTAGTTTTTCCCTTTCTGAATAGTATCTTCTTAATCCTAGTTATTCCTCCTAAATAAGTTATCATTTATCAAATATACACTGTGAAAATGCCTCTTGAATCCATTCCTGAATCTTTCACACTGCTTGAGAATTCTCAAACTTCATTTGATCATTTTTGCTGCTCTTCTCTGAACTTTCTCCAAATCAAGTATACTTTTATTAATGAGATACCAATGCTGGATGTGATATTCTAGATATAGTTGCACACAGCTCTACAGCATCAGGTCTGTATTCATGCACAAACTATGTCCTAGTCAATACTGCAGTCATATTGCTTTTAAAAACAAACAAAAAGCTGTGTCTTCAGATTTTGATGAAAAGAAATGGGGGACAGAGTCTCAACTACTATTAATTGGGGTAGTCTTCTGTTGAAATTTGTTGATTTGCATTAGGTAAGGATCTATTCCTGAGAGACAATGCAGCTTTCACTTTATAATTTGATGTCATTAAGTTCTCAAAAGTATGTTTAGTAGGGATTAAGCTTCAGATAATTTTATATGATCCACTAGAAGACACTGCAGTAATCTGAAAAGGCAAAGGGTATTCTCAGAATTCTATTATTCCACAAAAGGGAAAGGCATTTATAAATTTATTACCATAATTCAAAATACTAAGGTCTCATCCAAGAAGAAGCCAAGTGTCTCTGGAAGAGTGCTGAGCACTTTCTACACACACTGAGGGTTTGTGGTCTCCCCAGACCCTGGCTTCTACTGTGATGCAGGGTCCATGAGGGCTTTCATTCCAGGTCCACTTCTAACTTGGTGCCTGGAGCTTGTGCCTCACCTGCCCACCCCTAGTTAAGTTACTAGTGTACATCAAAATCACTTAGATATTTTGCCTGGGGGGGGGGGGG
>NW_017729024.1:95583799-95585325 GCF_001723915.1 Gavialis gangeticus
GGGGGGGGGGGGGTGAGGGGCAAATCATAACACCACGGGTGACTGGTGCCTCCTTAGTTGGGGAGGCACATGCACCCCCAGTGACCAGTTTGCAACTGGGGGGGTTCCCCCATGGCCATTCTCACTGACAGGGTGGGGGAGTCCCGCAGTCAATTGTGAGATGGCCGATCTCTGTGCCTGATTGCTGCAGCCACTTCTGCAAGTGGCTGCAGCCACTTCTGCAAGTGGCTGCAGCCACTTCTGCGAGTGCAACGGCGCTCCACTCCCCGGCTGGCACTTGCAGGGGGGCACCAGTGCTCTTGCCTGTCCCCCCGCCCATTGCCTAAGTGGTGAGTGTGGCCAATTGGGGGGGTGAACCGGTGCTCTCGGGGGGTGTACATGCACCCCCTATGCGTTGCTACTGCATAACACACCTTTTTAGGATTAAAAGTCCTGTATGTGTTCTTGAAGTGTTGTTTCATTTCTGGTTTTAACAACTACAACAACAACAAGACAGCCTTCAAAAAATCTGACAAAACAACAATAAAGAGCACTATCACATAATTAAAGAAGCTGAATAATATCAATCCTGATTAATAATACAGGAAAAATAAAACTTGGCAGCAACAGTTACCAGACAGGCACTGAGTTAGGTTAATTTTAATATATCGGAGATTTTTTCTTCAGTCCAGAAGAACTCTATTTCCCTTCTAATAACTGGCCAGTTGCTTTTAAACCAATAGGGATGGAGAGAAGTCTAAAAATAGAGAATTTTTACATAATGTACATTATAAGATACAACAAATCAATAATACTTAGCTCCCTGAGTATGATCCAATGGATATACATTAAAATTTAAAAGATGGTAGTTAAAAATCATACTCACAGAGATCCAATCACCCCATGACCTTAAACATTCTTTGACCAAAAAGCATAAAGTCAAATATGGGAAAACCATTAAAAATGTGTTGAATTAGCAGTGATAGAACATTTCAAAACATCAGGTTTAAAGAGAGTAAGAATAATTCTCCTTGGAAGGTGAATGAGAGAAAATGGAAAAGTTCCAGAGTGGAGTCTGGTATGCAGCTGAATCAGAGACACAAAGAGTGCCTCTACATGAACAGTTAATTCAAATCAATAAACTCCAGAGCAGTTTGAGCCGGAGTAAACTGCACCTGGGATCAGCATCTACACATGTGCCAAGGACAGCAACAATTTGAGTCAGGGTCAAGCAATTTATACCAGGGCTGGGGGTATGGGGGAGGCGATCATCTCTGGCCTCCAGGTAGTGGTGTTGGGTGGCACTGAGGCTGGTTGGGGCATGAGGGTATTAAGTGTGGAGCCATGTGACCAGGAGGAAGACAGAAATCTGGCCCTATGCTGGCTGGGCTGACTAGGTACAATTTATGCCCACAGTAAGCATCTATATGTGCATTTAATCACAGTTAATTACCTTGCCATAAAATACTACTGTCTCCACTGTAAGATAATACATTTTATGGTGGTGTTAATTAGTTTACTGTAGCCTAACAGCATTGAATGTGTAT
>NW_017729024.1:95590325-95597281 GCF_001723915.1 Gavialis gangeticus
TTCTACACACACATATGCATATGCCCTCTGATGTCAATGGTTAGTTCAGCACAATAATCAGGGCTTGTTCATAACCCAGTGTGTGTATATGGTGACGCTTTACTCTACAGCTAATTAGTCTACAGTTATGCAGTTAAGCATACATGTAGATGCTGCTGATGAAGCCAAGATCTTCAAAGCTGCTTTAGAGACTTAGGCACTGAATTCCTGTTTATTTAACTGGGTGTCCCTAACCAGTCCCCTAATCCATTTTGAAAACCTCAGGCTATATAAATTTCATTTACTGATTCCTTGCATCCCAGACACATTGATAGCTGATTAGACAGCTCCTTCCAGAATATTTTTCAAAATGACAGTGAATAAAGGCATATAACTTTTACAACAAACATAAAACATGTTGCAAGCAAGAAGGTGATACTGGCTACAATATATTTTTCCTCAAAGAAAAACCACCATCTTATACCCTCCATTTTTTCAGGTCACTGATGTTTTGATAAGACTGTGGTTTATTTTCAGTTTAACCCAAGAAATCAAGATCTCAGCAACAAAATAATAAACATCATGAGCTAAATTCTGAGACCATGAGAATGAGCATACGATCCCAGTTCCCACAGTTGTCTCCATATAGGCAGACACCTATGTCTATTAGGACCTAATTTTGGTATGCGGATATAACTTAACCCTGCTTACAACAGCCTATCCCTCTTCACAACTGAAAAACAGCCATCAGACAGAGGAGCAACAGCCTGTTGGCATGGAGTCATGCAAACAGGAAAGAGAACAGAAGCTGTGGAACCACTCGTTTCCAGGTCCCAGCTAAGCCACAAAGCTAAGCTGTAGAAGCTTTGAAGCACTGTGTCAAGACACAGCAGCTTGCTCTCTACCCATCCTAAAATTAAACAGAATAGTATGCCTCCTTCACACCAGCCAGCTCCACAGATGATATTCTTTCTGTCCTACCCTTAGCATCTCAGAGGGAAAGGAAGTGGAGAATAAACAGTGTTAACTAATTTTTACATGATGGGAGAGTACAATAGGGAGCCCCAGCAGCTCTGCTCCCTCCTTGCCAAAACCTCCTGTGAAAACGTTTAGCTGGCCCCTCTCTGCTCCTCTCACTTCAAGTCTAGACCTAGAAAAAACTGAGACAGAAATGCTCCTGTGGCTGGATCTTCCCATGTCTGGCAGAAGGATGACCTGAAGAACGAGTGTAGCTGTTTTGGGTGTAATACATGTGGCTGAGAGGTGCTGAGTTTGAGGTAAGGGAAAAGATGTGCATGTAGAGGAAACACAAGCTAGCTGTTTTGGGGTTGAGTGCTGTCAAATTTGGATTAGAGAAGGTGCACAAAAGTAACAGAGGTGAAGTTCACTGGGTTACAGCTAACTAATGTGGAACCAGGAAGTACATAATTAATTGAAGTTGGGGTCTTTAGGTGAATAAATTAATTGATGCGAGACTCAGAGACAGGTACATTTGGCTCTAGAGGGGCACAGAATTAATTAACTGAGATTTGAGGAAAAACCAAGCCCTTCAGTTCCTCATCCAGTACTTTTCAAACTCAAATATATGCAAACTTAACAAGCTGAAGGTGTTAAATGAAAAATACTGGGGACCGCAACACCTCAAGACACAGGTTACAATTCCCAATACAAACTATCTCAGACAGAGGGGAGTTTAAAAGTGCTTTCTGTTTCCAACCCATGCTGCTCTGCTCTTCAGTGAAGCTTTGCCAGCTATGTCACAGTACAGTGACAAGGACATCAAGCGCACTTGCTATGTCCCAGCATCAGATGCAAACCCCAATTACCTGACTGGCCTTCTAAATCACAGAATACAATTTGCACATTTAATTCATTCTGTGGGTGTAAAACTGAAACGGCAAATGAGGGAGGTCAGGCCTCAACCCTTTAGAAGAAAAAACCCAGAAAGTAAATTATCATTGCAAAAATTAGTAAAATTAAAAGGAAATACAGCTGAGGGAAAATGCCAATCTTTTTAATTATGTAAAATGAAGTAATATACAATGACATAGTGTAGCTTAGACATACTCTATATAGTATTTTCTGCATAATAACTAAAACCATAATGGTTACTGTGGTAATGAAATGAATGTTTTGTATCACTAAAATGAGGAACATCTCTAACTATGCCTATTCAAGAATTTCTCAGAAGCAGGATACTGCTATTTGGGTTCCTTCTCCATACTAGACTGCATCACTGCATTGACACTCCTGTGCAATCCTCCTCCTCCAGTTTTCTTTCTGTTTGAAACTAGACTCAGCTTAATCTAGTCATACCTCTGCCTTAGTCACCAATTCCTCCATGGAGACAGATCCTCTCTCACCACGTGGAATGAAGTAGGGAACATCAGTCCTAGGTCAGGTATTGGCTCAACTGACCTCATGCAAACGCCAGTCACAAATTCCCTGGGGCCTGTCCTTCCCTGGTCTTCCAGAGTCAACAGTCTCTGATCTGTCCTGATACCTCATCTTCCTTCCCTAGAAGCACCTCTGTCATGTCAGGGTCTTCAACATCACCTCTACCTGAGAGGACTCTCTCCCCTTTTTAGGAGCTGTCCAGCTCTGCATCAGCTAGCTGGGAAGCACCTACTGCCTGAGGTTCCCAAAAAAGATTGACTCTCCCTCTCTGGTTTGCAATCTTTTTAGTCCCCAGGAGGGTGGAGATGGAAGCCTTGAAAGGTCCACTACCTGCTTTGCTGATGTAAGCCTTCTGTTACAAGGAAGGGTTTTCTAACCCTGCCACAAGTAGAAGCCTTCAGTTATCTCCTAAAGTTCATACAAAGACCATATTTTTCTTTCCTTGTTATAAATCTAAGGCTATTCCATTTTTCCAGCTGCTAGAATGACATGTACATGGTTTTATGAGTATTTTAAATGCATACCTACTGTCACTCAGGCTTTTTTAAGGTTTTCCTGAATACATGGTTTGCATGAATCAGGCAAGCTGTGAATAAGGTTTATCATTACCATTTCCTGTGCTCTGGAAATAAAGAGATGAAATAATAAAATTATTTCAAATCTTTGAAATAATACAGTCTGAAATATACAGTTGTTAGCTGGAGGCCTAATGCAAAGTCCTTTGAAATCAACGGGGCTGGATCAGGCCCTGAAAAAAGAAAGAAGGAAAAGAATTCATTGCTGAGAAAGACAACTTGTAGAAAAAGAAATCAAATCAAAGAACAAAATGGAAATTCAGAGCTCAATTATATTGTCAATTACATCTACGTAAATCTAGACTGACTATTAATTTGAATGGTCCTCTGTCCTCATTCTGTTCTTCAGTCTGGTATCTTACTACCAATGATTTGTTCAGCAGTAAGTATGTTTTGTGTCTACAGCCCTTTCTTCCTCAACCTTTCTGTCTCACTAAATTCACCAGTTCACACTAACTCATTGCTCTTAAAGATGAGTTTCTCACCTGCAATGACTTAATGTTGCATATATGAAAGGGAGGCTTCTCATAGGGGCTGGATGATCTAATTCCTTGGTAGCTTTTACTTCTTTCCCCTCACCCTATGGGTATACCCCCTCTTTAAGAGGGTCTTAGTTGCCTTAGGGGCTACAATTGTAACGTCTAGACATCCCCATAGTTATGCCCATGCCTTGCAGATGACTCATTTGCCCCTTGTAGGGGAATCTCTCAGTCCCAAATACACTGGTCCCCTTAGGCCCCAACCCTTGTTGAGGCTTCAGTCTTCTCAGACTCTTTCGCTTTTATTTGACTGAGCCCTCTCAGCCCAGGTCCACTGCCTCAGATTCTAGATTCCTGGGTCCTAGCTTTACATGTCTCTGACCAATGCTAGTCACACAAGCGTGGAATATCCCTGGCACCCTGCTCCATTTCTTCCACACCTCCCCTATAGCCACAATAAACACACAAAGGGTTAAACTTATGGTTCTAACTCAAACTCAAGCTCCTCAGGGCCATAACCACTGTCAACTTCATAAGGAGTGGCTTTGATTCCTCCAGCCCCAGGATACCACATTTCCCCTGGCAGCCAGCTCTGCCTGCAGTCTTCCCCTACAGGCCTGGACTGCTTGTTATGTAAGCTCAGAAACTGGGTTTATATTCAGCAAAGCCCTGTCCCTTCTGGTCAACTGACTGCTGCCCCTAGAGATGTTCCCAGCAGTTCCTACTCAGTTTAATGAGTTGTTGGGCTATTCTTGCTCTGCAGCCTTCCCAAGGTTCTTAGCAGGCCCAGGCCTCATGGCTGGAGGTCTTGTTGGGGCTGGCTGTTGCAGCAGTCTGTCTCCCCAATTGCAGTTAACAGGATTGATTTTACAGCCACAAAGACGGCACAAAATGTGCACTCAAAGGCCCATTGTCTAGAGCACCCATGCATAAACAAGGTCAATCAATTAACTACATACATGAGGAGCATCTGCATGATCATTCAAGAGTTTCCCAAATATAGGATATTGCTGTTTGAGTTCCTTCTCCCTACTAGCCTGCCTGGCTGTGCTTACACTCCTCATCCATCCTCCTCAATAAACTGCATACTTGAATCCTACAGCTCTCTAGGTATCAGTGCTTAAAAAAAAGTTTTTACTTGTGTTAAACTAACAGTTCACTTGTTTGGTTGATTTTAGTAGATCATGTATATTATGTATATTAGAAAACAATGGTACAGGCCCAAACACTTCTATATAAATTTAACCCACCCCAGTTTTCTGATCTCAGTGAGCATATCTATACATACCAGCTGGGACAGGTCTCCCAGCCACGTGGAGATCAGGATGTGTCCTGATCTCCACGTGGCTGGGGAGTAGGGTCCTGCTGTGCCAAGATAGCTCTCTCTGCCCCTTGTGGCCTTTTGCTGCCTAGGCTCACAGGGAGTAATTTGCATCTACAAGTACATTTCAGCAAATTAGTTTAATGTGCCAATTTCTAGCACCTGTATCAACAGGTACTAGAAAATGGTGCATTAAATGGTGCGTTAGTAGTTGCTGCGCATGTGTAGATGGTGATGCTTTACTGTGCCTTAGATTTGTTTAATGCGCAGTAAAGTGTCTTGTGCAGATGTACCCAGTATGATTTACTTAAGCAACAAATCAGACATACTGGAACTACTCTCACAACTGGCCAAACACAGCTCTAACTTAGATCCATCACTCATCTATGAAACTTCTCTGAGGCCAGATTCTGTACAATCCTAGACTCACTAGACTGTTGTTTTTTTTAACAATTTAGCACCTGCTTCATATTTTTATAAGCTAAGTGAGCATTTCTATAACTTAAATACCAAACTCTCGCTGATTCCCATGTTTGCTTTAATAGCCATAGAACATGACTGTCCCTTAAAAGTAAATCAAATTCAAAGAACCAAAGGTCTAAAGACCTTTTACGGTATTAAAGACCACCTGTAGCTTAAAAAGGTGGCTAACATGATATTTGCAGATGAAAGAGAGGAAGAATGATTTAGAGGCAAAGGCATGGGGCTGGGATTCAAGATATCTCTTCTGTTCAATTCCCAGCTCTGCCACAAGCTTTCAGTAAGGCTTCTAAAAAGTCATTTATTTCCTCTTTCCTTTGGCTGCCCTCGCCTTGTCTGGAAAAAGTGAACAACTTTTTGTTTCTCTCATCCTTTGTCTGTCTTGTCTATTTAGACTGTAAGCCATTCAGGACATGGACTATACTATAGTCCATATACTATACTATTGTCTGATATATTATATACTATATCCTACTGTATGTATATACAGTGCCTAACACAGTAGTATGGTGAACTTGGTGAAATCTTTAGATGCTACTATGTTATATAAATAACAGCAATAATAAATGGTAATTAATATGCATAAGCCTAGTTGGATCTGGGATTCTTTTCTTATCTTGTTAGTTAGTTGGGAAATTAGCCATCGGAGTATGGATTATCCTCTTTTTCCCAATATATGTTTAGATATATTGACCAAAAGTATGTTAAAAGAGCAATATTCAAGTTGTTCAGTCAAACGCTCAGAAGTTAGGAAACACCAAATAAAAGGTTCCCTGCTCCTTGTGAAATGCATTATGATGCCATATTTGTGTGATTAGGTGCTATTTATTAAGGCTGGCCAGAAAATAAGAACGTAATTCCATGACAAATGGTGAGGTTCTCATAAATTTTTCTTCTGTCTCAGAAGAAAAAGAAACTAGAACTTGGGAATTTTTCCCTCAAGATGAGCAAGGGAGGTCAGGAGGTCATCACATCCAACCCCCCTCAAAGCAGGACCATCCCCATCTAGGTCATCCCAGCCAAGGCTTTGACCAGCTGGGTCTTAAAAACTTCCTAAGATGGAGATTTCACAACTTCTCTGGGCAATCTGTTCCAGTTCTTTACTAGCCTCTTCATAAGAAAGTTTTCCCTAATATCTAACCTAAATTTCCCTTACTGCAAGCTGAGACCATTGCTCCTTGTTATGTGATCCACCACCAGTGAGAACAGTCTAGCTCCAGTGAAGACACTGTGCATGCTGAATGCAATGGAATCTTTGGAGAATTTAGCTGCAATGCCCCACTGATCTGAGCATTTGTAAAGCAGTTTGGGGCAGTTTTTACGGGGGAAAAGCAGAAGGCATGTCAATGGCACATAAGCAGAACTTTTTCTTCATCTTATTCTCAGGCCCCTGATGGATGTTACACTTAAGACATAATTAACTGGTTAATCACCAGGGATCCAGGTTTTCCGTTTTCCATGGAAAAATGGAATAAAGCATGGATTTTACCTTTTACCGGAGGCAAATGTGGATTTCTTGTTTTACCAGAGAAACCCACAGATTTTGCAGTTTTGCACCGAGCTCCCTTCAGGCTGGCAGAGTTCCAGCCTGCAGGGAGCTGGGAGGGTACAGTAGGAGGGCAGTCAGGCAGGGGGCACCGTGTGCATATATATGTACATAGCCCCAGGAAACCTGGAAAGCAGCTCCCACAGGTACGTGTGTGGGGGGGGGGCGGGGGATTGTGG
>NW_017729024.1:95597502-95603675 GCF_001723915.1 Gavialis gangeticus
GGGGGGGGGGAGGGGCATTGAGGCCCCTTTAAGGAGGGAGGGAGGGAGTTGGGGAGGGTTGGGGCTGTTGCCCAGCTGGGCAGTACATGGGGCTTGGGGCTGGGGACACAATGCATGGCTGCAGAGCCCCAGTGGGGAGCAGGACAGAGCCGCAGGTAGCTCATCCAAGGGAGGAGGAGAACTGGCTCCCTGCTGCTGTAAGCACTCCCAAGGGGCAGGGGAAACCCACACACCTCAGACCTGTTCACAGGGTGGGCACAGGCTGCACATTCAGGTTCCCACCCTGCTTCCTTCCCCTGGGGTTTCCACAGCCCAGTAGGCATGACCTAGCATGGCAGGGAACAGTGGAGCCTCGTGGGGATCTCTTTGCTGCTGCAAGCTCTGTGCTGCCTTGGCGATGTGCCCCCTGTGGAGCTGGGGGCGCCCTGGCAGCCTGGGCCCCCCTCTGATGGGGCTGGGGGTGCTGGGGCTGTGGGGGGAAGTGAGAGGCATGAGCAGGGCCAGGCAGCTGTGGGTGGGGAGTGAAGGGAACCAGCAGGGCTGGGGATAGGGCTGTGGGGGGGGCCTTCAATTTTAATAACAGATTTGGGGGGGGCTATTAGAGAATTTGTGGTTTTTTATTGCAGAGTTTGTGATTTTTGTATCAGGGAAAACCAGGATCGCTGTTAAACATATCTTAAGTAGTGACCCGAGCACACATTCATTCAATTAATGGTGTGATAAAACAAGGAAGAAGTCACAAATTATTACACTAAATATGCATCATAAACTTTATGGCTGGTTCCCATCATGCCTTAAATTGAAGTGTGGCCCTCAAGACTCTCCCAGCTGGGAGCCCCAATCAACTGACTGAGATTCCTAGCCAGAGGAGCATGTCAGAGGCTCCCCTATGCTCCCATGACTAGAAACCCTAATCAGCTGACCTGGACTCTCAGCTGCTGGAGCACATGGAAGCCACCCTTGTGACATGCTGGTATAGGGGGAGTCCAGAGGCACAATCTTTGTGAATGCACATCAGACCCCATCACACGTTTAACATCTGTCAGCAGCCTCAGAAGTTGCTGAACCATTTTTGCTAAAACTTTCTTTTTAAAAAGGGGGGGGGGTGCAGGAAGGGGTGGTATTGGCAGTGAGAAGCGGCAGCATCAGCCTGAGTCAGACACCTGCAAGGAAACTTTTAGCTCAAACATCTAAAGTGAATCAAAGTTTAAGCCAGTAGAAACAAGGTCTTTGTTTAAATTAAGTAAAAATAGGGTCTGATAAGGGAAGTGTCAGCCAAGCTTAAATATGAGTGCTGCTACCTGCTAATAAATAGGGCTCCATGTCAGCAGTGCCTGTTCCAGAAGGAAAGAGGACTTTCAGCAAGCCCGTTTTGTCATTTCAACTATGCCTGTTAAACAGCTGCACTCCTATGCTACTGCTGTGATGTTCTTATGGAGTAGCAAAAGCTGATCATAATTACACAATGTCATTTCCCCCACTTCTTTCACCTTACTGGCACTTGAGGTATCGAGAGCATTATCTGTGCCAATCGCTAAGAATCCTAAAATTATATCCTAACCTGCATCCTCCTTTTGGCAACTGGCTGGGCCAGTTAATTTGCCTTCTAAAGACAGATCCCTTACAACTGTAGCTATGCCTGTCTCCTGTTCATCTTTCAGCTTTAGATAGATGAGTGAGAATGGAGAAGATACATAGTTAGCACAGATACATGGTGTAGATATGCCTCTCAAATTGCTTCAACAATTTTGGTTTATCTGTGGGCCACACAATCTTGCCAGATATAAAATGTATCTCTGATAGATAAGAATAACAGAGATGTTAAGACCCTCTTGACTGCATTTATAATGTAAAATAGTTTCTATTTTTCAGACACCAATAACCTTTTATACTTCCTATTAGCAATTTCTTGTTCCACCCCCACCCCCCCATCCCTTTAAATGGAAACACAAGTCTGCCATTTAATAAAACCCCAATAATGATTCTGCTTTAAAGGACAAGGGCTAATCACTTGCTGCTTAACATTCCAGCCACATGACAGTGGAGAAGAATAAATCAGTTAAACAGCAAGATGCAGCACAACTAATTTTCATGTAAAAGGGGGTGATTGCCTTTTTTTTTAAACCATTGTGATGTTTTTTTAAGCTGTTAAAGCCCAAACATCCTCGTCTATCAGTTTATGAATTATTAATAAAAAAAGAGAGAAAAGAGGCTTTCTTTTTCTAAATATCATCTGCTAAGCCACCACAGACTGAAGTGCCTCACACTGATTCCTGATTTACATAGTCCCAGTTGGAAGTTAATGAAGACTGCTGAGCCACCTTTCAACATGCAGATAAACCTTCATGTATTTAAAAGCAGGGAATATGTGCTTGTTGCTGGCAAATTATTCATCTAAGATCTGAAGTTTCTGACACCGCCTGCGTCAGATAAACTGTCACCCAAATTGCAAACTAATTAGTGATTCAAACATTTTCGAGCTGATTGATGACAGAATAATTTACGCTTGTTTCTCAGTTTCCAGCTGGCACAGGCTGCTGACTGGAGCCCTAATTAACGCTAGTACATCAGTCATGTTCTGCCAAGGTAGCACATACAATTAAAAGGCAGTTTAAATGGAATATCACATTAAAAAGGCTGGTAGATGCAAATGTGAGGAAACAGCACTTTAGGAAGAAATGACAACAGAACCCCACAAACCAAAACAGAATGGAACAGGATTTTTTTTTTTTAATGGAGAAATAAATTGTATGCCATATAGGGTATTTACCAAAATAAAACAATGGAAGAGGCAGAATATGCATCTTAAAAGCATTGTTTTCTGAAGAATTTATACCAAGATATGTACCCAACACCTTTCCTTCTCATAATCAGTAGGACAATGAATATACACTGGTATTTTGGCCAGCTGGATTTAAAATATATAAGCATAAAGCAGAAGGCGATGGAAGCAGCTCCACTGGATGTTTAGTAAGTTGTTATAAGACAGTGCATTGGCCTCATTCCAAGTTCTTGTAAAGGTATGGTAGCCTTTAAACTTGCCTAAAGGCCTGATCCAAAGTCCAGCAAAGTCAAAAGGGTTCTTGTCATTATAAATACAAAGGGAAAAACAGCAAAAATTCATGTAACATTATCTATTTAGTTAAAACTGACACATTTTTAAAAGATATAGTAATGTTGCATAGTGAGTATTGAATGCTTTCTGTGGCATTCCTCCAAGCAAGTGCAAAATACCCTTAGGGGAGCTGGACGTTCCATGGCAATTCTGTAAAGGACCATCATTGCTATGTAGATGCAGTTTGGGGCCTGAATCTGCATCAAATGCTGTTGGCAATCAGATGTTGTGGAAAATTGCAGCCTTCTGTGGCTCTGAAGCCAGGCATTGCTTTTATTTAATTAGGCCTATATCATCATATCTGTGCTAGAAGCAAAGTACCTGTATATCAGTTATTCTCAATCTATCAGCAGGCAGATCTGTAGCTCTAGGAAGAAATACAATTTGCCATCTCAGTAATGAGAAATGATGACTGGTATAATCTCTGTTTTTATTTACATTTGAACTAGAACAGTGTTAACAGTTTGGCTGCCTTGCATTTTGTTTTAAACTGATGATCAAGCTGAGGACAAAAACAGTGCTTCCTGACAAAATGCAGAATTGGTGTTAAAACCACAGTGCCAGACCATCATTGTAATGTATGATATGTATTTGATGACACTGGTTTATCTTACTCCAAAGTGACCTCTGCGGTGGGGGGAGACAGTGGTGGTGGTGAAGTTTTCATGAATATAAACAGCCTTGGGGTTCGTACCTTGTCTGCTAAGGTGTTTTTGAGATTATCTATAGAACATGACAGATGAGCCCTTGACTCTTACAGCACTCAAACACAGAACAAAGAGGAGTCACTGTAGTAACCACAAATAGGACGTAAGATGGAAGATGTATTAAGCACTCCAATTTGTTTCCAGGAGTAGAGCAGATTGAAAGCTCATATCATTCAACATAGTCCCATTCTGCTGTCAAATGATGTTTTGTAGTGCTGCATGTTTGCCCTTTTTAAACAAAATGTAGGTGAGGTAATAATTATCATTAATATAAATTAACAGGTAGAATTTGGGTTTACGTGGCATCTTGCAGAACTGCGACATCTATGGAGCTTTATAAACCAGTGAGATACAGACAAGGAGCCAAATTCACTACTGATGTGAGTGCACTTCTACTGACTTCTCTAGAATTGAACCAAAAAGGGTCAACAGGGTGGAACAGAACCTGAGTACCCAATGCACAGCTCTCCAATATCTACTCTGGGTTGGATTAAATAAAAGACTTAGGCACCTAAATTCTGTTATTGCAAGACTGCAACACTCAGCATTATAGAAACCTGTGTTAGAGGCCAAGGCTCCTTATCCAGGTGACCCTCACCATTCATGGGGGATACATTCTCGTATTCCCCGCGAATGGTGAAATCCACGAATAACGCACCGAGTTCATGAATGCTGTCTGTGTTCATGAACTCAATGCCCCCGGTGGCTGGTTGGGGGGGGACGGGGGGAACGGCTGCCCTAGCGACTGTCGTGGTATGGCGGCGGAAGCATGGCAGCAGTGGTGGGAGCCTGGCAGTGAAAAGTGTGGAGCTCCTGAGGAGCTTCTTTAAGTGTATTTAAGAAGCAGGTTCAGCATGTGCGAATATTTGAAACAGTGAATGCTGAACCCGCAAATAGTGAGGGTTGCCTGCATAGTAAATAGTTGCCTCAGGTGGGATTCAGTAAGAATGTACTTGGGCCTCTTCATCCTGAAAAGGAGAAGGCTAAGAGGGGACTTGGTAGCAGCATACCACTACATCAGAGGAATACATTAAGAGCTCAGTGAACAACTGTTCACTACGGCATCCTTGGAGAAAACCAGGAGTAATGGACACAAACTCCTGGAAGACCGATTCAGGCTCAACTCTAGGAAAAATGTCTTCACAGTAAGGGTGTCCAGACTGTGGAATAAAATCCCTCCAGAAGTGGTGCGATAACCTACCCTGGAGATCTTCAAGAGGAGACTGGACAGTCACCTCACTGGGGTCACCTGACAGTTGTCTTTCCTGCTTAGCGTAGGCAGGAGCTGGACCTTACGACGTCCCTTCCAGCCCCTAACAATTTATGAATCTATGTTCAGCAGGGAGTTGCCTATGTCACTGTATTGGGCATGCAGCTGCCAAGACCTAGCCGAAAAGAAACATTGAGAATTTGAGGCCTCTCTAGAGTCCATCTCTGGGACTCTGGTGCCTCATTCACAGGGTTGTAAGAAAGCACTTCTCTTCCTCCAGGACCCACAGTCTGAAGACAGGCATCTATGCCCTCTCTTTCAAAAAGCTGAGAAGAGATCACACTTTTGTTTTAAAAGACATTTGGAGGAGGCAGTAGCACCCAGTACCTTTGTATAAAATAGCTTAATGGCTTGATCATTGATCCAAGAAGTGGGAGATCTAGATTCAATTCCCTTCTCTGTCTCAGGGATTCAGACTTGCAGCTCCCACTTCACAGGAATATGTCTTAAACCACCAGGCAGTAGGCTATTTTGAGTGAGGGAGTGAGAACTCTCCATACTTATTTGTACCATTGTGCAACGTATTCAAGACTTACCTTCTCAGAGAGAGCATGCATACAGAAGCGTGTCTGACTCTGTGGCCTAGTAGTGAATGCACTCAGTTGGAAGACGGGACTTGGTTCTAGTCCCTACTCCAAAGAAGGCTGTTATAGTTTATCCAATAACTGTTTAGTGTAAGGTGCATAAATACACCTTTGGAATGGGGATTAAAACCCATGTCTTTTTCTTCCTGCTTAATGGACTAACTAAGAATCATGCTTCTTGCTTACTCTCTCTCTGTCTGCCCCAGTGCATCATGAATTCTTTGCTATACACTGACAGAGCTTTGACAGCTTAAGGCTTAGCTCTGATGATTGGGATACTGGGAGGTAGGTTTAAGCCCTCTCAGGCTGAGGAGGAAAATGAACCTGGGTCTCCCAGTTCCTGGGCAACCACTCTAACCACAACTTCTCCAGCCATTTTTTAAAAGCAAATGGAACCCATAGCTGTATTGTGTAAGGAACGTGGTCCCTTGGGTTAGGCATGCTCTGAGAATGCCTAGCAGATCTGTCCCCTAAGGTATTTATGTGGTGGAATGCTT
>NW_017729024.1:95608675-95611386 GCF_001723915.1 Gavialis gangeticus
GAAAATGGATGGATGGAGAGAGTCCAGCGGAGGGCAGTGGAATGCTTACTTCTGGATCCTGACCAGCCTTGGGGACAATAGGGAACTGAGCTACTCAGTTTTGTCAAGATGGGTTCAGTTCTGAGAATGCACAGAAACACAACTCTGACCTCCTGGGGAATTTTTATGCTAAACAATTTAATGCCTTTGGAGCAGGAGCTGTAGCACATCTAGATTAGGCCATACTGAAACAGAGGCTTTCTAAAATTCTAAATTTTGGGTTTAGAGGCCCAGACTCCATGTCATTTTCACTTTAAACACCTAAGTACTTTTTTGGATCCATCTTTCTGAGTTTCATATGTAGTCATTGAAGGCAGAAATATTCCTTCTGAGCTGGAAAACAGTCTAGGACAGGGGTGGGCAAAATGCAGTCCATGGGCCAGATGCGGCCCACCAGGCCATTCTATCCGGCCCACAGGGTCCCTAAAACATTTAGAATATTTATCTGCCCCTGGCTACCTGTCATGTGGCCCTCGATGGCTTGGCCAAGACTCAGTAAGCAGCCTTCTGCCCGAAATAATTGCCCACCCCTGGTCTAGGACACCAAGATTACCTTCTACTTCTCCCCCACCCAAAAAAAATTTCATAAGTAGTACCAGCACCAGAGAAAACAGAGATGGGCAAGAATGGAGACTTGTTCCACAACTGAGATTTTAATAATACACCAAATTAAACTGCCTTTCAACAGGAATAGTCACTGCATACTTGAGATCTGATTTTCTTGCTTTATGATAATTTTTATAGCAAGCAGTTACTTTACTTATTGTAGACATACAAAGTGCCAGTTGTTCACCTCAAACTTTTTATGTAAGTAGAGTGCAGAATTACTTATTTTTTCTTCTGTTGCTTTCAGCTAGCTGAGGAATGCAGTGGTGGCTTGTTACATCTCTATACAGTGTAGCTGTTCCATAAATGAAGGAATGTGGAACTCCCTATAGAAACTGAAACTTCTAATGTGCTGTGTAAATACAGCACGTGTTAGCCAGTTTGTGTTTATAACATATTAGCCATGTGCAATATCACCTCCCCAGTGGGAAACCCATAAGAGCTTGCCTGCTCAGAAGAGAAATGTCTCTGTCTAATGTTGAACATATGCAAATCTTCCCTGGTAAGAAATGTGCTTTTCTTGCCTTGTTAACATTCTTAAGGTTTCCTAAGGCAAGGGATCTCTTTCTTGCTTTGGCAGCAGTAAAGCCTACACAAGTTAACATACAAATAAAACACAGTTTGATTCTCTACCCCCTATGATTGGCAATAGGTAAAACACAAATAACTTAGATCCTTCCTAACAAGAGATTACTTAATATTGTCTAAGGTTAGAAAGAAAGTTCAACTCATATCAGTTAAGATAAGAAATGGGTGATATAATAGGGTCTGAAGGTAAAGAAAGTTGTGTCCTTAATGACTTGGACTGGAGATCTCGTGGATCTAAATTCAATTCTTAGCTCTGCCACAAACTTCCTTTTGTGTTCTTGGACATATCACAATCTAACTGTCTCTCATTTCCCAATCTGTAAAATAGGGGGATAATCCTTCTCTAGTTATTTGATCTTGAGAATAATTATTTGTATGCCTAACTTCAAGTTAAAGGGATGGGACTCCTGGAGTTTGCAAAGTTAAGTGCACCTAGGAGCCTTTGCACAAGCAGAGCTTGAGATCATTAAAGAAAGGAAAAAAACCTCTCTTACCAGGTATATGTGCAATGCCCAGGAAGAGACCTTGATCACAAATAACATACAACAAAATGAAAGTGTTTAAAAGTCAAAAAAAAATGAAGCAGTCAAACCATTGCATTTGCTTTATGAACATTTTATTTCTTGAGCCATGCTATCATATTCTGTCACTTAAGATCACAAGCAAGGTAAGGAAGTACAAGATGGAAGAATGGACTGCAAGGTAAACAGAAAACTGGCTGGATCACTGGGCTCAGAAAACAGTAGTCAATGGCTTGTTGTCTAATTGGCAGTCAGTATCAATATCTTCATATGTTTTGTTCAATATCTTCATCAATGAGCTAAAGTGCACACTTCTTTTGGAGGATTGGACCAAAAGAAATCTCATGAGGTTTGATAAGTACAGGTGCAAAGTCCTGCACCTAGGATGGAACAATACCATGCACCAGTACAGGCTGGGGGCTGTCTGGCTAAGCAGCAGCTGTGCAGAAAAAGGACCTGGGGTTTACAGTGGACAGTAAGCTGAATATGACCCAACAGTGTGCCCTTGATGCGAAGACGGCTAACAGCATACTGGGCTGCATCAGTAGGAGCATTGCCAGCAGATCAAGGGACGTGTTTCTTCTCTTCTTTTCAGCACTGGTGAGGCCACATCTGGAGTACTGTATCCAGTTTTGGGCTCTCCATTACAGAAAGTATGTGGACAAATTGGAGAGTCCAGCAGAGGGCAACAAAAATGGTTTGGGGGCAGGCGCACATGACTTATGAGGGAGAAGCTGAGGGAACTGGGCTTTAGTCTGGAGAAGAGAAGATTGAGAGGGGATTTAATAGAAGCCTTCAACTACCTGAAAGGTGGCTCCAAAGAGGATGGAGCTAGACTGTGCTCAGTAGTGACAGATTTCATAGACATTAGGGTTGGAAGGGACCTCGGAAGATCATGGAGACCAGCCCCTCACCCGAAGGGCAGGAAGTCAGCTGGGGTCATCTTGTTAGGATCCT
>NW_017729024.1:95616386-95621523 GCF_001723915.1 Gavialis gangeticus
AGAGGTGATCATGGGATACCAAATTGAAGGCTTTTTTGAAGTCAAGATATATGACATCAATCTCTTCTCCCTTGTCCAGGTGATAGGTCACCTGGTCATAAAAGGAAATGAGATTGGTCAAGCAAGACCTACCCACGA
The DNA here is from genome assembly GCF_001723915.1 of Gavialis gangeticus. Lineage (NCBI taxonomy): Eukaryota > Metazoa > Chordata > Crocodylia > Gavialidae > Gavialis > Gavialis gangeticus. The sequence continues at coordinate 95,616,525 of NW_017729024.1, forward strand.
GAAACCCGTGCTGGCTATCCCTCAGGATGTTGGCGTCAGCCAGTCCATTAAGGATGGCCTCTTTAATAAACTTTTCTAAGATCTTCTGCAGGATAGAGGTCAGGCTACGATGGACCTATAGTTTGCTGCATCTACTTTCCTCCCTTTCTTGAAGATAGGCACCACATTGGCCTTCTTCCAGTCTTTGGGCACTACACCAGAGCACCAGGAGTTCTCAAAGATCTGTGCCAGGGGCTGGGCTATGATGCTTGCCAGCTCCTCGAGTACCTTGGGGTGGAGATTGTCAGGGCCAGCTGACTTGAAGGTATCCAGCTGGCCTCCTTACTTACTGCTCCATAAGTAGCAAGCATCTCAGTACCCTGCTACAGTCTGCCTGGATCATCAGCCTACCCTGAGGCGTCACGACACTTCCCCAGAGCTTAATGTTATCGGTGAACTTTGCCAGTGTGCTTTTCAGCCCCACATTCAGATCATTGATGAAGATGTTGAAAAGCACTGGTCCAAGTACTGAACACTGGGGGACCCCACTGGCTACCTTCTGCCAGGTTGACACAGATTCGTCCATATAGATCCCCTGCTCAAAGCAGAAATGTTCTTTGTTTGAGCAGGGGGTTGGATTAGATGACTTCCTGAGGTCCCTTTCAAGCTTAATTTTCTATGATTCTATTGCTGAAACTTTGGAAAAGAAAAATGGTAAATGAGGTATGGGGTTTTTTGTTTGTCTGCTTGGTTGGTTGGTTGCAGGGTGGGGGGTTGTCTTAGATTTGCAATGGGGAGTTTATATACACATCCCACATAAAGACATAGATTTTTTTAAATAATTTTCCTGGACACAAAGAGTATTCCTCTCAGAGAACTATATTTATGCTAGAGTGAGAAGTAATTCAAAATGATTCCATTCAAATAAGCATTCAACAACTGGGAAGCCTTTTTCCATGATCTTCAAACACTCCTGTTCTTACCACCTCCCAATGGCTTCCTGCCTTCAACCCAAGTCCCTTCATTTTTCTGTTAGGCTACAGGCCTTTATCATACTTATCTGAGCACATTCATTGAGATGCTTTAACTTTAAATACCTCCTTCCACAGGTTCATCAGCATTAACATCTTCTCTAAACATGTCAGCCACTGGTGCTCTGGTAAAAAGGCTACTAGAAATGCTGAAGCCCATAATGTGATCTTTGGAAATAAGGAATAAGAAAGCCATGTAATGGAGAAAGTGATGCAACACTGACTGAGGAAACAGTAAAGACCAAAGGAGATAAGTTCTACTAGCAAAGTCTGAGGTTGGAAAGGAGACCATCAGAGGGCTGCAGGGATGGATGAATGAAAGTCCTGAGCTGCTTTGGAACATTGTGTAAGAGACAGAGGCCAAGGCCTATAACAAGGCAGCCGGGAAGAGGATTAAAAGACAGGTGCTACTCTAACATGAAAAGAAACATTTAGGTTCAAGTCAATTTAGGGATGACCAAAATTTCAGGCGATTCATTTGTATTCCCATGTCTGTTTGACCTTGGTAGAACCACACATAACACTTAATTAGCCTATATGTTACAGGTCACTAATTGCCTTGCCTACCAAAAAAATAATTCAATCAGTGAAACAATAAAATAAATACATCAGCTGTTAAGGCAATATTAACATCGCTACATCTCACTGTTCCCTAATCACTACATCCAAAAACACTCGTGGATTCCACAGATCCACAAAATCACAGGGGTTTTTTTAATAGTACAAAGCCTTCCAAGAAGGCATACACTCTTACTAACAGATGTACTCAAACCTTAATTCACACCTTAGCAAAATTAAGACATTTTACTAACAGACAAATTCTCCACCTCAAAAAGGGCAGAATGTTCTATTTCCATCTACTTATGGAATTGCACATTTGCAGTAATGAGGAACTGAATATGTGTAAAGTCCAACAAATTTCTGGCTTTAAAGCTGTCATTCTTTTCAACTTCTACCATAAAATTTAAAATTATTGTTGCTAAATTCAGTCTGAGCTGCCCATCTTCATTTATGAGAAAAAAGTAACAAAGTGTTTTGTGTACTAAATTCTCTCTCCCTCCCTTTCATTGGCTAAGGAAACAGAAACAAAACACTTCATAATTAAAATAAGACTATAATGATATGTATTATTTTGATAGTCTCATTCTTTCCAGTGCTTAGCACTGTTTAAATCTCCTATTAACATGATAGTTTGGGCTTTTTCTTTTTTTTATTTAATAAAACTCATTCTTCACTGGGCATATTAAGGTGTGTAATGAAGTGTGCAGCTAACAGGTGACAAGCAAATAACCCATGAGCTTGGAGGGGCTCATTCATCAAAGTCCTTGTTGTTTATAAACCATCTACTTCAGTAACAGTTCGAGTAGCCTGGAAGTGCAAAACATAGGCCACTTAACTGCAACTCTCCACAACTTAATGCTAAGACACAAAGAGATACACCAAGAACTTGCAGCAGTGAATCTTTGTGTTGAATAGGAGCAGGAATTAACAATCATAATAGAAGTAACAAGTAGCCAGGAAGCTTATTATAGGTAATAAGAAGCTGAAAGAGCAAAAATATTCTTCCTTCATAGAAAGAAGGCTATTTCTAACACTCTGTGAACAAACTATGTAATTCTGCTTCAGCTGCCTAGTTAATACAGTAGTGTAGCTGAGAACAGGATTGGACCTGGAGTCTTCTTGGGAACAATATTTTATTTATTTTAAAATATAAACATGAATGTAAAAATCACCATGTTGTCTCACATGCAGTGTGCCCCAGAATAAGATACACACTTTGTTTTTGAAAGGCAGAATGAAGAGGAAAAAAACCATTCCTTGTAGTAACACAGTAGCAACAGGTAGGGAGCGAAGACTCTCGATTGTGCTGCTCCTTGTGGATCATGTGCAAAGTTTACTTTTGCTTTTGCCTGGTAAGCAACAGATACTTCTCTTACTATATTTCTCACATATAATTCACACTTTTGGGGCAGTGGGGGGGAGGTGCACATTGTATTCAAGAAAATTTGGTAAATATATGGGTATGGAAACAGCTGTAAAAGAAGTAGCTTGTGGATATGTGCAAAAATTAGAAGGGATGTCCTCCTCCATGAATGCCTTTCCCATCTCCCTTGAGTCTCCCTATTTCTTCTATCTTTTAATCCATTGCTCCTGGAGGCAACATGAATAACACCATTCTCCTCAAAGGGCTTTGCAATGACTACCAATTACCTTGTCTATAAAGTTGCTCAAAGGTTCTCATCCCATCAGATTATTTCATCCCTTGAAAGGGCAAATGCTCTGAAAAAAATTATCCCCTTTACTCCCATTTGAAACTTAGTAACTGTCGCTTAGTGCAACTCTCTTTCCCAAGATCAGAATCAAAAGCAATGGACTTCACATGCCAGACATCGTGTAGTTACCAAGCTTTTGAAGCAGCTTTGCAATAACACAAACCACTTTAAAAGTCATAATATTAACTGAGGATATTCTCCATGGACACATTCAATGAAATTAGGCTTTCTTTTTTCCCCCCCCTTGCTCAAATATTTTATTTCTATTGGGCTGCAGGCAAATAGCCTATCATTGATTCAGCAGAGCAGACCCTAAAATACTGGGAAGCTATGACATACAATACATTTCATAACCAGAACTAATTCATGCCTGAAGTAGGTCAGACTTTTTTGATCTCCCAGTTTAATAGAAAATCTGCTGAAGAAGAAAATAATCACACACGATTATGTAGCTGCACAGATGATTTTGTATTATACCCATACACATGTAAGAGAAAAAAATGTGTGTGCATACATGTGCAAGCATATGTCCAGATACTCCTCTGGTATAAACTGGTGTTGTTCTGCTGACTTTAGTGGAGTAATATTGATTTACACAAGCTGAGAATCTTGTATTTATGTTGTAGTTCTATGATATCTTACTCATCTTTATTGAAAAACAAGCCAAAAGGTGTAGTGCAGAACACTACTCATTAATGTAAATGCAAATATATTACCGGTATTGTTATAAAAGTATAACATCTACACTCCTAAAATATACTGCTTTCCATCTATTCCTATTGGTCAGTCCATTTTCCCTCCTAAAATTAGAAAGAACAGTTGACTCAATACTGGAGCAATAAAAAATCATAAAACAAAAAGGAATTCCTTCCATTTCTAATAATAAGAATTGATTGCCTATTCAACCAAACTACTAGATTGGCACTCTGGCACTTAAATGAGGCCACAGCTGATCATTTGCCAGAACCAATAAGAGCTATGAAATCCCAAAGCCGGACAAATAGTGCAGTATTCGTCCACAATTTATCCAAATTGTAGGTCTCTGTGCTTTTATCTGCTTTCATTTTCTGTTCGTATTCTGGCTAACATGTTTACCAGGTAGAATATTAATAGAGACAGTCAATTAAGTTAATGATGCAGAATGCTAACAATTTTTGAAATCACCCGGCCTACATATGCAATCAGAACTAGTCAATACAGATCATATTTAAAATTCAGGAACCCTGAAGAGAACCTGTTGTAAAAAGCCAATAAAAGCGATTCCCAAACTGTGGGGCCGTAGATGGTCAATTGCCTGAAGAGCATTGGTTTTTCATTTGCTTTCTAGTTGGCTGGTCACAGGGTCCTACCACCTTCTAACTGTGTCCCTAAACTAGAACAAACTAGATTAAAGTGGTAACCTCCCCCCAAGTTCTCCCTCCCCAAAGAAAAACATTATTTATTGTATTTAAATAAAAAAATACAATTTGATTACCAGCAGAAAAGTTGTCAGTTTGCAATGAAGGTATCTAGGATTCTATCTATGAAAATGGCAACTAAGTGTAGAAAGCTCCGAGGAACATTGACTTATAATAAAGAAAAAATGTACTCCTAGAAATTGTTTAGGACTGAATTTGAGAATTGCTTTAGGCCAACTGGTGAGCAGTTACTTGAATCAATGGTCCCCAATGAAATGAATGGGAAAAATATGAAACAACAAATGCATTTCAGAAAGTC
>NW_017729024.1:95626523-95634686 GCF_001723915.1 Gavialis gangeticus
CTACCAGTGCCTCAATTATTATAATAAAATAAATTCTAAATACCACTAACTTCTAAAAATATTTTGCCATTTGATTATTTGATTTTGTTGTTTTTATTATGGAAAATCAGAGCTCACCCTACCCCCTTCACTCACCTGCCCTCCCCCCCCATCCTTCATTGTCTTCCTCTCTGTTTAAAGACCGTTCTCCAAAGAGAGGCAAAATTCAAGCAAACTGCAAGACACCTAGTTTTGTTTTCCTCTCACAGCATTAATATCATATGCAGTAGCATAACTAGAGCACTAGCACCAGCACCCTGCACCCCTGTCTCCCCACTCTGGACTGCCCCCTCTCTGCTCTCCAGCCCTCAGCATCACTCCCTTTTCTCCTCCTCCTTACTTTCTGCCTAGGGTGCTGAAATGGCCAATTACACCTCTACATATTAGGGCTGTGCGAAACGGCACCGTTCTGTTTCAACCAGCGTTTCGACATTTCAACGGAACAGCATTTCATTTCGAATTTTGTTTCGATTCAAAACCGGTGTTCCGTTTCATTTCGTCACAACAATTTTGTTGTTTTGACGTTTCGCCCATAAGCTATAATGGGGAAGTTCAAACAGTCTATAACTTTGTCATTTCTAGCTTGATTTGGATGCTAGCCTGATTTGGATGAACCTTGCAGAAATGGTATCCCCTTCTGACGGCTGCCAACTTTCAAGGAGATAGGTGTAGGGGGTTTGGAAAAACTGCACCTCAAAGTCTTGAAAGCAAAACTCATGTCATGTGTATGTGTTAAGCCACAGGGAGGTCAAAACTGCAGGGATGGTGGCCCCTGCTGAGGCCACAAGTCCTGCCAAGTTTCAAGGAGATAGATGCAGGGATTTGGGGAAAACTGCATCTCAAGCTGCGGACAAGCAAAACTTGTGACGTGGGTGACACTGTGTGTGTTAAGGCACAGCAGGGTGAAAACTGCAGCCATGCTAACCTCTGTGGAGGCCACGAAGCCTGCCAGGTTTCAAGGAGATTGGTGCAGGGTCTTTGGGTTCTGGGGCCCTGCACCTCTGGCTGCTGACAAGCAAAACTCACGATATGGGTGCCTGTGGGACTGTGTCTATCTTGGGGCAGAGGGGGGTGAAAACTGCAGGCCTACTAGGCACTGTTGCAGCCACGAAGCCTGCCTGCTGTCAAGGAGATAGGTGCAGGGGAAGTCTGGGTTCTGGGGCCCTGCACCCCTAGCTGCTGACAGGAAATACTAATGACATGGGTGGGTGACAGTGTGCGTGTGTTAAGGTGTGCCCTCACTTAACTGACACCAAGGCAGAAAGCAGGGCAGTTCTAACAATGCGGCCTTCTTTGCAGTTTTTCCATCCCTCCCCCAGAGCACGGGGTTTGGAAGAGACCTCAGGAAAGGATGACAGTCACTGGCCAGCTACACAGTCAATAATGAAAGCACTCCTTCCCCCCTTCCCCCTCCTTCTCCTTAATTTAGTTTCTGTTTCCCTGCAGGCACGTCCAGCTGGAGCTTTGAAACTCAAAACCTTTCAAAAATTTTGAAACGTTTCGACTTGCCTCATTTTGTTTCAAGGCTGTTTCAAAGCTCTCTGTTTTGTTTTGAGCTCAAAACAGCATTGAAATGAAACAGCCAGCAAAATTTTGCACAGCCCTATCACATATATGTTCACAATACTCATTACTATTGCCCATGGGAGATATCTGTCCAACGTACACATCTAAAATAGTTTAATTAGAGTCCTTTCCTTCCTCAAATGCCCTTTCAAAAACAGGATATAAAATGTTCTGGTTTTATCTTGCCTAATAACAATTCCTTGATAATGTAAAAATAGATATTTAATTCTCTATTTGCCAGCTTGGGTACAACTTGGGTACAAGACAACTTTTAGTTTGGTCCACAGAAACAATTCATGGTGAATTCATCAATATTTCCCCAGCAAAAATGAAGGACAACTAAAAAGGGCACATTTTCAAAGAACCGCTATATGACTGTCATTGATTAAGTTGGGGTCACAAGGGCAAAAAAATCACAAGCAAAAGTTGTGAGATTTTTTTTTTTGTCTACATATCCACAGCAACCCAGATTTTCCTTAACTGTGTAAATGTCACAGTCAAATATTTCAGCGAGATGAAAATATTTGTCCAAGATACATGCTATTCAATCTGCTTGCCTCAGTTACTTATACATCAACTCTAAAGTTTGAGTGAGGATTTGCTAAAGAATGTTTGCAACATGTTGCCAAATCTGACATGCCATAGAGAGATTTGTCTGACATAACATGGCAAGCAGTATGGTCCATTTAGTCCAGTACCCATCTCTGACAGTGGTCAGTGCCAACTACTTCAGAGAAAGAAACCCTGAAGAAAGCAACCATGATATCCAACTCCCCAGATTAAGTTTTCTCCTTTATCACCTATAAAGATTGATTTATAATCTGAAACTTGAAGGTTTTTATCTCTTCCAGAGATCCTGACTCTGCATGTGTGCATGTCTATGTGCTCTAATATGTGCTATTATCTGTATATTCCAGTTATTGATGTAATACCTGATGATTTTTTTAAATCCAGCTAAGCTTTTGTCTCCATGTAAAATGTGACAATATATTCCACAGGCTGATTGTGTTCAAGAAACCATTTTCTCCTAACAGGTGCAAATTTGTCATCTTTCAGCTAAATTCCTGATTGTTTTTGTGTCACCAGAAATGGTGAATAGAATTTCTAGGTCTAGCCTCTCTATTCATTGTTTTGTACATGTTTATCATATCCTTTCCCATTCATCTTCTCTCTATGATTAGACAGTTCTAATCTTTTCATTCTGTCTTGATACAAGAGATTTCCCATACCCTGATTAATCAATTCTTGATGCCAGCCTCTGAACTCTTTTCTGCTAGATCCGTTTTGAGATGGGGCTGCATCCAGACGATCGAACACGTGCCTATTGCAGCATCTAAAAGCAATTTGAGATGCCACAAGAGGCATGCTAGGAACATAAAAATGTTCACACAAACTCTAAATTTGATACCAGGAAATCCCAGTATCAAAAACAAAATAAAACCCCATGTTGGTAAAAAGCGGCACAGGCCACACTCCTGGAGCATATGCAGAAGCAATCAGAGGCTGGGTCCTTCAAGGAGATGCTCTAGCACCTCACCAGAGTGTTTCTATGGCTGCCCCATGCCTCTGCTGCTCCAGTATGCTGCCTCAGTGTGCTGGGGCAAATAGGAGTGGGATAAGGCTGCAGTGGCAGCTCGGATCCGGGCTCTATCCCAGGTAAGCAGGGACATGGGGGTGGTGGTGGGGGAGACTGGGGTGAGGAGGGCTGTGGAGTGGGGGGACTGCTTGGGAGGGGTGGGTCCCACACCTACCCCCCTGTATGTCACACACCCCCTTGCAGCAGCAGCCATGACTGTTGGGGTGCTAATGGCCCACTGCTGCCACAGATCCTTGGTGGCACTGCACCACCTCAGACCTGGTGGCTGCAGAGGGTGTATGGCGCTGGCCCAGCCCACTGGCACATGTCCTCGAGCAGGACCTGGCTGCTTTTGCTGTCACATGGGGCTCCATGCAGGCACAATTGGGCCTGACCTGATAGCGCACAGCTCATGCATGTGGTGCCAGGAGCCACGGGTGACAGCAAGAGCAACCTGATCCTGCCTAAAGGCATGCACCAGTGGCCAGGCCAGTGCCACGTGTAGCCACTGGGCCTGAGGCAGTATCATGCTGCTGGGGGTCTCTGCCAAAAGCCAAGAGTGTCCCAATAGCCCTGCTGAGAGGCTGTGCACCATTCAGGGGGTGGGTGGGAGATCCACCCCTCCTGAGCAGCCTGTCCACCTCTACAGTCCCCCCATATAATACAGTCCTTCCACACACACAACCCCCTCACAACCCACCCACAAACCCCACACCCCCAACCTTTCCACCCACAAACCCCCTCACAATCCACCCACAAATCCTACACCCACCCAAACCTCTGCACAAACCCTAGCCCCCCCACAAACCTCACCCCCACAAACCCTACGCCCACCCACAAATTCCCCCACACCCCATCCCTACCACAAATCTCACACCCTACATGCCCAGCTTCCAGATGGGATGGGACCTGCTGGCAGGAGCCATGGCTACAGGGGCAACTGCCACACTGCAGCCCCATGCCCACACCAGTGCTTGGACATGTGGCCCCATCCTGGAGGGGCTCCTGGTCCCAGGAACTACTTGGGTGGTATGATGGGTGGGGAGAGGGGTGGAGGTGGCAGCAGGGGTGAGAGAGAAAGAGAAAGAGCGAAAGAGATTGGGGTCGGGGATGGGAGAGTGCTCCAGGTAGGCAAGGCCTCCAGAGCCAGGCTCACAGCAGCCTGTGCAGGGGAAGGCCGGTCTGGAAGGGAAGAAGCTTGCCCAGCCCTGAGCCCCAGTCAAGGGCTTCCCAGAAGCAGCATGGGGGTCACTAAGGTCTGGTCACAGTCACAGGGATCAGAACAGTAAGAGCTAGCATTATTCAGTGCCACAGAGCAGCAGGTGGGACAGCTGCAGCTGGACTCATGACCTGGTGCTGGAATAGAGATGCAGCTTGGAGGGAGTTAGTAGGGGAAAGCAGGGGCTCAGGGTCAGGGGTGAGGGATGCTGGTGGGGCTGTGGGTTGGGAGTGGGGAGCAAAGGTAGGAGCAGGGCACTGGCATATCAGTGCTGCTCAGCACTCCACATCATAGTGAGAGAAGGGGACAGGGGAAGCTCTGATTTTTCTGTGATAAAAAAGCCAAAAGCAAATGCCAAAGTGTATAGATATTTAGAACAGACCCAAAGATATTACTGACCTTATACACTTCATCCTCACACACAACAATTTCACTTTTAATAGCCACCACTTCCTCCAGACTATGGGCACAGCTATAGGCCACAAAACAGCCCCACAGTAAGCCAACCTTTTTATGAGCCACCTGGATGAAGAATTCCTCAAGGGCTGCACTATCAAACCCTTGCTCTAAAGATATATCAATGACATCATCATCATTTGGACTGAAAACCTGTAATCTCTGATTGAGTTCCATCAGAAATTCAATAATCATCATCCTTCCATCTGACTATCTCTTGAATACTCCGGCACCAACATCTTCTTTTTAGACACAATGATCAGCATCCAGAATTGTAAAATAGAGACCATGTTATACAAGGAACCCACAGACCAACATACATATCTGCACAAAACTAGAAATCACTCTAAATACACCAAGATAGCTCTGATATACAGCCAAGCCCTCAGATACCACTGAATTTGTACTGAGAACACCCGGGATTGCCACCACACTAATTTTAAAAAGGCTTTCACTCAACAAGGACACTCCTCTAGAGAGATAGATCACATATTTGAAAGAGCCACCCAGATACCATGTGAAGAATTGCTGTAGCACAGAAGGAAACCCCCCACTAATTGCACACCACTTGTTATGACATATCACCCCTCCCTCAAACCCATACAGAAAATCCTCAAACAATTGCAACCCATACTAGAAGAAGACGCTATTCTTAAAAAGATTTTCCCAGAACCACCCATCCTAGCCCTCAAACAAGCACCAAACCTCACTAACCTCATCACCAGAAGCAAACTTCCTACAGCCCAGAACACACCAAATGGATCCAGGCCATGCCATGAAAAGAAATGCAAAACCTGCCAACGTATCTCCACAACCCCCACAGTTACTACACCTCACAACAGAGCCATCAGCATTCCTGCATCTTACAGCTGCACCTCCAGAAATGTAATATACCTCTTCCAATGCACCAAATGCCCTGATAGAAAATATGTAGGAGACAAAACAACAACTGTGCACCAGAATGAATGCACACTGGAAATCTATCAAAGACAAGAATATCCAATTACGTGTGGGGGCACATTTCTTACAAAAAAACCACTCCCTCTCAAGTCTCTCAGTTCTAATCCTCAAAGGGAACTTACAAAACACTTTTCACAGAGGAGCCTATGTACTTCACTTCATCAACCTCCTGGATACAAAAAATCGTGGACTAAATATAGACATTGGATTTATGACACATTATAACCTGCCTAATATCTGATTCTCCAGGTACCTCTCCACTATTTACCTGCTACATCAGGGGTTACCAATTATTTCAGGCAGAGGGCCACTTACTGAGTTTTGGCAAGCCATCGAGGGCCACATAACAAGCAGCCAGGGGCAGATAAATATTAATTTTCTAAATTTTGGGGAGGCCCTGCGGGCCAGATAGAATGGCCTGGAGGGCCACATCTAACCCAAGGGCTGCATTTTGCCCACCCCTGTGCTACATTCATCCCCCTTCTCTCCCTCCCCCTCTTGCCCAGCCTGTTTCTCACCCACTGAACCTTCAGTTTACATCTTCACTGACTCCCTGTCTTGCATGCATACCAGTCCAGCCTCTGGCTTTTTTACTATTCATTTAATCCAGGAAGAGCACACACTAACTGCAGAGACTTCCTCAGCCGGACAAAGCGTTTTTAAACCAGAAAGCTTGCTAAGCATATTTTCCCCAACTATTTAAGTTGGTCTAATAAAAGATATCAGATTCACCCAAAGAACCTTGTCTGCCTATGTCCTTAGACCAATACAGCTATAACCTACACCCCTGTAGATATTTAGAATTCTTTTTATTATGATGATACAGGCACTGGTAAGCTTCCAATTTGCTTTAAATTGTGTATATATCAATAAAAAATTGCTGAACTAATCTCTCTGTAAAGAGTGGCATTTCATTTTAAACATGGAAAACACAGATTTTGGGTATTTTAATGAGAGAATTTGTTTTTTTTATTCAAGAAATTGCAATTTTTAAATAAGGAACAAGAGGATCTCTGCTAGTGAGGCAAGTGGCAGGGCCTGTGCAGAGGAGACTGCCCAGGGCCAGCTGGAGGGCACATGAGGTGGCTGACCTCCTAGCCATTTGGGACCAGGAAGACATGCTTCAATAGTTCAAAGTGGGCTAATGCAATGAGCATATCTTCTGGGCAATAGCTGCCCAGGTGGCAGAGCAGGGGCACCAGAAGACATGACAGCAGTGCCACCCAAAAGCCAACTGTGTAGCCATGGCCTACTGGCAGCTAACCCTGAGGGGCAGGTGGCTCTGCTGCAGTGCTTATACCACAGCCCAGGCAGCCATGCGGTCCCCAGTTGGGTGTGGCAGGCATGCAGCCATGGGGCTGCAGGTCCAAGGGAGCAGATTCTGTCACAGGTGGCAGGAGGTCACAGCCAGGCAGTAGCCCCCACTGCCAGACTGCTGCAGTGGGTAGAGGGTGCAAGGGGCCACTCCAGGTTAGGACTGCTTCAGCAGTTCAGCTGGCACAGGGGCTAGAGTCCCCAGGTACCACCAGGCTGGGTCTCAGAAGCTCCTGAGGGCAGGCAGTCCTGACCTGCTTGCCAAGGCAGGTTTTTGTACTGCTGGGGCCAGCACAGATACTTGCCCCAGCCTCTAGCTCCCCCTGGGAGGAGCTGGGCAGGGTCAGTTTGCCCCAGGTGGAACAACTTGCCCCACACCAAAGTGCACATGCAGGCATGTGTGTTGGGGCACAAATCTCTGGCACACATTTGTGCCACTGCTATATGAGCTGCTGCAAGAGGCACCTCCACACATGTAGGCATAGAATTTTTTTCATTCTTAGTGTGCCTTTTGCGGTGTCTCAGACTGCTTTGAGATGCTGCAACAGGCACGCGCTCTCTCATCTGCACATGGCCAAGGTGACCAAAATTAGCACAGTCTTCTATGTAGGATATACCACTGATTTATATGCTGTCATCATCATATTTGATGCTTTATTTTTCCTAATGTTTTGTTTGCACCACCTACACTAATGACATAGAGGAACTGTTATCATGAAAAACAGGATGAGGAATTAAATGCAAAACATAAGCACATGCAATCTGTTAAAATTACAAACTATAAAATGTCAGCTATGACCATACACCATCATCCTCTGCCCCAAATAAAAAAGAATGTTCTGGCAGTTGTGTGCTGTTGTATAAGACTAATAGTCAAAATAGTAGAGGAATGAAATCTTTTGCAAATTTATCAATCAAAAATGAAATACTAAATATGTAGCTACTCTTATCTAGTTCAGGGCAGAGCTAACAAGAGTGTGCTGGTTTGCTCTCTGTTTGCTGTAAGATTCTCGTGAAATGACAATTGACAGCA
>NW_017729024.1:95634952-95637899 GCF_001723915.1 Gavialis gangeticus
ATATTTCAAGAACTAATGTCCATCAAGGAGAAATCGGTGATAAAATAGACACTGAACCAAAAAGTGTATAGGTTGGAAGTAAACAATGCAGCTATAAGTAAAGACTATGATCTTAAAATGTATGTAACCTGGATATAACAGTACTGTTCTTCAGTTGTATAGTAGCAATTTTAAAATGTTTAGCTTTTCAGGACAAGGGTAATGCTTTCCCTTATGTTTGATTAGAATTTAGCACACTATGAGTGTCAATAAAAGCAAAAAAAAATCCCATTCAATACACACAGAGTTTTTGCTGTGTAATATCCCACTGGAAACTCCCCATATGGTACCAATATTCATAATCTCTAGAGAAAATTATCATCATTGCTTAGATGATGTGGGCATTGTTGTCTTACTATGGCTATATGTAGTCCTTCAGTGGTATCTAGATACTATGCACACCTGTATAAATCCCATATATCTACACTGTTGCCACAACAGCTTGGTGTAGAGCAGGGGTGGACAAAATACAGCCCAGGGGCCACATCTTGCATGCCACACCATACTATCAAGCCTGTGGGGCTCCTAAAAATTTTACAAAATTAATTTTTATTTGCCCCTGGTGCCAGGGGCAGTACGACCCAGGTGGAGCTGGCAGCAGGACCCAGTGGCTGGGCAGCAAGGCCTGCCCAGCTCCATCCCATCCCCAGGCCCCCATGCCTCTTCCCCATCCCCAGCCCCAAACCAGAAACCTCTGTGGCTTCTGGTCTTGTGACCCTGAGGCTGTTCCTCACCCTCCCTCCATTTGAATGGAAAGGCAAATAAAATTGGATGGATGGGGGATAGAGGGAAACCCTGGCAATCACATGGCATTTGCCAGGCTGGGCTAAAGCCAGAGCATGAAGTGGCAGCAATGAGGGGAGCAGTGGGAAGAGTGTGGGCGGGGTGCAGTGTGGGGAGCAGCGGGGGCCATGAGGAGTGGTGGGGGCTGTGGAAAGGTGTGGTGGCATGGGGTGCAGTGGAGGGGCTACAGAGAGTGGCAGCAGTGGGGAGAGCTGCAGGGGGGCAGGACATGGAAAGCAGTGTCAGCATGGGGAGCTGCAGGGGAGCTGTGGGAAGCAGCAGTGGTGAGGGGAGTATTGGAGGCCACAGGGAACAGCACAGGGAGTGGGGGAAGTGGCAGCAGTGGTGGGCAGGTGTGTGGGAGAGAAAGCAGGGAAACGGTGGGAGAGAGTGGCAGTAATGGGTAGGAGCACAGAGCCAGTGCTGGTACCCTGGGGCTGAAAAGTACACAGGGTGGGGTGGCAGGAGCGCGGATCCTGGCTGCCAGGTCTGCCTGGCTTCATTGTGTGAGGTTTGTGTCTCTCTCCTTCTGTCCCACTGCACCCACCATAACTCCACATCCAACCACATACCCTCCACCATACCCACAGTCTACCACATACACACACTCCTCAATCACACCCCCACATACACTCCCTTACTGCCCACACACAATAGGCAGGAGTAGGACAGTATTTTGAGCTATTTTGTGATCACCTGTAAATACACTTCACAAACATATAAATCAGTACAAAAATATTTTTAAATTAAATTTAAAATAAGTAATAGTAGATTTTTAATTTTTTTGTATATGATTTGGGTTTTTTTTTCCAGTTTCAAGATTGCAGCATTCTCCCTCCCAAGAGGAGTACTTCCACAGCAAGAGGAGAAACTTCTGGTGGCAATGGTTAGGGGGTGGAGGCAGGACTTTTGATCCCAAGATGGTGACTGGGGTTCAGGCAATTGTTAAGGGGTGGTGCTACCCATGTGGCCCTTGACTGCTCACCAAAACTTGGTTAGTGGCCCTCCACCTGAAATAATTTTCCTCCCCTGGTATAGAGATACCTGAGCTGGCTCCTGTGCCAGTAGGAGTTTAGCCAGGGATTGATGTTGGTTGTTTCAAAGTGCTTCTCAACATGCATGTGGACCAATCAACATTCTGTTGTTATTTTGTTCCTATCAAGAGCTAAAGACACCAACTCTTCCATTCATAGCTTGCTTCCTTTTCCGCAGTACAGAGTTAGGACTGGCAAAAACAAAATTCATACCCCTGTAAATTCCCTTCAGCTTGAGATCCATTAGCTGTAATCTCTGAGACTCAATGTGTAGTCTTTGCTATATAAAGTTTCTTTGACATATCTGATGAGGAAGGTGGAGAGGAAGCCCAAGTAATCTGATCAGAATAGTATAAGTGTGTAACCAAGGGAAGGTTTACTCTCAAACAGGAGGTGAAGTGAAACTCTGATGTGAGCTAGAGTGTGAAAATAATGGCAGAGACATCCTGGATCCCCAGGGAGTGCAAGCTATTATCCCCATAGAGCTCTCAGCAGGAAGCAGCTTGTACTCCTCACCATGATGCACTGAAGCATGGGCAGTAACTATCAGACTAGATTTCAACCAGTTCCAGGGAGTGGGCCAGAAGCTCCTGAGGCAGCAGGTTTGGCAATACTGTCTGAACAGGCCTGCCAGCTAAGTGCACTGATACTACACCAGTCCTGAAAAATTGGCTGAATAATTTGTGTGTGAAGTACAAAGTGCCAAGCTGAACAAAGATGATGTAAAGTTCAGACATCAGATCCTATTTCTGAAGCCAACCTAAGCTTTCATGTCCACGCTGGGGCATCTTGTAGTCCAGAGGCCAAACTTGGAAAAAGGATGGGGATAGAAGGGGGATTAGTCCAGACAGTAGGATAAGTAGAGACAAGGGTAGCGTAAGAAAAAAGAGAGGGTGGAAAGGTCAAAAAATAAATCATGCTTAAAAGATGCAGATGAAAGGTTCTGGAGAAAGATGTAAAAATGTAAACATTTTAATAGTGAAATTACAGTAACTTACTCTGAGGAGAGAGAAAGAGAATGTGGAAGAGTTGAATCAAAGAAACACACACACACACACACACACACACACACACACACACACACACACACG
>NW_017729024.1:95637963-95638734 GCF_001723915.1 Gavialis gangeticus
CACACACACACACACACACACACACACACACACACACGGGAAAATAAGCATCTTTTCCAAAACATTTCTATCCATACAAATGTTATAACATATCCATTATTAATGGCACTTATGCACCAGACCTGGCTCTGAGTCACTTACACAGCATAAATCAAAAGCATCTTTGTCCAAGTCAAAAGAATTACACCAATGCAAGTGAAATCAGAATTGGGTATTATATATTTTCATTGCATTTTGTCTATTATGAACATGGGCAGGAAACAGGGTGGTTTGCAAACAGTCCGCTGGAAGCAAGAGGAGGAAGGGGAAGAGGAAGAAAATCCAGGCATCAGGCACCAGATCCTGCTTCAGGAAAGTAAGTGAGCCAGGGTTTCCTGTGTGTGGTTTACTGAGTGTTTGTTTTGTGGGTTGTGTGTTTGGGCATGTTCTCTGAGCAGCTGGGAGTGCTGCTAGCTGAGTGACTGCTGGGTGATTGCGGTCTGTCTGTCATGGGGCACTATTGGTACAGACACCTCCTTGTTCTCAGACTGTAATTTTTCCTCCGCCACTGTGCGTCTCACCCACCATGTCTTGATGATTTTATAGGAAGCTGGAGAAGAGTTGCATCTCAGAACGACTGATCAGGTGTTTTGCATGCGGTGCCGGCCCTGCCCAGGGCTCCGCCACCCCTACACCCTGGGCTGTCTCTCACCCGTTGATCTTAACGATATGGGCAGTCAAACAAAGTTACAGTCATAGATTCATAGATTCATAGATTCATAGATTAAGAGT
>NW_017729024.1:95638745-95642759 GCF_001723915.1 Gavialis gangeticus
GCAGCTGCACTCCGCGTCTGCATCACCATGCCTGCAGAGGCGCACCCGCCACCTTACTCCCTGGAGGAGCCGCCCTGTGCAGCTACTGCTGTAGTCCTCTGCTCTCTCTCTTTTTTGTATATCCAATATGTCACAATCAGGATTGGGGCATGGCTAGTGCCAATTCATTTGCTCCCCATCTGAAATTATAAAAACTGAAAGATAAGTGTAATGACCTAGGGTGAGCAAGCTGATACTCTCAGTCAATTTGTTTTTTCCTTTTGGGCACTCTGAACTCAGCGGACCTTCATTACATCATCCATGGGGTCCTCTGGCCTTATATTTATAAATTAAATTAGGATAAACAAAAGATCACAGGCACAACTGCCAGTCCCCGGTCAATTCCTGAGGGTCTCCCCTGCTTTTGTAGATGCTCTGGCTGTAGAGGGCCACTGAGCTTGGAACTTTACCCATTGCTAGGATGTCCCTTTTGCTCTTCCTCTCTCACTGGGTGATAGTCCTTTTGGCTGACAGTGGTCACAGCATTTGTCCACATGCAAGCTCATTCAGAACTCAGGCTGCTTCCTTGCTCATGCCCGCCTTCAAGCCAGGAACTTTAATTCCTTTAACACTTCCTAGCTGCGTCTCTTCTTCCCATCTGGAGCTTCGCTCCTTACTCAGTTTGCTTGCATCTGGAGTCTCTCTCCTTCTGTCTTTTGCAGGTCACAGGATTCTCCAGCCTTCTGCATCCCTCACAAAGATGACAAGACTTCCTCCTCTCGCTGCAGCTCTTCCAGGATGCTCCCCACTGGCTGTTTGCCTGCACTTTCATGCCAGTACCAGGTAAGTTCTCCGTGGCTCTTTCCCCTTTCCAGGGGAAATGCTCATCCTTGTTCTAGGCCATCTGGGACTTTTCAGCCAGGGACACCAAAGTCCTTTTATGTTCCACTTCCCCACTTCTGCTTGCTGAATCTGCCAGTCTTAAAGGGTCCATGCCTGCAGTCAGGGAATCTCGCCATGGTACTTCTGGCTCAGGATTGTCAGGGAAGATAAGCATAGCAGGGTCAAGCCCTAACTCTCTGCTACACTGACAAAATCCCTAGCAAGGGGGAAGAGCCAATCCAGACCCAGCAGGGTATAAAAGGAGATTCTCCAAGCAACCAGGAGTGAGTGAACAGGGGCAGCAAACAGGGCAGTTTACAAGCAGGTCACAGGTCAGGTCGCAGGTCAGTTTGCTGCCTGCCTCTTTGAAGACAGCCTGTAAGGTAAGCTCTTTCTATAATTAAGAGTAGCTAACCTAGATATATTTAGTGTAAATACCTAAAATTCAGCAGTTAGACTTAAGACCCTTGCTTAACTAGAGTCTTGACAAGGGGGAATTGATTAGGGAGTTTGCCTGGAAACTCTCTCAACTTCTATCACTGTAAGCTTGGTGGGAGGAAGCAGAGAAAAGGGAATCTTTCAGGACCAAGGAGCAATGAACAGACCAGGTTAAAGGGGAGTTTGCTACGGAAGGTGCTTGGAAAGAGGGACAAGAAGAGAAAGGAGGCAGATTAAGAGACCCCAAGAAATGGTTGGAGAATATCACAATGCCAGAGCCACTGCCACTGCTAGCTCTTCTTCTGCTTGCACCTTTGAGTTCTGTCCAGGCAAGATGTTTGCCATCAAGGCTTCCATCCAGGTCCTAGTTTGGTGCTGTGAAGACTGGCTTGCAGTTTCCTTCCAGTGACAGTCAGGTGGTGGAGTGCCTACGATGTGAGCAGTGCCACCTGGTTGCAGCCCTCAGGGAGCAGGAAAGAGAGCTGCAGAAGGAGATGGCAAGGCTCTGAAGCATCCTCCACCATGAGGATAAATTCAGTGCTGAAGGAGACTGCTAGGACTATGGAGGAAGGACTGCCAGAGACAGCACTAGAGAAAAAAGAGGACATGGACTCCCAGGAAGGTGGAAGTTGGAAGCTTATGATCTCTGACAGCAAGGAGAAATCTTCATCTACACCTGCAGCAGTTCACCTGGCAAACAGATATGGAGCCCTAGCAACAGAGGAGGAGGAGCAGATTCCATTGGTGGAGGAGGCCAGCAATCCCCAAGTTTGGGAGGATCAAGACCACTGCCGCCTAGAAGAAGCAACAGGTGGTAGTGGTAGGAAGACCTGGAAGTCATAGAATAATAGAAAATCAGGGTTGGAAGGGACCTCAAGAGGTCATCTAGTCCAACCTACTACTCAAAGCAGGACCATCCCCAACTAGATCATCCAGCCAAGGCTTTGTCTGGTAGAGTCTATAAGCTTGCACAGTCCGAGAACTAGGACGTGATGGGAATAATACAGACTTGGTGGGATGGCTCACATGACTGGAGTACTATCATGGATGGGTACAAACTATTCAGAAAGGACAGGCAGGGGACAAGAGAAGGAGGAGTTTTATGTAAAAGAGCCATATGAATGCTCAGAGCTTCAGAATGAAACTGGAAACAGGCCTGTTGAAAGTCTCTGGATTAGGTTCAAAGGGGACAGTAACAAGGATGACATCTTGGTGGATGTCTTCTACAGACCACCAGACCAGGAGGATGAGGCTTTCTTCAAACAGCTAGCAAAAGTTTCCTGATCACAGACTCTGGTTCTTATGGAGTACTTCAATCATCCTGACATATGCTGGAAAGGCAATACAGAGGTGCACAGGCAATCCAGGAAATTTTTGGACAGTGTTGAGGACAACTCCCTGGTGCAAGTTCTGGGGAGGCCAGTTAGGGACCATGCTCTTCTTGACCTGATGCTCACAGACAGGGAAGAATTGGTGGGGAACATAGAAATGTACAGCAACTTGGGCAGCTGGGACCATGAGATAATTGAGTTCAGGATCCTTAGGAAAGAAAGAAAGGGGAGCAGGATAATAAGGACCTTGGACTTCAGAAAACCAACTTTGACTCCTTTAGGGAACTGATGGGCAGGATCCCCTGGGAGGCAAGTCTGAAGGGGAAAGGAGCCTAGGAGAGGGTTGTATTTTAAAGAAACTTTACTGAGGGCACAGGAACAAATCTCACCTATGTTTAGGAAGACTAGCAAACATGGCAGAAAACCAGCTTGGCTTAGCAGAGAACTCTTCAGTGAGTTAATATACAAAAAGGAAGCTTACAAGAAGTGGAAACATGGACAAACAACTAGGGAGGAGTAGAAGAATATTACTTGGGCATGCAGGGTTGAAATAAAAAATGGCCAAAGTGCAGCTGGAGTGGCAGCTAGCAAGGAATGTGAAGGGGTAACAAGAAGGGTTTCTACAAGTATGTTAGCAACAAGAAGAAGATCAGGGAAAGCATGGGCCCCTTATTGAATGGGGCAGGCAACCTAGTAACATGATGCAGAAAAATCTGAAGAACTCAATACTTTTTCTACTTCAGTCTCCACAGGTACTGCACCTGACAGCACAGTTTGGCCAGGAAGTGAGTAGGCAATAGTGATGAAAGAACAGGGTAGGGACTATTTAGAAGAGTTGAATATGTACAAGTTCCTGGGGCCAGACACAATACATCTAAAGGTGCTGAAGGAGCTGGCTAATGTGATTAAAGAGCTGCTGGCCATTATTTTTGAAAATTAGTGGTATTAGGAGAGGACCTGAATGATCAGAAAAGTGAAAATATAGTGCCAATGTTTAAGGAAAGGAGGAGGATCTGGGGAACTACAGACTGGTCAGCCTTACCTCAGTCCCCGGAAAAAAAATTACGGAGTAGGTCCTCAAATAATCCATTTCCAAGCACTTGGAGGAGAAGGTGATTAGGAACAGTCAGCATGGATTCATTAAAGGCAAGTCATGCCTGACCAATCTGATGACTTTCTGTAATGAGATGACTGACTCTGTGGATGTGGGAAAACAATGAAAGTGATATACCTTGAATTTAGCAAGGCTTTTGATACAGTCTCCCACAGCATTCTGGCAAGCAAGTTAAGGAAGTAGGGGTTGGATGAATGGACTGTAAGGTGGACAGAAAACTAGCTGAAGCATTGGGCTCAGAGGGTAGTACTCAATGGCTTGATGTCAGGG
>NW_017729024.1:95647759-95656862 GCF_001723915.1 Gavialis gangeticus
TTGGATGAATGGACTGTAAGGTGGACAGAAAACTAGCTGAAGCATTGGGCTCAGAGGGTAGTACTCAATGGCTTGATGTCAGGGTTGGCAGCTGGTATGAAGTGGAGTGCCCCAGGGGTCAGTCCTGGGGCTGGTTTTGTTCACCATCTTCATCAATGACCTGGAAGATGGCACAGAGTGCACCCTTAGCAAGTTTGCAGATGGCACCAAGCTGGGGCAAGTAGTAGATATACTGGAGACTCAAAGAGACCATGACAAATTAGAGGATTGGACCAAAAAAAGGTCTTAAGGTTCAATAAGGACAAGTGCAAAGTCCTACACTTAGGACAAAGAATCCCATGTACCAGTACAGGCTGGGGATTGTCTGGTTAAGCAGCAGCTCTGCAGAAAAAGGCCTGGGGGTTGCAGTGGACAATAATTTGAATATGAGCCAATGGTGTGCTCTTGTTGTGAAGAAGGCTAATGGCATACTGGGCTGCATTGGTAGGAGTGTTGCCAGTTGATTGAGGGAAGTGATTCTTCCTCTCTAATTGGCACTGATGATGAGGCCACATCTGGAGTACTGTGTCCAGGTTTGGGCCCACCATGACAAAGGATATGAACAAATTGAAGACAGTCCAGGGAAGGACAAGAAAAATGGTTAGGAGGCTGGGGCACATGACTTGAATAGAGGGTGAGGGAATGAAGCTTGTTTAGTCTGGAGACAAGAAGACTGAGAGGAGATTAATAGCAGCTTTCAACTACCTGAAGGGTGGGTTTGAGAGAGGATGGAGCTGGACTGTTCTCAGTGGTGCAGATGACATAACAAGGAACAATTGTGTCAAGTTTCAGCAACGGAAGTTTAGGTTAGATATTAGGAAAAATTCTCTCATGAGGAGGATAGTAAAGCACTGGAACAGATTACCCAGAGGTGCTGTGGAATCTCCATCCTTGGAAGTTTTTAAGACCTGGCTAGACAAAACCAGTGGGATCATATTGTTGGGGATGGTCCTGCTTTGAGCAGGGTTTGGTTTAAATGACCTCCTGAGGTCCCTTCCAACTCTTTTGTTTAATGATTCTATAGCCACAAGCTATGCTAGGTCCTTCTTTGCACTTTTCACTAAATCTGCAGAGCTGTGAAATTGTTTTGTGTTCTTGTCCATTGTCAAATTAATTTCCTTCTGTTTTATGTTCACATTGGTATAGTACTAGATATGTCCCTTATTTCTTTCTAACCTGACATTCTTCCATCCACAAGGGTGATGGAATTTAGAACAAAATTGAAAGAATGGTTTTGGCAGCTGTGATGTAGGTCTCAAAGTTAGGCAAGTCAAATTTGTGACTAAACTATTTTATTATTTAAAAAAAAAATTGTTGGTTACTGATGTTGGAGATAGGTTTCATAGATTGTTAGGGGCTGGAAGGAACCTCGCAGATCATTGGGTCCAGACCCCCCAACTCCCCCACTCTAAGCAGGAAGACAACTGGAGTCAAGTGACCCCAGCGAGGTGACCATCCAGTCTCCTCTTGAAAACCTCCAGGATAGGTGATTGCACCACCTCTGGAGGGACTTTATTCCACATTCTGGACACCCTGACTGTGAAGGAGTTTTTCCTGGTATTAAGTCTAAAGTGGCCTTCCAGGAGTTTATATCCATTGGTCCTGGTCTTCCCTAGGGGTGCTCTAGTGAACAGTTGTTCACTGAGCTCCTGATGCACTCCTCTGATATAGCAGTAAGCTGGTAAGGATCCTAGAAAGCAGGGCTGGAAGGTACTATTTGAAGTGATCTAGTTTAGTCTCCTGTTCAAGGCAGGATCATCCCAGATTAAACCATCCCAGCCAAGTGTCTGTCTAACCTGCTTCTGAAAATTTCCAGGGATGGAGAGTCCATAGTTTCTCTTGGTAGACTGTTCCAATGCTTAACAACCCTTACAGTAAAAAAGTTCTTCTGACTCTCCCGACTAAATTGCCTCAGTTGCTCTTCCCTTCTTTTTCCCTACTCAGCATGACATACCTTTAGGCTGCCATACTTACAAACATGGAGAATACAACTCAACTTTTTAGGAGAGGAAAATCTAGGGACATAACTTTATTTAAATACATTATTTTTTATCTTTGTATACCTTGATTCCCAAAGATGAATTTTTATTTAAATATCAAACCAGAGGAAACATTAATCTTCAGTTAGGCAATGTTGCCAAGTCTGAACTATTAAAGCAAATGCCAAGCCAGGCAATGGACCACAGTACTTATCCTTACTAGCCACCTGCAGACAGCATTATCAAAGCTTTCAAAGTTTATCACCACACTCATGAGTTCACTAACATAAGGAACAGTGTAATATAAAACACATTAGCCAAAGAGTTTCTCCGTTGACACTAAACAGATAAAAAAGTGCATGCTTGCGTGTCAGCTGAGGATGGCACAAAAATCTTCCTTTTTGCAGTCACAAGCAGGATGCTAATATATTTGCGTAACATTTCATTGTCACTGTGTGTAAAAAAATTCCTCACGTTTTGCAGGAGAACTACAAGGACAAGGGTAATGAGTGGGTTGAGAGAATATTATTTCAGGTAATAATAGCCTGAGGAATCGAAGTGTGATTCCACTAGTTTCCACAGAATTATACCGGCTCATATCTATCTTGAATCTAGGCAGTTCAACAGACAAATTGTCACAAAACCAAATGCTACACTACTGTCAACACCAAACCTGGCCAACTGAAAACAACAGTATCAAGTCAGGTTTGGGGTCCCAGCTACAATAAGTATCATCTACAGTGTTTAGTCACTGGTTCTCAGGAAGTAACTGTATGTTCTGAAATGCATTATATAGGATTGTATAGACATTTTGATTGATACTGGTAGATCCTCTAGAAAAGATTTTGAAAAGCTTTTGGTTATATCATTGTTCAATACAGTGTGTAATTTTAATGTGTAGTTCTAATTTTTTTATATACTTTTTGTTCAGCATGTACATTTTCTAAGCAAAAGGTAATCACGCAGGACTCAGTTCTGCCATCCTGACTGCCTAGTACTTTAAGTAATGTAGGAAGGACAACTCAATAGAAAGCAAGTTTGGTCCCCAGTATTTAATAATACATGTTATAGAGAGCTGTCAAAGACAAACCATATATTATGAATAATAAAAAAATGTATCTCTGACAAATGTCTCTGTAGGTTTTCCCTTTAGTTGTAACAAACCTTTTTAATCTGACAACTTTTTTTTTATTCTCTGTATAAGCTACTCATTTATTTTTGGAGAAGTGAATGAAGTTTAAAGTTGACAACAGTGATAGAAAATGGGTAACAAGTAGTTTATGAAGAGCTAAATTAAACCTCACAGGTCATAGATCTGGTTTTCCTTTTCCAGGGTGTAGCTCATCTGTATTTAAACTGTTGCAAGTTCATTGTTTCTTTCTTTTGGTAGACAGAGAAGGGTGCAATGTGCAGAAGGATATGAATCTCCCAAAACTGGGTGCGTGTCCTGGGTGTCCTTTTAAATTTTCACACTGTATGCAAGTTTCATTCTTAACTTCATTTGGCATGTCAAAAAGTCACAATTTTTCAAAATGCCTTCCAAAAGCAAGCCTGGGAACAAAAAAATGTGTAGCAATGACCAAAAAACCCCCCACAATAAAATATTGGGAATCATTAAGAAGGAAATTGAAAACAAACGGAGACTCGTTCATGAAACAATTGCCATACCAGGAAAGACTAAAAAGGGTTGGACTCCAGTTTGGAAATGAGAAGGCTGGGGGAGGGGGTTGGCGGGGAGGGAGGATGAGTATGACAGAGGCCTATAAAATCATGAAGGATGTGGACCAAGTGAACAGGGAACTCTTGTTCATCAAGTCCCAGAATACAAGAACTAGGAGACACCCCCTGAAAGTACTAGGAGCCTGATCCATGACTCAAAGCTACCTGAGTCTTTGATTAACTTCTGAAGGAGATGAAGCTATAATTCAGATCTCACCTTTGTTGATACCAATATAGAAGTTATGTTCAAAAAAGACATGTTGGAACCCATTCCCCACACACAGCACAAACCAGTTGCTATCCATGTCATAGCAGCCATAGCTCCACATATAGTACGAATACATAGATCCTTCAATTTTAAGAAAGCAGACTGGAGAGGCTTTTCTGATGACCCTGACAAAAAAGTGACACACATCAAACCAGTCTTAGCTAACTATGCCCTCTTCGTGAATGCACTGCACAAAATCTCCAAGAGGTATATACACTCAGTTCTGCATCCTTGAGGTGTATCAAGGCTTGCTCCCATACTAGCAGCTGAATACAAAAAAATACCAGGAAATGTTTCAGAGATCCTCTCTCTGAAGACACTATTGTGAAGGAGATAGCCCGAACTAATAAGCTCCAAGAAGAAAGGTGCTGGAAATGGAAAGAGTTGATGGAAGGAATAGCTATGACTCACAATATCAGAAAAGCATTGTTAATCATTTGCAAGTTGAGTAACAACTCAAAGAAAGTACAGCAACACCACAGCATCACATCAATTAGGTGGCTCAGCAATTTCTGCTCAACAGTAAAGCTTCAAACAAACAGCCTAAACTTTGAATTACTGGGCAAACTGATCTGGAGGAGAATCATTTTAGCATGCCATACACAATGGATGAACTTGACACTGGAATATGTCACTTGAAGAATGGCAAGCCAGCTGGACTCTCATATGCACAGAGCAGATCAAATACTTTGGTCCTGCAACCCAGTTATGGGTATTATGCCTTTTTAACAATTGCTCATCAACCCTTAGAATCCCCCTCAATTATGGTGACAAACCCATGTAATAGGTCAATTAAAACCAGGGAAGGATGCCTCTGGCCCAGAGAACTTCAGGCCCGTGTCACTTGTGTGCCATCTTTATATGCTTTATGAATGCCTTATTATCTATTGCCTTTCACCTCTTATCAAACAACATCTAATACCAGAACAAGCTGGATTTACACCAGGCAAGTCCTGCACTAGCCAAATACTAAACATCACCCAGCATATAGAAGATGGATTTGAGAAAGGGATGGTAGCAGGTGCTGTGTTTGTAGACCTATCAGTGGCATATGACACAATCAACCACCAAAACCTGCTTACCAAAATCTACAATATGATGCACAATTACCACCTAATGCAGCTTATCTGATCTATTTTGGAGAACAGATATTTTTATGTACAACTGTGCAAGAAACAGAGCCACTGGAGTCAACAATGGAACTGCCCCCCACAGAGTAATGTGCTAGCACCCATCCTTTTTAGCATATATACTAATGACCAATGCATACAGAGTAATAAGAGGATCTTCCTATATGCTGATGATCACTGCATCACATCACAAGACAAGGACTTTGCCACTGTTGGGAACAGATTGACACGTGCACTGAGCAACCTTTCAGATTACTACAATAAGAACCAGCTTTGCATCAACCCAGCCAAGACGCAGCTCACAGCTTTTCACCTACGCCAGAGAAGCCAAGCAGAAATAAAACATCACCTGGGATGGAATCCCACTGACTAATCACCCAAATTTTTGTACTTGGGGGTTACATTAGACTGAACACTTACCTTCATAGCACATGTAGAGAAGACAAAAGGGGAAGTCAGGCCCACAACAACATACTTTGAAAGTTGGTCACCTCAAAATGGGGACTGAATCCAGCTACCTTATGAACCACTGCTATTGCCTTATGATACTCCACTGCAGAGTATGCATGTCCAGCATGGGAACAATCAGTTCATGCCAAGAAAATAGACCTAGTTCTAAATAGCAGCTGTTTTGAAATAACAAGGTGTCTAAAGCCAACACCAAAGGATAGCCACTACTTACTGGCTGGCATTGCACCAGCTGATATCAGAAAAAAGGTAGCAAGCCAAACAAGATTATGGCAGATAGAAGATCCCAGGCATCCACTCTATTGTCACCCAGAAGTACCTAAACAGCTTAAAATGTGAAAGAGTTTTGTGACCAGTGTTGCACCATTGGACATGATGGCTGACAGGTACAACTGAAGTTATGAAAGGAAAGATTATGTATAATCAGGTGCTCTGAAAAAGACCTGGAACCCAGGAGGACCTTCCAAAAGGTGTGGATCTACATAATAGCAGCTGACCAACATGGTGATGCCCAATTTGCCTGTGCATGCAAACTAGAAGATCAAAAAAACCCCAAGATCAAATGGGGCTACGGTAATAGCACAAATACATGCCAGTGTGGTCAAGTGCAGACTCTATAGCACATGCTCATTTGCTGACTCTTTGGTGAGACCTGTATGAACAAAGACCTCACTGCAGCAATGGAAAGAGCCATCATTTGTGCACGATTCTAGAAAACATGTAGTATATGACAAGGACACTAGAAGAAGAAGAGCTAGGAGACAGGTTTAAAACCAACAAGAGAAAGTACTTTTCAATGCAATGCCTAGTTAACTTGTGGAATACATTGTCACAGGAGGTGGTAGAGGCAGATAGCATAGCTGGGTTCAAAAAGGGAATAGATAAATTCATGGATAATATAGCTATTAATAGCTGCTGAAAAGAATGGTTGGAGATGTTTTCTTTAGAATCTCTTAATGAATACCTGTGGATGCTAGAGAGGGAATCGAATAGTGGATACATCAATTTAGATATATATGGTTCAATCCTCTCCATCTATAGCAGTGTTTTTCAACCTGTGGTCCATGGACCCCTTGGAGTCATCAGACTATGTCTAAGGGGTCTGCAAAAAATGACTATGATCAATCTAAAGTATCTGAATAATCACACTTACAATTCAAAGGGGTCTGCACCCCCATTTAAAATTTCCAAAGGCATCCGCACCTCCATTTTGAATTTTTTAGGGGTTAGCAAATGAAAAAAGTTGGAAAACTGCTCTATAGCATCCATTTCTGCCACCTTTTGAGATAGGTAGATGGTGATTGACTCAGTGGGCTCGCTGTAGCGAGGGAGCATGTTGCTAGCACAATGTAGCCACAGCGTCATGGTTTGTACTTGCCAATACTATGTCACTGTAGTGACATAGTGTCTTGTGTAGACACACCCAGTATGGCACTAATTATGTTCTAAACTTCACTGATCTATTGGACACTAGGAACCAGGGACTTAACAGAGACCAGTGGGAACCAAAGTTTTTGGCAGACATGCCATAAATTAACCCACATTTTCTCCCCAAGTGTCATGTCAATCCCCTTCCCCTGCCCAATCTGCTCTTTGCCTGTGCTCCCTGCTTAATTTACTGTTCCAACTAGATAGATGCAAATTTTTTTCTTTATTTGCAGGCTTTCAGGCTCACGTGCCCTTCCTCAGCAAAGGAGAATGTAAAGATTGCAAAATTTCTCCCAGGTAGAAATGAAACTTCATATTACACAGAAGAACTTTCGCATTCTCCTTTGCCAGAGGAAAGGTGCATGAGCCCGAAAGCTTGCAAATAAAGACATTTTTTGCAACTATCTAGTTGGTCTAATAGAAGATATCACCTCTATCACACTGACTGCTTTTGCTTTTAGACTCATATGGCTACAACTTTTATCTCTGAAACATGGAAGATATTGTAATTAGCCATTTTGAAATGAAAACTTCATAATTTTACAAGAAAGAAGTAAAAATCAACACCCTGAGACCTGGAGGCCTAAACTGCTGCTCCAGTCCTTTGTTTTATGCCAAATTTTCATACTTGCAGAGCAGCCTCACCACAGGAGAACCTCCTTGCTCAGGAGAAACTTTCTATTCACCAGTCTTCCTGTGAAACATCTTAACAAGAAAGAAGCAAAATTCAACATCCTGCTTGCCATCAGACTTCCCTTAGGTAAATAGACTGCTCCAATTTGTAACTGAGCCTAATTTGCATAAAATGAACTTTTCCACACAGGAGAACTTATACCACCCTCTAGCTCTCCTATGCAATATGAAGTTTAATTTCTACCTGGAAGAAATTTTACAATCTTTGCATTCTCCTTTGCCTGAGGAAGGGCACATGAGCCCAAAAGCTTGCAAATATATATAATTTTTTTTTTTTTTTTGCAACTACGTAGCTGGTCTAATAAAAGATGTCTCTTCTACCACACTGACTGCTTTTGCTTTTTGATCAACATGGCTACAAACTTCATCCCTAATTTACTGCTCTGCTTTCTGCTGACTGCCATCTGCTGCTGTGCTGCCTACCCCCTCCCTTATTTGCCATGTGTCATACACAGAGATTATTTGTGGACTTGTAGCAAGTGTACTTCAGGTTGCCATCTCTGACATAGACAATGACTACATGGCCCATTATAATCTACCTGATACTTGCTAAACTCTACACTTCATAGGCAATGATCAGATTTTCACCACATCTCTCTTGTCTGCTGGCTACTTAATAACTTCTTTTACATCCAGTTTTTATTTACATATGAGTTTTACACAAGTCTTTGTTCCATCTTCTATTTAGCAGGCCTGTGCAAATAGGGAAGATTTCAATTTGGATTTGGATTTGGCTGATTCAGAGGACAGTGATTTGATTTGGAGATTCAGATCACTGTCCTGAATAGATTCGGCCAAATCAGCTTTGGAATACTCAGAGTCATTGGATGATTCGGATTGGCTGGGGAGAGGCAGGCACAGCTGGGCAGCTGCATGTTCTCCTGCTGCTCCTCTGGCTGTGCCTGCCTCTCTCTGGGCAGGGGGAGCCACAGGAGAAATCCCCATGTCTGCCCTGCCAAGCCCCATCCCCAACCTGGCCTCAGCCTCCTGGCACTTTATAATTAAAAAAAAGTCTCATTGGCTGCAGCAGCAGTGATCAGGGCCTCTGGGCACTTGTGGCAGAACCCCCCATGCAGCATGGATCACCCCCCCTTGCCTGGCAACTGTGCGGCAGCTGCCCCATGGCACGGGTGCAGAGTGGATCGACAGGGTGCTGCGCACTGTCTGGGAGCTGGGGCCACTGTGGCTGAGCTGTGTCAGGCTCCAACTGACGCATGGAACTGCCCCAGCTCCCAGGTGAATCAAACAGGGAGCTGGGGAATTGATTAGAGAGCTGGGGAATTGAGCTGGATCAATTCCCCAGCTCCCTGTTTGATTCACCTGGAAGCTGTGGCAACTCCAAGTGTCTGTTGCAGCCCGGCACCACTCAACCCCAGCAG
>NW_017729024.1:95661862-95682084 GCF_001723915.1 Gavialis gangeticus
GTCAGGCTCCAACTGACGCATGGAACTGCCCCAGCTCCCAAACAGTGCACAGTGCCCTGCTGTGCCACACTGCACCTGTGCCATGCAGCAGCTGCTGCACAGGTGCCAAGTGGGGGGGGTCAAGCCCTGCTGCCCCACGCTGCACAGGGGGGCTCTACCATGAACACCCAGAGGTCTCAATCACCATTCCTGCGGTCAGTGAGTGTGGACTTTTTTTCTTTTTTTTTTAAAGTGCTGGGAGGCAGGGACTGGGAGAGGAATGGGGCTGGGTAGGTGTAGCAGTAGGTGTCTTAGGGGTCACCGTGATCTCCCCTAAGCCCCCCTTTCCATGCTAAGGTCCTAAAGGGCACCCTCAATTCTTGCCTGCCATGCCTTTGATGGATAATATATAATAGGGAGGCTGCCTTTCGGTCCTCTTGGACATAGCTTCTGGCTGTAAGTTGGCCCCAGGGCTCCTGCACCCCTCTGGGCCCTGTTCTGTATTGGGTGTTTCGGGGCACCCTCACCTTATGGGCTATGTGTGGCTCCAACCACCCCTTTACCACACCCCAAGCCTTGCAGATGGAACTGATGTTCTTTGGTCTCGCACTGCGCCTCACGGGTGCTTGGGCTTTCTGCAGCCCCGTCTCTCACTGCACCTCACTGGGTGCTTGGGGTTGGCGCACCCCCAATGCTGCACCCTCTCTGGTGCTCAGGGTCGGCACCCCCCCAACACAATGCCTTCTCTGGCGCTTGGGGTCGGCTCACTCCCAATGCTGCACCCCTTTGGCGCTCAGACCCCCACGCTGTCGTGGACCCCCTATGAGGCCTCCTCCATCCCCTTATAGCCTCCCCGAAATTACTGGGGCTCAAATAGTAAATCAAAACACAAGCCCCTGGGATGTAACATAAATTCTAGCCACCCAGCTATAACATTATTCCAGCCACACCAGGGGTGCTCCATCCTTCCCTGAGTATCAGGGCTGTACCTGCAGTCAGGCCTCTCCCCTCTCCTTGCTCTGGGAGAGCTCCTTCCCCCTTGGCTGCTGACCCTCTCTGGTCCCAGCCCTGAGTTTATATGGGCCTAAGGCCCTGCCTCCTTC
This sequence comes from Gavialis gangeticus, assembly GCF_001723915.1. Lineage (NCBI taxonomy): Eukaryota > Metazoa > Chordata > Crocodylia > Gavialidae > Gavialis > Gavialis gangeticus. Next base: position 95,662,945 of record NW_017729024.1, read on the forward strand.
AGCCAGCTGACCAGGTGCAGGTGCAGCCAATTTCCTCATTAACCGGTTGTCCTAGCAACCTGCACCTGGGTGTTTATCTCTGCTCTACAAGTAGCAGGCACCTTAGTGCCCTGCTACAGTAGAGCAACTGTGGGGGTTTCTCCCATGGCTGGCCCAGCTGTGCCTGTCTCTGCTTCAGCTGGGGGAGCTGTGGGGGCTCTTCCCTTTTGCTGCTTGCCCAGCCAGTGGGGGGGGGGGCGTGATGCAGGCACAGCTTAATGTGGGTGGCAACAGGACATAGCCCCTGCTCCCAGTGCTGCCATGCCTGCATCAGCACTAGGAGTGGGGGCTCTGCCCTGCTGCCGCTTACCAGCTGGCACAGGGGGCATGGGATTAGGGCACAGCATCACTGGCAGTGGGGGCTATGACCTGCTGCCGCTTGCCCCCTTCTACCTGGAGCAAGCCATGCCCTCATCCTGCCCCTGCCTATCTTGGCTGGGTGTCACGGGATGGCGTCCTCAAGGATGGCTGTGATCTCCTAAGGCCCCTCAACTGTGCCAGTTTGGCCCAATGTGCACCCTCAGTTCTCACCTGCCACGTCTTTGATGGAAAATATAAATAGGGAGGCTGCCTTTAAGTCCTCTTGGATATGGTTTGATTGACTCTCTGAACCCCATGGGTTCTCAGACCCCTTGCAGGTTCCATTTCATGATGGGTGTTTTGGGGGGTACCCTAGCCTTATGGGTTATATGCACGGCTCCAACTGCCCCTTTACCACACCCCAAGCCTCACAGATGGTACTGATGTTGTCGTGCCTAAGCCTCATTATAATTTGGCTCCTGCCCTCACTGGGCTTTCCACAGCCCGTGTCTCTGTGCCCCTCAGTGCTGGGCTCTCCTCAGCCTGTGTCTCTGCACCCCTCCATGCTGGGCTCTGTGCTCCTCAAAGTGCTGCACCCTCTCTGGCACCGGGGTCTGTGCACCCCAGATGCTGCGCCCTCTCTGGTGCTGGGGTCCCCACGCTGCTGTGGGCCCCCCATGAAGCCTCCTTCTTCCCCAAATAGCCTCAACCAAACCACCAGTCTTGTAAAACGGCAAACAAAACATAAGCCCCTGGGCTATAATATAACACAAGCTACATAAGGTGTGTTCGGCCCCTCTTCATTACCTAGAGCAGAACTTACTCAGGCCTCTTCCTTTCACATACTTCAGGAGGGCTCCTTCTCCCTTGGCTGCTAGCAGAGAACTGCCTCCTAGTCCCCATCCTGGGGTTTATATGGGCCCAGGGCTCTGCCCCTTCTGGCCAGCTGACCAGGTCCAGGTGCAGGCTAATTTCCTCATTAGCTGGTTGCCATGGCAACCTGCACCTGGCCTCCTGTCTGGCCCTTTGGGCTCTTCCCAGGCAGTTTCTGGTCTTTTAGGAGCAGGCACCTAAGTGCCTTGCAACGCTGGGTAAGCATCAGCAGGGCATAGCCCCCACTCTCAGTACTACCATGCCCACTTCCCAAGCCCAACCCCCCCGAGTAATACACCCCCCAACCTAGCTAAGCAGTCAGACCCAGCCCCAATTCCTCCTTCCCCCCACCCATTCCCTCCCCGCTCCCTCAACCCCAACAGACTTACCAGCTGGAGGCAGCTGTCAGCTACCTGTTTAGTCTGTGGCTGAATCCCTGAATCAGCCAAATCCTTTTCTGCAGCTGTTCCAAATCAATTCGGATGCTTCAAATCGATCATCAAAGCATCCGAGCTTTTACATGGTCTCCTGATTTGATTCAGAGTTGGAGATTCGGTCCCCGAATCGGGCTGAATCTCCTCTGAATAGAATCAGCTACCAAACCTTCACACAGGCCTACTATTGAGATCTTCTGTGCCTGCTTCTCTCCCAGAGGCTAGAGGAAAGGTACTGTGATAGCCAAAACCTTGTCTGAGTCTATCCCAATCATGCAGTTGGTCCAATAAAAGATTATCACCCATAAAAATTCTTGCCTCTCCCCTTTTCCTGCACCACCACAGCTACAACACCACATCAATGCTACCATAACAAGTGAAAGCTTTCAACAGATTTTATACACACAACATGTTATTGTGAAATTATTTTGGAAACTTGCAAACGGTTGATTATTGTTATATGAACAGCACAGTCCAAAATCAGCCTGCTGTAAGAAGATGCAACACCAATGACTTTCATAGAGATGCTTGTCATTACCACATGGCTGGATTTGGTCTCATATATAATATTTAATAAAATACATGCAGTTTTAACTAAAGATTCCACCTTTTGCATCTTTTTCAACAGAGACCTAAATAAATAACTGAAGTGATACACACACACACACACACACACACACACACACACACACACATATCCACAAAGGCATATTCTTGTTAATTTTGTCAGCCCAGTCACTACTTAAAGCTGACTTTCACAGGAATGTGTGTATTTGCAGGTCGAGTTCATCAAACATTCATTGTTCAATACTGTGACAGCTGGTAGCAGACATACACACTCTTCCCTTGTTTGGTTTTCTGATAGAACCTGTCAAGTACTGGTTGACTGTAACTGAATTTGTCACCCTCTCAGCAAGGTTATATCTCTTCTTACTATCAAATAAAACAATAAAGAAATGCTATACAGACTCTGAGACTATTTTTTAACTTGACTAGCAATGCAATAGCATGGATTTTACCCAAACAGCTGCTAACAAACAGTCAGAGTTCATTTTTGATGAATAATTCTAACAGATTTTAAAATCTGAAGATCATACTTGTGAGAGCACTTACATGTACAGCATATAAAACACAAGGAGTTACAGGCAGGAAAAAGTATCTGCATTCATGTAGGGTTCAGAACCAGAGGTTGTGAAAGCCTGCCAAAATTCACCTACCATGATAAGATAGACAGCGTAGGTAAGTACTCTTCTCCCTACCCCTCCAAACATAACTTGACTTTTTAAAAAACAAAATAAAAAAAATTACTACTAAGTGTTTTAGCCACCCTAATGATGAACAAGTCTAGATGATTAAAACAAATAAAAGCATCTGTTTTGTTTTGTTTTTTAATTGCTGGGGAAGGAGCAGGGAATTTGGGAATCTTCAAATACAAAAGAAAGGGTTGTTATAAAGTGGATGGCAGTCAACTCCTCTCTGTTCCCACAGGGAACAGGGTAAGATATAATGGGTATAAATTTCAACAAGGGATGTTTTGCTTGGGTATTAGGGTGAGTGGTTAGGTTAGGTACTGGAGCAGGTTACCTGGAAGAGCTAAGTTATTTCCATTACTGGACACTCTAAGTATGGGCTAGACAAACACTTGGCTAGAATGGTTAAGACAAAGATGTTCCTTGCTGGAGCAGGAGGTTGAACTATGTGGTTACGTCACTTCCATTCTTACTTTTATGATTTTATGAATGGAAAAAAACCAAACAAACCCCACTGTAACTACCATAAGATAAAAATGAAAGAAAGAACTATGAAATTTGACATTCAAGAGGGGTGCCCAAATAGTGGGAAAAATGTGGTTATGAAAAATGTATTTGAAGAGAGGTGCCAAATCAATCGGATTAGCAATTTTCAAGGAAGGTTTCAAAAACAGGTTTTAGTCTGACTGATGTGTAGCAGGCTTGCCTTTTGGAGCTTGGGATGAGTCCCAGGTTTGAAATCTTGCTGTTTTGATTGGTGGAGCCAATCAGGAGGCAGCAAGAGGAGTGAAGTCACACCCTTTTCCTGAGGCGAGGGGAAGAGGAGTTCCCCCCACCCCACCTCCTCCCCCGGACCTGATTGAAGACTGCAACACTTAGGTTTGGAAGACTTCAGGGGCGGAGCCCTGGAGAGTATAAAAGGAGCTGCATGCCCAGCATGAGGGGACAGAGAAGAGAGAAGAGCGGGGCTTAGAAGAGCTGGGAGCTGCTCAGCAGGGCGAAGCAGTAGCACAGAAGTGCCCCTAAGACTTCCATCAGAGGGAATGGCAGATGGCTTCAGCAGCTAGGCTCTCGGTATGCAGCACCGTGCATGGCGTCCAAACCCTGGGAGCTGCATGAAGCGGCTCAGGTCTGCAACCTCTGGCATGCAGCCAGAGACATGGTGCACAGACCAGTGCATGGAGTAGGACCTTTGGAGCGCTTGGATGGCTCAGGTCCCCAACCCCCAGGCTGGGAGCTCAGTGCAGGAGGTGCTGCTCAGAGGGTCCAGGAGTGGACCAAGCCTGGTGCTGCACAGGGCAGCCCAGGCCTCCGACCTATAGCAAAAGGCTATAGCAAAAGCCCAGGCAGTGCTCAGGCTACTGAGCCATCAGACAGGGCTGAGCCAGAGGCCCCAGAAGCCCTGCATAGAGGAGCCCTGTTCCAGGGAACAGCGCCCCCCCCCGCCCCAAAGGCCCACTGCAGGTAAGAGAGCAGCTTGGCGCAGAGGATGAGGGCCACCCTCCAGGCCTGGGAGCCGTGAGTTGCAGGGAAAAGAGGATTCATATGTTTATATCCATGTTTCTTTTCCTTGCAATAAGTTAATGTAAATAAATGTGTATATAGTTAAGTCCCCTGACTGTCCTGGCCTGGTTCTATGGGGACAGAGGGAAACTGAGTGGTCTGCAGTTCCCACCCCACAGCACACCTGCCAGCTAACAATCCCCTTCAATTGGAGGAGGGGAGTATATACCCAGGTTACCTGGGCTACACGTGCTTAGCTTTCAGCAGAAGCAGTTCCATATTAAGCATGAGTTAAGCATGAGTTATTAAGCACATTAAGCATGAATTTAAGTGTTGTGCTGGATCAGGGCCACACCAAGCAAATCCTAAACCAATGTCTGATGCCACGAACAACTACAATTCTACTATTTTAAAGAAACAGCTTTTAGATACCCCTCAAACCTAGTAGGAATGCATATTTATTTGCATGACTTAGTATTTACGTTTAAAAATCTTGGACCATCTTCACTGTTGACTGAAATGATGTTAGTGGGAGCTGCATCTGCTTATATCAGGTCTGACTTGGGGTCCATGGTTTTTAAACCCAAGCTTGGCACTGGCCCACACAGACCAGTCACAGACCAACTTCATCTTGTTCAAAAATCCATGTTCTTTTAACAAGATTGTTTGATCAACTCATATAAGGCCTTTCTGAACCTGTTAGACTCTGTTCCAGAGATACATGTCTGACTACACCTTTATATATTCTCTCTGTGGAGAAGAGTTGTAGATAAAGGGAGTGATTAGATTACACACATGCACACACACTCCTTTTTTGAAAAATAAGGAATAAAATGAAAGGGGAAAATAAAGGAACAGTTATGTAAAGCACAGGAAAGACCACAGACTATTTATAGCAAGTCAGCCTGTCAAGATGCTGAACAGCACCCAGAATTGTTAGGACAGAGATGTGCCAACATATCCTGTTCCCTCTCACGACCATCTTGTCAGTCCTACAGACAGGATCTGCTCATACAAGTTGCTTGCTCCACTTAAATAAGTAATTATTTTAACAATGCTAACCAGGACGCCAAATATGGCCAATGAGTAGTTTCACAGCTTAACACACAGAGCACTGGTATTTTCCATACTGATACCCAAAGCAAGGATGTGAAGGAGAATACAAATATGTGGCCAGAGTCAAAGACTTTAAAGCATATTCAAATAATGCTTAATAGCATAATGGGATCAATCAGTTGTAGTTTGTCAAATCAAGGCATCATGTAATATGCTATGATGCGCCATATTCTGACAGAAACCACCATGTAACATCCATCATAAGTATACTAGCAAGTCATTGCCTATAGGAAAGAAACTGCTCAATTATAAAAGCTACCAATGCAAGCAAGCCATTAATGTCTGACCTGTGTTCCTCACAGTCCAATTATTAAACATTATATCATCACAAAAGGATTTCAGCAAATCCACCCAGAAAAAAATAAGCTTGCTTTTACAAATGAAAATGGCTTTTTTTTATTGGCATTATGGGCCACATTGTCTACTGTATGATAAATAAGCCCATGTGTGTAAATACTCATTAAAAGCTAGTTTGAAATAAAAGCAGCACAAAAATTCCTTCCTCTCCTTCAGTTCCAGATGGGTGTGGATCCAGTTAGGATCCAGTTAGGGAAAGGTCACTATCTACCTAGGAGCTATAAGCTGAGACACATCTGTACAACCCAAAGACTTAATTTACAACAGTTTGTAATCTGGTTTGGTTTGACAAATCACAATTAAGCTAGGCAACCACAGGGTAAGTCAACAGATGACAGCAGCTCAAAAATGGACTAAGACATATGCAGAATGAAGATCATAGCAGCCTGGTGGAAGTTTCCAAACTAATGCAGTTGTCAAATGTATTAGGGGGTATATCAAGGTATATGGGGTACAGTAATATTTTATGTCACTTCAAAGCACAATATAAATCCCCAATATTGTTGTATTGCATGTTCAGTATCAAGTCTGTCAAAGTGGCAGCCAGCAAGTGGTTAACATGCAGCTAGCCCATGGGCCCCTGCAGCCACCTTACTCAGTGCTGTGTGGTAGGGGAAGGCCTAATGTGGCCCAGATGGGGAAATACTGGGTGCTGCCTGTGCAGCCTGTGTGGTGGCATGGGGAGGGAGGGAAACAGAAGGATCTTGGGGAGTTGTCCCCCAACAGCATAGGAGTCACATGGAAGTTGAACAGCCATGCTGTATAGCAAATATAGAAGTGCTCATAATAATGATATAACTTACAGTAGGTGTAAGATCAGATTTATGAAAAAAGTTAAGTGCTTGCAGATTTAGAAGTACCTGCTCAGATTTGCAAAAATGCCTACCTCCTAATGAAATCAGGGAGAAGTATGTACCTAAGCTGCTTATGGGCTTTGTAAATCATGCCAGACAACTATCAGACTCCTAAGACACCCAAATCTCTTCATAAATATGGCCTATAGTATTTTGGTCCAGTGTTCTATAATAATATATATCATATTATAGAACATTGGGCATATTGATGTAGAACATATGTGTGTGTGTGTGTGTATGTATGTATATGTATATACACATACACACATACATATTCATTCCTTGGTGTGGGTGGGGGGGTGTGCACGTGCACATCCCCCTCTCCACCAAGGAATGTAACAATGTGGATAGAACAAGTTTAGAATTAGGAATATCTTTAGTATGATATATGAAAGTCACCATCAAATATATACAAACTGTGCTGCACAGCCAGAGAAAGGTGTTTTCAGATGGATTATTATACATCAATACCTAGGAAACAATCACCTTATTACCAGTGCCAGCCTTGGGGGTGGATGATGTTGACGGGGGGGCACCCCACACACACACACACACACGCGTGAGCAGCCCACGTTCACATCAGTGCTCTACTCCCGCCCAACCCTAGCTGATCTCCACCCCAAGCAAGAGTGGTGCCTAGCCCAGCCTGTCCCCCTGCCTTCAGCCACTATCCAAGAGGAGCCACTCTGCCTGCCTGCTGTCCCTATCCACCTGCATCCGCAGTGCCACTGACTTCGGGGGGTGGGGAAGGGCACCAAATGGAAGTTCTCCCAGGGCGCCATTTTCCCTAAGGCCAGCTTTGCCTATTACCAGGAGGTAAACTACATATTATAAGAATAATCAATCAAAGGCAGAGGGATCCAACAGTTTCCAATTCAAAACTGAAGAAAAATTACAGGCGTCCAAAAACTTGTAGGACCAACCAAACAGATGCAATTGGTCTGCATGAGACTGACCAAACCTAAACCTAGGCCCTCCTTGTCTACATCTTCTCTGGATCATGGTAGGACATGACATAGTGAAGACTAGTATGACCAGTATGTACTTTCACACCTCAAAATGGATGTAATGTAGTTGCCTTAGTGTGTTGCTAAGAGTGCAATGATAATCTCTCTATCTCAGGCATGCTTCACTTCAGGACTTCCTACTAAGACCTAGTGGCAGTGGAGATTGTCCCTGCTGTAACTGCACAGAAGCACCCTTAACAACCATATTCACATCATCTGAAAGGAGGAATGAGAAATTTAATGGTACTTCTTTAATTTGATCACTGTATCTGCCTTCTTTATGCTGCTCTGGGAGGGTAGGATATGAAGGAAGAAAAGTGGCTTTAGTTTCTCAAGTCCATGACAGCTTTCTGGCAGAGTTCTCCAAGATCTGTGAAACTAACTCCTAACATCAAAAAGGGAAAGACAACCCCTCATAGTTCCACTAATAAATAAGATGACAATGACAATGGACAACAATAATTTGGGGAAATTTTCTTTGCTGCTATTCACAGAACATTTCTTTTTGGTTCTGTGGCCATTAAATTTCATGCCTCAACTTAATCGGTGTTGGAGTGATGGTGTGGCCAAGATGGTTCAGGAATTCTTCCAGAGGCAAGGCTTTCAGTGGGTGATAGCTTTTATTGGACTGACTGCATGGTCAGGATAAAATTAAACACACTTCTGAATGTAAAGCATTCTGAAGAATCCTGGCCTTGCCATGCATTCAAAAGCTTGTCTAACTTTATCTCAACCATGCAGTCAGTCCAAAAAGATACCACCCACAAAAAGCCTTGTCTCATGTCTAAGCTTTAACCATTATTTCCAGTTAAATGGAACTTCACGTAAGCTTGAAGTCAGGTGTGTGCTTACGCACCTTAATCAACCAGGGTTTTGGTATTCCCTAGTATAATGGATAATGATAACGGATGTGTTTAGGATGGTTTGGATAGGTATGATCCTGCCTCTGGCAGGGGGATGGGCTAGATGACCTCTGGAGGTCCCTTCCAACCTTACTTTTCTATCATTTCCTATGATAAAACTCATAAGACAATTTTTCCCTTTTTTGTGCTATGATTTAGGCCTAAAAGTAAAAGCTATTGCCCTCTGCAAGTCCATACTTCACTCAATTTCCACACGTGAAGCCTACTTGAAAAGTTGTTCACTTTGTAGTCTCATCCTTGAGGGTCAAACGCAGCTTTCACTTATAACAGTGCCATTGTCTTTTTGAACTACTTGAACAATTATTCTTCTAAGCTCCACTCCACAAGCTAAAGAGACACCAATGAAAAAATGTAAGAGAGCCGTGCTAAACTTTGAAACCTTCACAGAGCACCAATATCATCACAGAATTATTCAGAATTCTGTTTCAGACCCGATTGTAACGCTCTGATGGAGTACCCACAGAATTCCAATTACTGCATTAGGTTTAAATACCAGCCCTGTTGAGACTATTGTTGAAAGTATCTCTGCTACATCCTGAGAGTCAAAGATGACTTGCAAGGTACCATAATATGTGCCATAATAACCATTCCCCCATGTCTTGTACTGTATGCAGAGAAACAAATGTGTTCACGTTTGATCTCTTCAAGAACAATTCCTGTCTGAGCAGAGAAAGAGGCTTTCACCTCCTGTAAGAAAGATATGAAAGCAAAGCAGGTGAGTTTTACAAGGTCTGAACTGCATTTTACTTTTGAACATTCACTGCTCTAGCCAGACTTAGATTATGATAAGAACTGACTGCGCCACCAAAGCATTTTCATGACCTACAAATTACCTCGGGTTTAAGAGCTGGTGTATCCTACTCCACAAGAGATTCTGAGGGAAGTGTGCCTACAAGAGACATCCAGGCATTTTTATAAACTCTTTAGGCTTCTGGTGTCTTGTGGTATCATATGTGAACAATCAAATCAGTTCTGATTTGAACGCTGTCACTTGGATTAGGGTTTATCTATCGCATGGTAGCACTGAGTTAGCAGGCCGCGGAGATGAATAGGAGTACTGATTGCTGAACTGACAGCCTTGAAGATGAGTAGCATTATTTTATCACATCCTTCTTTGCAGCATGTGCCAGTGGGTTTTAGCTGTCACATTTTTTTAAATTATCAAGCCTCAGAGTAACATTGCTGGCTCTTTAGTGCATAAGAGTCCCCCTTTCTCCTGCTGATCTTATCAAAGCTACTGTCTTTTATTTTGTTAAGTGTTATACCTGTAAATGACTCTGAATCAATGAAGGACATTGTTTTTCAAGTCATAACAAAGGTATTAATTTAAAGAATGCTAAAATCTTATGGGTCTGATTGTCCACCATACCTTCTGCACTCATTTATGACTTTACAAAAAGAAAAGGGGCATCTTTAACCCACTTTGAACAAGTGAAAGGCAATGGAAAACTAAAGCTCACATATTTTTAGTTGTATTTTTATCAAGATTACTTAAGTACCATATCTAGGCATAGATATACACTCTTTTCTGTGTTTGTATGTGTGTGAACATACAGGCATGCATAGTCGTGGAATCTGTCACAATGGCATTTATCATTCACCTTTGACCAATCCATCTGTGCTCTGCCATTGTTGATACAGATCATTCAAGACTTCTTCTAATAACATTCTTGGGTGACTCCAAAAAGTTTCCATATTCAAAGAACACTGATTGTGTGCTTATGTCCTTTTTTAAAGAATGAGCTTGATCAATTTATGAAAGAGACTTTTTGATGTTTGTTGCTTGCAATTGCAGACAACTGATCTCAGGGACCACAAGGACCCTTCCTCTACTATTGCTCTCTCAATTGTGAATCTTTCTCTTCTAAAATGCCAGAATATTCAGAATTGGTGCAACAATGAGATTAAGTTAAGGTTGTATCTCAGCATAATTGTAAGCAGGGTCTTTATGTCACTGGCATGGGTCAATTCCCAGATTTCCAGAATAAGGCATGACTTAATTTTTAACAGAATGCTTATCAGTTACTTAGAACCTGGCAGAAGTGACAACCACATGCATTTTTATAATACATCTTATCTTCTATTTTTCAGCCCTAAAAACTATCACTTCAAAAATATCCCTGTTTTTTTTTTTACAGCTATTCAAGAGCACAAGGTATTCACCCAAGTATGCTGCTATACACAGGATATACAATATTACCTGTTCCCTGACCTGTTCTCCATATGTACAGGTTAACCTGTTGAACTGTAGGGTCCAGTTGTAGGTATGCTGATTTTGTTATGCTGTGTTTAATTTTACATCCCCTGAAGGGGTTAACGAATGACTCCGTCCCTTGGGAACAACATACCCACAATCCTATGATTCCATATAGAAGATCAAATACAATCTTTTACCCTTCATGCCCTTCAGCCTTAGTCCTACAGACAGAGTTGGGGTCTAGGAAAGGTGTATTCCTTCTAGAGCAAAGCATCTTCTTCCCTGAGCACAAATGCTGCTTTTCAAAGGCCAGCTTCTTTCATGATGCTCAGCTGTTGGCCCTCCCTCTTTAAAACTAACAGCTCTTCCTCCTGCTTCAGGGCAGGGCAAGCATTTTTGCTCCTCCTGAAGCAACCCTAAGCTATTGGAGATGTTTTTGACTAGCCTGAAGAAAGCCCTGCATATATAGGCCAAGATGTATGGACATGTGTACACTACAAAGTGGTAATGCACATTTCACTTCTTGTTCTCTTAGCTTTTTGGCCCATGTGTGTTATCAGGTGTTAGACCTTGAATCCAACTCACTTGGGACTGTTTTCAACTGGAAACACAGTAATGTTCATAAGCATCCTTAAATGGTTACACACCCAAGTTGCTCTCTTAATCACAATAAGAATCAACTGCAAGAGAGTGTTGGGAGAACTGGAGTCAGGAGAGGTTGTGATGAATAAGGAAGGGCATATCATTGGGATAAGTCATGAGTGGCACAAAATGTTGGGGGAAGCTGAGGGAGAGCATTCATGGATGGAGGGCCCTGGATACCCTGAGGGAAATGGACAGCGCAAAAGATCAGGGTATAAGAGGAGGGAATACAGGGAAATGGAAGAAGCACGGAGATCACTTTATTTTAATGAGAACCTGAGAGATGCTCAGAAAGGCAGAGACTCATTCACCTTAGCAGCTTTATAGATGGGATTTTTACAAGCACTCAGCCCACTAAAGCCAATTAGAGTTTTACTACAGACTTTGAAAGGAGCAGATTCAAGCTAAACAGGTCGAATGCCAGGTAAGTAGCTTTGGATATCAAACTTTAGAAATTTAGGGCATTTAGTGCTCCAGATTGTTTATAAAAGGTTCTCCTTCTACTGAACATTTGTTCCCCACCCCTTTCCCCTTCATTATAACACCAGCAGATATTTCATAGACTTCATAGACATTTGGGCTGGAAGGGACCCTGGAGGATCATCGAGTCCAGCCCCCTGCCCCAGGGGCAGGAAGTCAACAGGGATCATAGGATCCCAGCAAGATAAGCATCCAAATGTGTCTTGAAGGCACAAGACTTCCCTCTCTCTCATCCTCCAGGCTCCTAAAGACTTGCAGGATGGGAAACCCTCCTTGATAGGCCCAGTAATATCCCTTTTATAGGACTTTTGTTCTAGCTATTGATGCTAACAAAATAAATAAAACTTAGGAAAGATTTAGAAGTTCTGAGGAAAGGACTTTCAACTGTACTTAGTTCTCACATTTGGAGTCAGATGAGGAGCGCTCAAAAACACTTGCAAAGGGCAGCTGGAAAAATTCGGTTTTTTAAAGTGAAATATGTATTCCACTGGAGCCCAGAGAACTCACCATAACAGTATTAATCTTCAGGTTTAAAAATTAAAAAAACTAAAAATAAATCAATAAATCAATAAATCAAATTAAAAATTAAAATGGTAGAAAGTCTGGAAATGGATGATTAAAAGCTCCAGTGTTTTCATAGTGATATAATCCCTCACCACTCGCTGTCACCTCACCTGATTTACAACACTGACCCAAACCTGAGTTCATGAGGATACACACAAGAGGCAAAAGTAATAAACTGCTTAAGGATATAAATCCTTCTTCTTATTCAAGATATATGTTTTCAGCAACAGGACTGTATTCTGCTCTGACAAACTGACAATTCTCTTTTTCCGGTATCTTTTTGACTATTTATTTTCTCAAGCTGCTACATTTCAGCAAAAAAAAACAAAAAACCCTGGATTCAGAGGACAGTTTAATAAGTCCCTGACAAAAGCTAAAAGTCAACTGCAGATGGGAACATTTGGCCTCTTTCAGGAGTAGGCTTTCGAGATTTTATCCATCAGTATATTCTGGTGAAGGATAACCAAATGTTCCTTTGAGTGTTGCTTTCTGTCCTCTATCCTGACCCTCACCCCAAATCTAAAATCCTAGAAGCTAATTACTTCATCTATCATAATTTAATTTTCTGCAGAAAGCAATTTAATTCTTCTCCTTCCTAATAAGGGAGGTATTTTATCATCTCCTCTTTCCCCCCTTGAGTTAGGGTGCACAGATGCATCCATGACAGTAGATCAAATGTCATGATATTTCCTGCCTAAAAGGGCACAGCCGCTGAAGATAGCAAGAATGCGCTCAAATTAAATTGATTCTCCCAGAAACTGAATTTGCGTTTGTGTAAAGAAGATTGAAAAAAACCACATACCACCACCTCCACAACAACCATGCTATTTTAATGACTCTGTCATTTGTCCCAACTTCTGAGAGTTGCATGTTAACATAAAGCAGATGACTGATGAATTCAAATCAAACACTCATAAAAGTAATCTCTCTGATTGGGCGAGGAACAAGTATGAGGCCACTTATCTTTTAAAGACAGAAAAATGCACAGACAAGGGATTTAACAAACTTTACCAAAGCTGAAGGCTCCAGACAAGGTGTCAAGAAAAGCAGAATTTCACTTTATTTAAGCATACCCATTTACAGTGAGGTGAAGGGAAACACTGATTTTTTGGGATGAGGGTGAATATAGGTTCATGACAAAAGGCATTTGAGAGAGACTGGTACAATTTGTAAGACCCACTTTTATCAGCTACATTTCAAGGTCATTTAGTAAATTGTCATTAAGATTAAATTAATGACCCGAAAAGCAGAAGAACTTGAACCCACCTCTCAAAAAGTTTGGAACATATCTTAATATATGAGAAAAATTAAGGTGAAGATTCAGGATAAATGATGGACTAGTATCCACATTAGAATACAACACAATTTTTTTCTTTAGAATACTTTTGCTTGAACTAAACCTGTTTAGATGTTAAAGTTAGTTTCAACTTGTTTTAACCACATACAGTAACAAAAGAGTACCTTGTATTAGTGCACATCTAGTTTTGTTTTAAATAAATATATAAAGGATAAATCTTTTATTTTTTAACCTCCAAAACAAGATTAAAAAAAAAGGATTCTGTCTGTCTTAAACTGCCTTGGTATAGAAAGTATTAACCAGGAACAAATTTTTACATAGCTAAGTTATAAACCCCTGAACATATTACAATAGAAAACCTGACTGACCTTTAACTATGGGATTGCGAATGGTAATACTATAATAATTGTGTATGTCCTTTTATTGTCACCCCCTCCCCTCTCTCAGCCCACACGCAGATACAAAACTATGGCCTTTAGCAGTCCTTTAAATTGAAGGTATAAGGATGCTGTAAGTTTATTCCCAGTTATATATAACCACATTGTATTATTATTGATATCTTGCTAGCGGCATTTTGAATGCCTGTGCTCCTCTGGGTAGCCTTGTAAAGGAAGGTGCTGTTTTGAGCAAGTATTAAATACGTATAGAAGATGATGGTATATAATCACTTCTTCCCATTTTCATATTTCTCTGAACTTACACTAAAGGAGAGGAGGATTCTGAAGTACTAAGCAATGATATCAGAATTAAGCCAGATTCAAAAAAGGAATGGGCATTTATGTTGATAACAATAACCTCCAGAGTTATAATAGTTAATGCTAACAAAAAAAAAGCATTTGAAATGGGAAATAAAGCTATACGTTTCAGGTTTTAAATCAAACTCTAACTACACGATAGAGAAGGAAGAAGAGGGTAGATTACCTGACCTCTACCTGTTGTAGGGCTTCTTCATATTTTTCTGAGGTGTTTTGTGTTGACTACTGCCAAAGAAAGGATACTGGGCTGAGTGAACTAGGGACCTGACACTGCAGCAATTATTATCTTCCTATGAATAGTTTTGTACTGTTTGATGCTCCTGGAAACCAAAAGGAGCAACATCATTTTTTAAAAACAAACCTACAAATAGAATACTATGCAACCCCAAGATTGTATTGTGTTTCTTTTCAGAACTATTATTTTTCCTTATTTTTAAAATGTCCTTTCTGGATTTAGATTAAGCATTCACTGCACTGAATCGCTCTCTGTCTCTACCTCTGTCTCAGGGAGCTGTGTATCCAAGAGGCAGTCTTTTCTAACCTTGTTCCTTATGCAGGGGTAAGATTAACACACATATATAAAATAAAACTATTGAGCTATTTTAATACTTTCCCTGTCATGCATTCAGGACCCTCTAAAGTTGTCACCAGCTACTGTTTCATTTAATTCCTTGGCCTTCAGGGTAATGTAAGAAAATTGAAGAGATTAGGAGCTCTCTCTTTCCTGTTCAATGCATTTGTGTTGCAGTAAATTGGTACCAACCTTCAATCTCATGGTCAGGGCTCTCCAGGGTCCTTCCACTGATATGACAGTGCAGTCAGCTTGATAAATGGTGCACACCCCCTCCAGCGGAATGGAGAAAGCTTCACTCCCTGACTTCACAATTGTCTCTCCCACACTGGTAAAGAGGAAACACTCAGCTGTCTCATTGCACAAAGTGACTGCATGGTTACATTTAAGTACAAGCTGGTAAGATATGTTTATTTCTAATTAATTATTTCATGCAGAGCGGCAAATATAGACTGAGATGTGTAGCAAACCAGAAATGTTACCTTTGGAAAACAACTCGTTTAATTTGGTGTGTTCTGTTCTCACAATGAAACACAATGTTCATTTAGGACCAGAAACAAAACTAAACAATGTCAGACAAAACATGTTGTCCAAAGATCCATTTCCATAGAGTGCTTGAGCACGTGCTTAACTGAAAGTATATGAATAATCAGAGGTGTAACAGGGCAGCTTTATGCCCTGGGCAGCTTTTTTGCATGGGTAGAACCAGCTGATAGCAGCAGTGCCGCCACCTGTCAGCTGTAGCGGCAGCTATTTTTATGCCCCTCCCACTGCCCAAAAGACAGCACCCAAGGCTGCTGCCCCAGTCTTGCTGCTGTGAGCAATCCTATACACAAATCAATGGGACTACTTGTTTTAAGTACACATTTAGGTACCTTGCTGCTGAAAGGTGATGGGAGCTCACATCAATGATTCTGAGTAAGTGCTGCACTGAAGCCATGTTTAGCAAAATATTTTTGCAATGATTCTTTTTAAACATGTTTAAGTTCCCGCAACATCAGTAGTACTAAAACACATGGTTAAATTGCTAGCCTGAATCAGGACCTAAAGGCTTTAAGTGGCCAACTTACCTTTATTTTTTTTCATTTTTTTTTTTAACTGTAAAATTGAGACTTAAGGAAAATGAGAGACTTAAGGAATGAATATTGCAAATTGAGAGACTTAAGGAATGAATATTGCATATTGCTCTTTCTAAAAGGCAGGGCTTGCAAATTCATCATTAGATTTGTGCTATAGCATGGTGAACATATATTTCAACTATTTTTTTGTTACATATGTAAATCATTAATGGATCTAATACAAACTTTTGTGAAATTTACATAGACTTCATAGACTTTCATAGACACTAGGGCTGGAAGGGACCTCAGAAGATCATCAAGTCCAGCCCCCTGCCCCAGGGGCAGGAAGTCAGCTACGGCCAAAGGATCCCAGCAAGATAGGTGTCCAAATGTTTCTTAAAAGAGTCCAGAGTAGGTGCTTGCACCACCTTTCAGGGGAGTCTATTCCAGGCCTTGGGGGCTTGGGCAGTAAAGTTTTTTCTTATGTCCAGCCTAAAATGGTCTTGCAGGAATTTGTGACTGCTTGACCATGTCATCCGTTGGGGCGCTCTGGTGAACAGGCATTTCCCCAGATCCTGATGTACACCCCATAAGGAAGGCTGGCATGGTTCTTTAAACAAATCCTGACAAAGGTTTTGCTCAATTCCCACATCAGATGGGCACATGATAAACTGAATTATGGCAAACACTAAAGATAAGAGGCCACTTCTTCAACTGGTAAATTGTTCCATCATTTTCAACAGGGGCTATGCCAATTCACACCAGCTGAAGATCCCACCATATCTGTTTTAGCTAATGATCGACAAAAGAAATCCCTTGTTGAAATCTGCAATGGCTTCATGCATATTAACTCATCTCTTCAAAGCTTAGGCCAACAGATCGTTTCTATAACTGCTCCTCTGATGTTAAACATACTGCCTGTGTGCTTAAGTGAATTATTTTCCATGAACTATTTAGGAAATAATTTAAGACAACTGACGGGCCAGCAGTAAAACGGTCAATAATGACCTCGCTTCTCAAACGAAGCATAAAAAATGCCTACAGACAACCATCACCTGTTTCAAAATGCATTGTGTGTCTTGCACTAGCATCAGATTTTAAATCCTTTTGTTCAGAACAGACTTGTCATTTTTTTGTCAAATCCTAGGCTGCTGGTCTTCCCTAAACTCATCCCATTGTGCCTCTGGCATAGCATAGGACTCAGAGAACAGTGTGTGATAGAGGCCCAGTGATTAATAGTTACTGATAAATACGAGGGGGTGAGTTGAGGACAGAGAGAGCAATCTTATCTCTACATTTCTTTCCCTTGTATTTTTCAGAGACCTTGAGCTAGATATTCAAAGCACGGTGGGCCTGTCAGTTGCCCAAAACCAGTCTTTAGGCACCATAAGCTGATTTTTCAGGCTTCCATGCAAAGATTTAAGTGCAGAATAAATTTCAAATAAAGATGAAGAATCGGGTAGGGAAATCCTCTGACCATAAGAACAAGTATATTTTTTTCTTCTAAACTACAGTATATGCATGCGAAGTATTGCCTGGAAAGCTAAGATGCCTGTAACTAATCATGCAATCTAATGGCAGATGGATTGGAAATGTAGATATTGTACATGACTGGGATGTCTAGACTAGTATATTCCCAAGTATCACAGTCTTGTATCCTAGTATAAAAGCTGGGATTAAATTTAGATTATTATTTATAATCTTTTATAAATGATTATTTATAGTCAGGCTCAGTGAACATAACATTTCAAGAAGAATCAAAGCATTGTCTTGCTAGACAGCTGCTATCGAAAATCTTGCATTCAGTCCATATGACCGGACTAGTATAAGTGGGGGAGGAGTCAGAAATACTATTTCCTACACATTTTTTAGTTCCAACTCAGTCTGACCCCTTCACATCCTTTTTGTTTTTCTTGCCATTTATGTGGACCAATTCTGTTTGCATTAAGGTTTGGATGAAATCTTCATTCATGTGAGTAGCAGCATTTGTATAAACAAAGATATTTGGAATAGAAGACAGGAGGAGAATCCCCCCATGCATAAGGAAAAATTGCATCTATTTTAAAGAGTACCATCACCTACTGCTGCTATCATAAAAACCTGAAACAAGCTGGGGAAATAGAAGTATAGAGAATCCTAAGGTTTGGATAAGGGATTAAAAAGTATACTCTCTCAAAAGACCAAGCAATCACAATTCCAGTCAACTACAAGAATGCAGGAGCACCTGCATTGTCACCAAGATGTCTCTCTTGCTTTCATTCCAATGCTTAATACACTGTAATTGAACAATTATAATATATACAGTCTGCCTATGGGAGAGAATTAAGCACCCCAAATTTATTAGATGTGCTGTATGAATCCCAACCAATATAAACTGTTATTACTTCAGATAAAACTAGAACTTGTAGAATGGGATTCCTTACACATTACTCACCTCTATAAGGACGTGTGAATATCAGATCTGGGACTAGAACTGCCTGTTAGAAAAGAAGCACGATTCCCCAAGAAAAATATCATATGAGATAAATTTCTTTGATGTGTTAATTATTCCCTTCACAAAACTAGACCTGGAGATTGTTGTCTCTCTTTGTAGATCTGGACAGGTTTTAAAAAAAAAAAAGCCCCACACTCACTGGCTGCTGCCAGGTGGGGGAGGGTGATTCCTGCTGCCCCCTTCACTGCCTCACACTGAGTGGGGGGCTCTGCCACAAGCCCCCAGAAGCTCTGAGGCTGCTGCAGTAGTCAGTGAGTTCAAGACTTTATTTTTTAAAGAGTTGTGAGCTGGGAGAGCAGGTGGGGGATGAGGGCTCATGGCAGATCCCCCGCCATGCAGCATGGGGCAGTTGGGGGGGCAGCAGGGATCACCCCCCAAGCCTGGCAGGAGCTGATGAATAGGGGCTTTTTTTTTTTTTTTTTTTTT
>NW_017729024.1:95682487-95682810 GCF_001723915.1 Gavialis gangeticus
AATCTTTTCCAAATCAATTCAGAGAGCTTCAAATCAATTCAGACCTTTTCACTAGTCTCCTGATTCAATTTGGATTCAGAGATTTGACCACCGAATCAGCTCAAATCTCCTCCAAATAAAATTAGTACCTGAAGCTTTGGACAGCTCTAATATACATGACATAATATGCTGTGGCAGAAAGCCACCTTGGTTTCTCCCCAAAAATCTCTGCCCTGTGACACTGTGATTTAAATCTCTGTACTGTGACCATTCAATTAGGATAGGCCCAGCACACAGGGGACCGCACCCTCAGCCTGTCTCTTTAGGGAACTTGAGCTGGCTGC
>NW_017729024.1:95682984-95687894 GCF_001723915.1 Gavialis gangeticus
CCCCTAGGGAGGCATTCGGAGCCTGGAAGGTGGTCGGGTGCAGGGAGGTGGGCGGCTCAACGCAGAAGCACCCCCTACTGGCCCGCCTCATGTGGTGGAAACAGCGGAGGGATACGAATACCCAGCTGTGTTCCTGAGGTGGGATCTCTGCACCCGCCACATATGCCACCAACTTTGATTATTTAGTCCTAAGTGTTTTTGTCGACTTATTTTTTTGGTTTGTTTTCCTGCCAATAATTTGAAAAAGCTTTTTGACTTCAACCAGGGCTGTCCAACTGGTGGCACGCAAGGGTTAATGTGTGGTCTGTAGGCTCATGCCTGGTTGCCAGTCTGCCCATTGCTCTGGGGGAAGTGGCGAAAATTTCCAGGCTCCCCATCCCTCCTCCAGCTTCTGGTTCCTCTGCTCCTTTGGGTGGGGGTGGTGCTGTACATAATAGGAGAGAGACCCCAGCTTTGCACAAACTTGACCAAGGAGAGAGTCAGGCTGCTGGTGCTATAGGTTGGCTAACTGCATATGGTGTGTGGCCAGAAGCTGTGCTTGAGGGACTCACAATCCATGTAGCACATGTAGCCAGAAGCAGAGGAGAGCTGGGCTGTGCATACAGCAGGGTGGAGCTGAGCTCTGCACACACTGGAAGGGTTGGTGGGAGGGCAGCCTCTGTACCAGGCAGGACCCCAGGTCTGAGGCCCAAATTGCAGGAGGCCATAGCTGCCCTAACTTAGATGATAATTTATACCAGATGATTAATAGAAATGCTTAAAAAAATTTTTTGGTACCGCAAGACACACACACACACACACACACACACACACACACAGAAAGATATAGATACATATACAATATATACATTACTAAAAACTTACTTTATACTATTCTGAACATTGTAAGCAGATGCTATATTTTGTAAAAGAGAAACACATATGCCTGAGTATCACCAATTTATAAAAATGTAAATCAACAAGTTATTAAAGCCTTGACCCTGCAAAAGGCTCTACAAGAATCAGCTCCAACACCAATGGAAATCCACTGAAATCAGTGAAGCTTTTCCTAAACACAGTGGTTTGTCTGTATAGCTCCAATTACCATATCAGGGCTTTGAACAGAAATCTACTAAATCATCTGTAATGATGGGTGGGTTATAAACTGGAAGTTGGATAACCATTGTAAAGTTTGCTACATCTCCCCATAAAATCTCTGGATACAGACATATATGCATCGCTATCCAGAGCACAGCAAAGAATAGAGAACCAGGAGCGTTTCAAGTTGGGCTTACCAAAGAAAGCCTACCATCTCAACATTGTTGCTTTTAGCAGGGAGAACCCAGTAATAAGTACACCACTCACACTCAACAACATCTTTAATAGGCGGTTTCCTTCTGATAATTTTCCTTCCTTTTCTTGCTGGTGTGTCCACCAGTGCAAGTGTCATGCAGAGTTTCCATGGCAAAAGAAGCAATTTTTCTGAGGCAAGTGAGGTGTTTTCCAAGGCACCTCCTCATTTTAAACGATCATGAGCAGGGAGGGCTAGGTGAAACAGGTACCCATCTGCTTGTCATCTGTACTTAAATATATTGGACCAGATTCTGAGCTGACATGAATCAGTATAGTGCTACTGGAATAGTGGGGTAAAGCACCCCAACGTTTCTATCTAACACAGCATCTTCCCATTCATTTGTGTCAGTTCATTTATGGCTGCCTTGTATTACTTCACATGCAGACCAGTTGCTGTACTGTTATAATACCTACATAATAATTCATGACCTGAGTAATAAAAAACTCATTAAACACAGTCCCTGCTCTTCCTTTGCATATAGGCCTCCCAGCAGTTTAAGTTATGCATAATGAGTCTAAGTACTTTAAGGGATAGTATTAAAATTATCTACTATACTTTTTACA
This sequence comes from Gavialis gangeticus, assembly GCF_001723915.1. Lineage (NCBI taxonomy): Eukaryota > Metazoa > Chordata > Crocodylia > Gavialidae > Gavialis > Gavialis gangeticus. The sequence goes on from NW_017729024.1 coordinate 95,684,881, forward strand.
TGTAAAATTGTTATTTTGTTTTCTTTCACTAACATAACTAGGAAACAATATATTATCCTAATTGCATGTTATTTATTAGGCGGGAAGCAAATAAGTCATTCAAAGACAAATCCCTGCAGTTATTCATGGAATTGCTTTAGAGGACAAAGATATAGTAAACTGAGCAATCTTTCATTATATTTATTACAGTCTCTTTGTACTAATGAACAATAACAGGCTTTACTGAAATAACGGCTTCTGTTCCGAGTTGTGGGAAATGCTATACAGGCCATATTTATCAAAAGAATGTCAAAGCCATGGATGGCCTTTATTTCTTTTGCCTGCACTTGAGGAGAGTGAGTAGGTGGTGAATAACAATGACTTGGAGGCTTTTAATAAACATAACATAAAATAATTAGTGGATTTTTAAAAAAAAACCAATGTGCACAATGTATTAGTGGCAGCTCTACCCTTGAGAAATACACGGAAATGAAGACACTGTTAATTTATTTTTATAATCCATAGCTACAGAAGAGCTTGTGCATTCTTTCTGCTGTGGAGATGGGAGCCCCATTCTTGGTGGTGTTAAACAAACATTATAATGACATAGCAGCAGGATGAGTATATCTCTTTCGTCTTTTGCTAGGAATTTAGGAGCAATGAGGAGGTAAGAAGTGGATTTGAATATAAGGCCATAGGAAACAAAAGAAGTATAAAGTTTTGGAGGAAAGCAGGCTTTTGAATGCTTAAGTATTATATATTAATTATTCATTGGAGTAAAGGCCAGAATTCAGTCCTGGGCATGCACACAGAGCCCAACCCACCCAACAGTCCAAACTATACAGTCAGTCTCACGTGCTCTCTCACTCAGGCCAAATAAATATTTAATTAGTTCACCAAAAATGAAACAGCTTCACCAAAAGAGGCTGAAATCTCCAAGGTCATTGCGACTGCCGGGCTTCCGCTAGTCGCTCTGTGGCAACTCGGGTCTCTTGATGGATGTTCCACCCCTTCTGGGCTGGTTTGTCGTCGAGGTAGCTCTTTCTTCCTGCGTCACCAACTCCATTCTCGCTTGCCACGTCTTGGTGTTCCTTAATGGGCAGGGTTGATTAGTGGGTCCCTTGGTGACCCGGGTCCGGCCCAACAGTTGCTCACGGGGCTCCACCACCCCTACACCCCTGCCTCACGCCACCTTCGCTGGGCCGTCTTGTTGTTATCTCGCGGCCTTCCTTGTAGCACTCCTGCAGAGCCTCACTGCTTGCACCCGTCCCGCGGGGAACCGCCCCACAATGGCCCCTCTCAGGCTTCCCTATGTCCCGCACACCAGGGTGCCCTGACTGAACTCAAACTCCCCCCAACTTGGAGTAATCCAACAACAGCAAAACAAAAATTCAGTGCTCCTCCACCATCCTTCATCCCTGGACCCTTAAGGCGGAGAGGGGCCTCTACCCACTATCTGTTGCCACAGAGCTCACGCCGATCCTCGCTCACCCTCCTTGGTCCTGGCGGCAACCCCGTCCTGATTATGATCCTTGTCGGGGCCTTCCCGGGCTCTTGCCTCCTGGCATGCCATCCTCCACCCCACACCGTCCTGACACTCCACCTGGGTCTTGCTGCGCTCTAGAGGGTGCCTCCAATCCTCTTCCCTCAGGCCACCATTCAGTCCTCTGGCAAACAATGAGGGACTGCGATGGGGTGCTCCTCTCCTCAGTGAACTTTGCCCCCAGCTCACCGGCCTCCTCAGGATCCTTCCTTGGGGCTTGCTCTGCTGACAGCGTCAGCTGTAGCTCTGTCTCTGGGCCATCCACCCCCTCCGCAGCAACCGCCACCATTTTTATTTTCACTGGCCAGCATCTGATGCTGACATCACTGGCTGGCCGCAGCTGTACATAGAGGCGGCTCATGAGCCGCATGGGTTCCTCTCCCCATTCCCTGTGGGCTCCGTCCTGGGCTGCAGGTGAATATCCTGTGTTACCTTGCTTCCTAGGACAGTCATCTATAGTCTGATAGCTGAGGCCACTCAAGAGAGAAGGTGTCTAAGTCCCCATAGTCGAGGTAGGGACATGAACCTGGGTCTCCCACAGTCTAGGTGAGAATGCTAACCATTGTAGTGTACTGGGAGATCTTACCCGATATATAAGACCTTATCTGCTACCCTATTGTGAGAGTGTCTACTGCACCTGAGATGGAAGGGGCAATATCTTACATATCTCTATGTAGATAAAAACAACAGATCATCTTTAGGAGACAAAACAGGAAAGCCTCAACGCATAGGAAAGACTCATTTACTTTTCACTCTGTAGAAAGTCCTCTCAGTCATGGTTAGATCAGTGGCAAAGGAAGTTAAGTCAGAGTACTTTTCCATATGACAAACACCATTTGTGAACATAGTAAATTACTGATGGCTCCAAAATACAATGAAAATAAAACTGCAGTGTTTCAACATGTGACAGAACATATCCGCATTCAAAATGTGCACACATGCATGCGAAGTCACACACACCTTCCCCCACAAAATGCATATGAAGCTTTGGCAGCTGTAGACACTGAGAAGAGAGCTGCCCTTGTGAGCTGAAGAATGTGTTAAGTGCATCATTATTAATTTGTTCCCTGCTGCCTAGCATATAGGAGGACTGCATCATCATGCACATAGTAAATCTTCCTTAAAAGTAAAGTAATGAACAAACAACAATGACAAATGCTGCCATCACATAATTGGTATAATGAGCTTCAACAGAAATGGAGAGATTTCTATGACACTAAGGTACCTCAGGAATAAAGGTTTGAGTTATTACAGATTAAACCTCTCTGTTACCAAGATTAGAATCTGGCCTCCTGAATTTCATGGGCAATCTCTGGCTGAGCAATTTTTTTTTTTTAAAGCAGCTGGAAGTAAAAAGCAACTCTTTGGTGGCTTGAGCAAGTAACAAATAAAGTCGTATAGGTCAGATGCTGACGGTCCCGCAAACTGGCTTGGGGAGGAAGCATGTGAGGAAGTGGTGTAACCTTATATTATTTTTTATAAGATTTTATTT
>NW_017729024.1:95687949-95688311 GCF_001723915.1 Gavialis gangeticus
AGGCATGAACAAGCTCTTAACCATTTGAACCTGCATACCCAATGAGGATACGCAGATTTTAGAACACAGTAGCCCACATGAAAATTAATAGAGAGGGGTGTGTGTGTGTATGTATATGTATGCATGTGTGTACATGTGTACACACATATTATATACATGTATACATGCATACACACACAAACACATATTAGTTGGTCATGTGACCAACTCAGTGTTCTAAAATTTGCATACCCTTATTGGATATGCAGATTCAAAAGGTTAAGAGCCAATTTGTGCCTATCCACTGATCTGTGTCTTAAAAATTTAAACACAAGGAGCCAAGCAGGCGGGGGGGGGGGGGGGGGCGGGCAAATTTTTGGGTC
>NW_017729024.1:95688381-95710001 GCF_001723915.1 Gavialis gangeticus
GGGGGGGGGGGGCGGCAGGCAAATCTTTGGGTCACTGTCCAGATCTTTCTATTACATGGCCTCCATCCTCAATTTTTTTCATTTGGAAGGCACACACGGGCTGCAGGAGACAGTTGTACAGGGTCATCAAGATGCCAGCACTCCCTGTGACTTGGACCAAGACCAGCAGGAGGGTGGCAAATCCCAAATGGTGCCAATCCCAGTGATGATCCACAGGCAGCAGATACAAGTGACAATATCACCAGCTAGCAAAAAAATGTTGTATTATGTTTGTTACAGAATTGGCTGCAAGTTGGGAAGTTGTTCTTTTAATACCTGCAGTAAGGTGGATTTCTTCTAGGTTTCTAGGCTGGTGAGAGTGGAGGTTGAGCCAAAACCCCCCAAAATTTGAAGCTAGCCCTAGTACTGCAACCAGGGTCCAGCAGGAGGGAATGTACAAATATGACTTCAGTTTGCCCTCCTAAATAACACCTTCATTTAAATCCTTAGAACAAAACTAATAAGATTTTCAAGTACAGTTATGCTCCCCGAAATCTGACTATGCCACAATACAGTCCTGGTGCAAGAAACTCTTTCCCCAGAGAACTATGCTTCACCTTTATATCTGTGGGACATTCTCCTTGCCCCCTTGTTTGCGTATCAGCCATGTTAGTATCAAGTCAGACAGAAGACCAGATAGAGATGCACTTTATTCAGTTAGTCTATAAAGACTATCCTGTATTCTGTCACTCAATGGACATGCAAGCAAAGGCCACATTTCCACAAAAAGGGTGCATCCATATGAGCAGGAATGTGCATTTCCCCAGGGACAAATCGCTCCCAGGGAAACAGCTGTGCATGCATGCTTTGAGGGGCAGCATGCTGCCCTCGGTGGGGTAGGGGAGGCTGGGGCCAGCACCTGGGTGGGTCCCAGCAGCTTTACCTGAGGGCCTCTGGGGGCTGCAGCCATGGCAATCCAGGAGCACAAAACCTGGCTGGCAGCTGGAGCATGGTTGTGGCTGGCCAGGCCCGTTTCTGGCACTGAATGCTGCTGCCACATGCACCACCCCAATTTTTTTAAGGCATGGGGTTTTTTTTTCACTGGGATCTTCTGGTGTCAAAATTCTTCCCCCCCTCCCACCCCGTACTGCAAATTAGCAGTGCAGGGAATGTCTGCATGTGTGGCATGCAAGAGGTCCAGCCAGAAAGAGTAAGTGCATAGGTATTTTCCCTAGTAATGTTTTAGTTTCCTAGACTCTCTTTTGCATTTAGTTCCAGGAAGAAGAATAGTATTTACAGCAGCTAACACAGGTTTAGGCGACTTACATTCATGACTTTATATTCAGTAAGCTGATTTAATTCCCTTCTGCTCTAACAAAAAACTTCATATATTTTGCTTAAGTTCCCAAATCAATGAGTCAGCAGTAATCAACTTCTAGCTCTACAGAGTTTTTCCAATATTAGTTAGCTAGGTAGAGCAACAGAAGAGTCCTGCTTCCTATTATGTGCACCAGTCTTTACATGCTCTACAAATGTCCTGTCTACAAGGTCATGTGTTTCCCTTACAGAATCAACCTAAACTATCTATTTACAAAAATTAACTTAGTCTGCAGCATTCATATACATTTTAAAATGGAAATTCAGGTCAGTAGTTCAAAAGTTTTCCTTTTTAGAATTTTTTTTAGTAGAGCAAAAGAAGCCAAGTGGATAGTCACACCTCGATGACTCCTGCAAGGTGACAGAGCCTTTTTGGAGCCTGTCTCTGCTTGAAAGATCATAAAATGGTAGTTTCAGTCAAATTCACTTGTCTATACTGAACACAGTGCTGCAATTTTAAAAGCTGCTTGGGCTCTGCAGTGCCAGATGTCTTCTGAGAAGTAAGAGAGAGACTCTCAGAGCAACCAGGTGGTTAGTTCAGTGGGGAGAGAAGGGTTCTGAAGGAGAAGGAACCAGAGGCGGAGGAGACAAAAAGGGGATTCAGAGCCATTCAGGTGTCAGGAGGAGGGTTCAGGAAAATGATGTCTGGAAAATGGACAAAGAACAACTTTTTGTTTGCTGCTTAATCAAGCAAGAAATCTAGCATGTTTTACTCAGACAGTACCTGGGTCATCCCATTTTCCAAATCACCGACAGCTATTTTAGATTTTCTCTCTGAAAGCTGAATAGTGAGTAGCATTGTACGGTGCATGGTAATGAGCGGATGCTATTGAACAGAAAATTGCAACACAACTAATAAATTATGATGTATTTTTTCCACATGAATAACTGAAGAGTTAGTCACAATTAATGATTTTACTACACATGCCATAGGTTATGAAGACTATTTCTTTTTAATTTGTTAAAACTCACAAAAGGGACTCCGAGGGCTTTTTTTCCCCAGCATGTAGTTGACCAGTGAATCTTAACTCTATCACCAACCCGACTTATACATGACTTTGGACTGGTGACTATAAAAATCATGTTTACTTGTGCCTTAAGTCAGGTTTTAGAGTGAGGGATCAGAGTTTAGCCCCTTAATTTTAACTTCACCAACCACTACCTCACTCTGAAAGAAACACCATCGGAATGAAAACAGACATTGCCTTCGCACCTCCAAAAAAATTTAATGGTATCACAAAGGCCTAGCAAACAGACATCCATATCCAGGGTGACCATACATCCCAGTTTGGCCAGGACACTCATGGATTCTGTAGGATGGTCCTGGCCAGTTGGTCAAAGGTGCCAGGCTGGAGTCCAGTGGGGAGGTGAAATGGCATGGTGCACCAGTCAGGCAGGTGCTGCTGCTGCTGTGCAGGAGAAAGGTGGACTGATCAGAGCACGCAACACCCTTCCCACATGTGGTACATCCTTGCTCCCAGACAGCAGCAGCAGCAACGCCTGCCCAGTCACCTGCCTCGCGCCATGCCACTCAGCCTCCCCACTGGACTCTGGTTCAGCACTTTTCACCAATTATTCTGGACTGGCCTACAGAATCCAAAGCCAAATCCCAGCCAAACCAGGACATACGGTCACTCTATCCATACCTTTTTTGCACTACAAATGTCAGCCTGACCTCTCTACCTGGAAAGATCATGGAGCAGGTCCTCAAGGAATCCATTCTGAAGCACCTAGAGGAGAACAAGGTGATCAAGAACAGCCAGCATGAATTAACCAGGAGCGAGTTGCCTGACCAACTTGATTTCCGTTTATGATAAGGTAACAGGCTGTGTGGATGTGGGAAGAGCAGTGAATGTGATATACCTTGACTTTAGTAAGACTTTTGAAATCATCTCTCACAAACTATTTAGAATCTAAGGAAATATAGACTAGATGAAAGTACTGTTAGGTGGATACATAACTGATTGGCTCATTGCACTCAATGAGTAGTTATTAAAGGCAAATCAAGGGAAGTGATTCTTCCTCTCTGTTCAGTACTGATGAGGCCTCACCTGGAGTCCTGTGACCAGTTTTGTGTCCCACACTTTAAGAAAGATTGGACAGTTTGGAAAGACTCCAATGCAGGGCATCAAAAATGCTTAGGGGCCTGGGAGGCAATATTTATGAGGAAAAGCTGAAAGAACTCAGGTTCTTTAAGAGAAGACTGGGGGGAGGGGAAGGGCAGAGGAATGGGATTTGAAAACAGCCTTCAAATACCTAAAGAGTGATTATACAGAGGATGGAGGTGGGATTTTCTCTGTAGGGGGCAGGATCAGGAACAATGGCCTCAAGCTGCAGAGGGAAAAATTTAGGTTGGAGATTAGCAGTACCTTTCCGACTATGAGGGTAGTCAAGTGTTGGAACATGCTTCCCAGACAAATTGCGGGATCCCCATCCTTGGGAATTTTCAAAAGAAGCTGGTGGAGGACTTACAGGTCTCATCTTTACTATAGTGTTAGCTCAAGTTGTCAGTTGTTTACCCCTCACTTAATTTGCATCTGCAAACAAACACCTCTCTTGGAATTATTTGATGCACTAAACTCCTTGGTAAAGGTGTGTTAGAACCTGAGCACTTCTGATGCTTGTGCTATCAGGACAGTGGGAATGTAGCTGCTGAAGTCTGATTACTCGTTGCAATGACTCTTTGCAGTTCAAGGGCTTTTTTGGATCATGGTCACTTTTGTTTGAGCTGGAGCAACTTGAATGTACCAACTCAAATGTTGGGGTGGAAAGAAGCCCAAAGAGCAGGCTGCCCACACAAGTTATTATGAGGTAGACAGACTGCCCACAACAATTTACCAAGATACCAGTGTATCTACTACTCCCTGCAGCTTGCTGCCAACTGCAAACTTGCTGAGGGTGCACTCTGCGTCATCTTCCGAGTCATTGATGAGGATATTGAGCAAAACTGGCCACAGGCCCGACCCCTAGGGGACTCCACTTCATATCAGCTGCCAACTAGATACCGAGCCATTGACTACTACCCTCTGAGCCCAATGCTCCAGCCAGTTTTCTATCCACCTTACAACCCATTCATCCAACCCATACTTCCTTAGATTTAATAGCATGAATGCTGTGGGAGACTGTATCAAAAGCCTTGCTTAAGTCAAGGTATAACACATCTACTGGTCTTCCCACATCCACAGAGCCAGTCGTCCTATCACAGAAGGCAATCAGGTTGGTCAGGCATGACTTGCCCCTGGTGAATCCATGCTGACTGTTCCTAATCACCTTCTTCTCCTCCTTCAAGTGCTTAGAAATGGATTCCCTGAGGATCTGCTCCATGATTTTTCCAACGACTGAGGTGAAGCTGACCAGTCTGTAGTTCCCTGGATCCTCCCTTTTCCCTTTCTTAAATACAGGCACTATATTTGCCCTTTTCCAATTGTCCGTGACCTCTCCCATTCACCTCAACTGGGGTGCATGAGGCCCCCAGCTAGGGAGCTTTCTTCTTGCTGGTGCAGGGGGAGCTCTGGATTGCCTCCCTCTGTACCAGCAATGATGCGTGATGGGATCTAATGTGCAATCCCACAGTTGCACCTTCTGCCATACATGTGTGGCATATCAAGAGGTTTAATTGTGCTAATAGCACTTTAGATCCCATCATGCCTTTACCTGCACATGTAGAGGCGGGGCTAAGGTGCCACCTTGCCCTATTTTCCTGCCTAACCTCAAACTGACACAGCTCACCATCCCTATCTCAGAGTAGTTAGTATGCTGCAATGTCTCACCCTAGTCTACCTCTTAGCTTAATAAGAATCAACAAAAGTACAGGAGATAGAATGGGAGCTAGCAGATTCAAGCTATATGACAACTCATTCAGAAGAAGTGCTTCTGTGGAAGATTTTCCTGATGGCTATGAAAAATATTTAGCTGCAAGACAGTATGACTATGACATGACAGATAATTGTCTGACCTTTTTCTTAAAGAAAAAAAAAGAAAATATTAGACACATATAGGTGAAGATTTCACCTTTGAATCGATAACAGAAATGACCAAAATGATTGAACTTCCAAAAGAGGTGGTTAGCTCCATTAGCCTGAAGTCAGGCAGCAAGCAGGATAGATTTGTACCTTATAGGGTAACTAAATCGAAGATGCATAAGCTTTAGTAAGCAGCAGTCAAATGCTGAGAAGTGTCATATCAACTGTTTAACCAAACATCAGGATTCTGTCTAGGTTTTGTGGTCCAGGCCCTAAGCTTGCTCATACCAGAGTGTGAAAGCGACTATCTGAAAAAATCCTTAAATACCACAAATGGTGAAATTGTGAGTTAAGGCCCAACCACATGCTCAAATTAAAGCTGGACAGAAACCAGCTACAGAGTTCTTACACATTTTCAGGCACTAACTTCATAACTGGTTGGTTCTTTTTACAGCTGGATAGACATTTTTATGGTGTGATAATTACTTTGCACATGTGTCTGTGTAATGGGGCTCCTACCCCATACTAGAGGAAGCAAGTGTCCAGGTTAGTTTTTTGATCTCCCTGGGGCCTGATGTGCTCTTCCCTCCTGCCCTTTCCGCCCTCCCACTCCTCCCTTCCATGGCTTCGCTAACTCTCTCCCTCCCAACTCCCACTCCCACACACACACACACAGTGCATCCATTTTTAGCTGACAAAGGCTTTATCTGTAGACAACAGCGGGGTCAGGAGAGAGAACGTTGCCAGGTGCAGTGGTGGGGGGCCCTGGAGGACCCAGGGCAGAAGTACAGGGATCAGGAGACCTGTACTCACTGTATGTGAACCCAGCTCCAAGTTAGGGGCAGAAAGGAGAAGCTGCAAGACTGATGAAGAAAGGAAGGTTCCTGGGAGGAGAGACTGTGTGAGAGCATGTGTGAGAGCAAGGGAGCGAGCATGCACGAGAGATGCAGAACCACAGTGGGTAGGCTCAGCTGCTGGCCCAACGGGGAAGACTGGCAGTAGCACCATAGATAAGTTTCAAGTCTTATTTTCCTTCCTGTGTTTGTGTTTGGACTGGAGGAAGAATAGCCCAGGACAATGCTGACCCACAATATGGAAATGGTTTTATTAGAGATCGAGTTGACACCCAGATGGGAATCCTTGACCTAGTGGACAAGATGGTGGCTGAAGGGGGGAGACAGCTATAGAAAGGGGGTAAAGGCAGTACCCCAAAACCCCAGCACTTGTAAGAAGCAGTGGATAGAGACTGAGGGATAAGTCCAGCATGGCAGATGAGAAACTGGAATTGGCATATGGGAAAGGATGTGATGAGAGACTGACTGCAGGCCAGCCCAGAAGGGCTGGCAGAAGTAGTAAAAGGGACGGCCTGATTCAGGGTCATCAATACTGTGCAAGGACCACATCCTGCTGCAATGGAAGCCAGTGCCCTGACCAGTGGGCCCAGGGCTAATCAGTGCAGCTAAATCAAACTTGGGAGGGGTTTGGGCACCCTTGGCCAGACGTACCTGGCATTTGAAAACACTGGTGCCCCATGAGGTCAAGCTCATGAAAGTTTATCCCACCAAGGTGTGGTAGATGAGTCTCTAACAGCCGGCTCAGAAAAGGAAGGCAGCAAGGAGAAGCTCCTGGGAACAAATACACCCAGGCCCTTCCCGGGGAGGCATACAGCCTGGTCTAAATTTATTGTGCAATTAACCAGTTAATATTAATATGTGCCAGGGGCCTCAGAGTGGGACATATTCTCTATATAAGGACATGACTGGAGGAACAGTTTAAAAATAAAACCTCTACCATTTTTTCCCTAACAGAAATAGCAACTGTACCATAAGAGCTATATGGAAAAATGTGCCAAATACAAATTGTATGAGCTGCACTCTGGGTGAACTAGACTACATACTCCATGCAAAAATTCAGTGTAAACAAGGTACCAAACTCCCATAGGTACTTTTGACAATCCCAGCCTAAATGTTATTTCAGCCAACAATGATCCTGGTTTATGCTATCCACAGGCCAAGCAAATAAGAATCAATGGCAAATATAAGGCTGAGAATCAAGTGCTAAAATTACTCCCATTTAACCCACCTATCTTTTGGAAAGCAGCATGATCTTTAGGAATCAGAAAATGATTTTGAAAAAAAAAGCCCTAATCCCAGCTTTCCACAGACTTGCTGAATAACTTTTTACAATTCACATGACCTCTGTCTCTTTCCCCACCTGTATACAGCAGAAAATTTAGGGATAGCATCATGCCTTTATATATAACCTTTCAGATATATTATAACAATTAATTAATGAATACATTTGTACAGCATTCTGAAAATGTGAAATGTAATAAGTATTATAAAATGACACTATTGCCATAACATCTCTATACAGTTAATTACAATATTCTAGTAATTAGCTCTTCTTGGTCACATTGTTTGGATCACATTCTTTCCATTAATGCCCGAGAAAAGAAAAAGGTAGAGCTGGACAAAAAAGAAAAATATCATCAAGAGGCTTTTAATGTAAAAATCAGCTATGACAATGAAAATTTCCATGACAAAATTTCCATTTCTTGTTTAAAAAAATTGTTAGGATTTCAGTCCCTCTTTGTCACTTCATCTTCTAATCTTATTCAACTGTGGAATCAGCCACTCAGATTTGCCTTCTTCATTTGTTCTGATCAGTCATATCAAGAAGGACAGACCATGGTTCCCAAATTACTTGAACCTTAGATTAGATTCCATTCAAAACCAAAAAAGAAATGCTGCTCATGTTTTTTTCAAACTATTTTTTTCTTTGCTCAAAAATAAATAAATAAATACCTTTTTTTTTGTTTTGATGGAAATCTGGATAATTTTGAAGAAAAATGTTAATATATTAACACACACCCATAAAATGTGTGTGTATTTCACACCATATAATTATCACACCATTCTCTGATAGGTTCTATTGCATATGTGAACAATGATGGTCAAACTCTCTCTCTCTAAAGCTAGTATACACACACACACACATATATATGTTGCAATTTTTATCTAGGATTAGGAGTGGAAACTGGAAGAGCCAAAGACTTCCTATCGAAAGAACCTTTTTCACTCATGTCCAGCAGCCCAGCACAGTGACACCTCTGCAGAAAATAGGAATTACATTCCACGTTGAGTGTGAGCAAGCATATGGGCTACCCACACTTTTTAGATCTTTTCAAATAATGTTCCTACAGGGGAAGTGAAGTTTGGAATGAAAGGCTTGAGAGACCATTTCCAGAATTCTTCTACAAAAGGACCAATTTAAATGGCCTGAGCCATCAGGCAATTCCATGTCAGTCAGCACAGCAGAACAACCCTATCAACCAGAGCAAACCTTCATCCTAAATGGTCCTTCTTAAGAAGAGGCAACATCATGGAACAGCAACTCTAAAAGGCCTCAGGGTTTCTTCTTTAATGCAGCCAAAAAGCCCAAACCCACTGCTTATCACATGGAATGAGGAAAATACTGGATAGCAATAGCTGTTTGCATTGGCCATTAGCTCACTTCAACATCTTATATAGGTACAGTTGAATAAGTTATCTGATCTTAAAGACACAGGAGATACTCAATGTACTTCGAGCAATTGCAGTACCATGTTATATTAGTACCGCTGATGAAAACATAAGATTGACATTTCCTGGGTCACACCATAGGTCCATCTAGCCCAGCATCCTGTCCCACACAGTCACAAAGTAAAAATGCTGAGGGTGGGAGCGAACATGTATACAGAGGTTTCCAGCCCCTGCTGCTTTCTCACTGCAGCATTCAGAGATTTGGAAAGTTCTCATTCATCCTCCCACGTTTAAATCCTACTGATGGAACTTTTGTCCATTATTTTGTCCAGTCTTCTTTTAAACTGTGTTAAACTATTTGCCTCACCATGGCCTTACTGAAGGGACATAATCATCCTGAGAAGCGTTGCAGACCTCATGAAGAGAAGTTTATACTTTTAAGAATTTTAAATCACAATAAATACGCTAGACACAAACTCAGGCATTGAAATTTAGCTTGCTGCTGCTTTCTCTACCAAGACTGGCTGTCATTGATTGTGTGCATGGTATATACCTCTTATTCTGGGGTGAGATTTTCTCCCCCCCTTCTTCCCCATCCCCCGCCCTTCTCTGTGATCAGTCAAGGAGAGAAAAGAGACTTTGAATTTTGAGCACAGACTGAAAAAAAAGGAAAGAAAGCAGCAGAATTCAAGTGTTCTTTTCCCCCTGAAGTTTTTTATTTTATTCTGTGCTAAATGAAAAGCTAGACTTTTGAGAGGCAAAAGCAAATGACAAACAGCACTTCTAAACACTTTTCCTTTTAATTGGAGATATATTTAGTTTTACTTATGTGTGAAGACCTGTTAGACAGAAAACAGAAAGACTGGATCTGAAGCACAAGAATAGAATAAGAGAGCCTTTACAAATAAATAAAAAAAAATCATTATGTCCCATATCATAGAGCAAAGGGACATTATGATTTGGTAATTAAAAAAAATAAATGGGCACTTATGTTATAAATATGGAATCTAATATACTATTAGCAAAACATTCTGGGTAAAGTTAATGAACGTAAGCCAATCCTAACAGCATTTTGCACAGAAAATTCTCATTGAACCTACTGCCTGCAAATATTTTAGTGATTGTAAGAACCAGACCCTATGTTGGCTTTTAAATTAATATGCTTAATTTAAGGATGGATCCTGCAATGAGCTGAGTGGCATCAACTCCTATTGATTCTCTCCAAGCTCAAAAAATAGTGTACACCCTTGAGGGGAAAAAATGACATACCTTTCAGAGAGAAACAAGTTCTTCCATTCTTAGATATAAAAACGTTCCCGCTTTTATTCTTCCCATTCTCTGATAGGTTCTATTGCTTATGTGAACAATGATGGTCAAACTCTTTCTCCCTAAAGCTAGTTATTCACCAGGTTCAAAAAAATGTAGCAATTCTATTCTGATAGTTATTTTTGCTTCTGTGTATATGCAGGTGTGAGAGAGAAACACACATGCCATTAATTAAAGCACCAATGCCACAGAAGAATATTGATACAGGGTTGAGTGGAATAGGTCAAAAAGGGAAAATCTGTCATGAACATTATTTTTTTTTACTTGCTCTAGCACTCAGTAAATTTACACATTTACAACCATTCTGCTAATGCCCTTCAAATCCCAACCTACCCTGTCCCTGCAGTTTTACTGCTGTGCTTCTCTAAGGCAAACTCTTCATAGACGGCACATTATACGGTCATTTTTGTTGTAAGAAAATGCCCAGAAGAGACTGAAGATGGAAGGCAAAAGCATCTGAGTTCAATGGAAAGGCTCCTATCAGACTTAATGGGCTGTGGCCTGGACTCTAGGTTGAGTTCATCAAATTTACTCAAATCTAGGATATGAACCCAGCTCTTCAGAAATGAAAGGCTAAAAAAGCATGGGCCATGTTTTTCCAATCCATATTTTATGCAGCTGTCATCTCCCCTTTTTTCTCCCCTCCTCCCACTTTTGTTGGTTCATCTCAGCTTCTATTTCTCCCTAAATTAAGATTAACTAGGCTTGCTAGCCTGGCCAATATTACAGGCGGCGGAAGAGCAGTACACTGGAGGGGGGAAGGGGAAGTAAGTGTGCTCACCAGCCCAGTTCACTCCAGTTCACACAGTTGCACACAGACATGATTCTTAGGTTCATGACAAATGCTTCAGAAGAATGTGTCACGGCAGGCCCTCCATACATTGTTCCTCCCTTCCTGTCACACTGAGTATTCTCTGAAGAACTCTTAAAGTATTTGTGCCGTAGAATGCTTAATAGCATTCCCAGACAGCCTTTACAGAGCTATGGCTGGAGGCCACCCATCTTGTTTCAAGCACTTTAACAATTCTTAAAGATTTCAGTTTTGAGTTTCTAAGCTCACTCATTAAGGTTCCCCACTTTTTTCTTTTCCTTGTAGGAGAGTTATGATGGAAGAGATAAATGCTCTTCCCACTCCAGCCCACTCCCCACTCCGCTTCCCCCCAAACGTTTTGAACTCATTTCTACCAGCAGCTTCCAGAGTGGTATCATTGACTTTGACCCTTATAAAATAGGCTGCATTCTCTAAAGTAGGAATGCTTGGAAAATAATATTCATGTAACAATGAAAGAACACTTGGTTTCCGGCACAACACTACTTGCAAAGAACTGTCAGTCAGGAAATGTCCCTGATTTACAGGCATTTCCAATTTTGAAATCTATTCAAGAGAAGGAGGGAAACAAATCTCTCCAGCTGATTTCAGAAAGTTTAGTCAAATGGATGAACTGATCACTTGGATCATTCCCTACTACTAGGCTGCAATCAGGTATATACAATCGGGGGCAGGGGGAGGGGACCAACACCCCCCAGCTTATGCTTATGTGCTGAATTCAGCACAAAGGGAAAAAAAATCCCATTTCTCTGCACTGATAGCTTACACAAAACCATGGAAGTCACTATATTCTTGTTGAACTAACTCCTGAGAGATATTGGTTTAATCCAGATTTGTAATATTAGACGCACACATAATTATTACAGACATCAGCTTTTTAATATACAGAAATACCATTATTTTTTTTCAAAGAGTTTCATGGTGCAAATGTAAAATGTACAGTTCTACTTGTTCAATATTTCCAGGTTAATTGCTGGTTTTGAAAATCAGACACTCGACAGTTGAGCTGAGCAGATTTGTCAGATGCACAAATTACCTGAGATGTACAAAGAGGCTGTCCTTGTGGGTTATGTGATTTGTTGTGCCCTTCCAAGTTTCCAAACTACTGCACATGTCTCCTTAGATATTTCCGCTGTTTTCCTTTAAATTTTGTATTACACTACAATTAACACATTTTAAAATAGTCCCTTCCCAGGAATTTTTGCGTCAGAATTGTGAATTACACTGCTCTCATCCTGTTTCACCGTCCAAGTTTTTTTCTTGCATTTTCAAAAATAAGGAAGGTTCCCACTGTTTCTTCTACCTGCTGGTGGGTGTTAATCATATTGAATCAAAATACAGTTTTATTAGCATTTTCACAAACATGGAGAGTATGCTTATTCTAGGGCAATTCTATTGGAAAATACAAATGACAACTCTGAATGACTGGTTATGGATGTCCCCAGTATCCTTACTTTGTCAAGAACAAGGCTGCCTGGTGCTTGAGGCTGCCCAAGCTTACAGCAAAGATTACCCCACTTGGTCCAAAACTAACTTTGCTGCCTGCCTTCTAGGTTATGCCAACCCCAGTTCAGAGGCAGCCCAGAACTGAGACCTTTGAATGTCAAAATCAGGTGTAGCCACCAAATTCTCTTGTGCTTTCTTATGTAACTTTTAACTTCAGGATGCTACTTCTGCTGGCAGAAAAGGGAATCAATATAGCTTTTCCTGGAGTCCAGCACTGGATAATTTTAATTTAATAAAATAATGTTGTAGCTGAAGAACCTGTCTAACAAGGACCTTGAGGCCCGTTCTGTGCATACTATTCATAAATCAAATTTGCAAAATAATATAAGATACTTTTAAAATCCCACTGCATCCGAGGTAAGTTAAAAAAAAAAAACAGCTTTCTAGGAAAAGCTCATTTATAGTTCACTTAACAGTAGTGTTGTACATAGTGAACAAAATTCAGCCAAGAAGGTAGCTAAGGGTATGTACAGGTGTCACATTTAGATTGAACTAACCAGGGTTAGGTTGATCTAAATGGATAATCACAGAGACATGCATCAAGCTTAAAGTGACCCAAAAATGGTGCACCCCCAACCTGACTGGGCTATATTTAACCCCCTGACTGGGAAACCCCTCCAGCAGACTTACCAAACCCTCACCAATCCTGTCAAACCCTCTCAGATCTTCTTTGGGGATCCAGGGGTGGGTGACCTGTGGCTGGGAGGCATTTTCACTCATGTTTACAAGAGAAGGAAAACTGAACAAGTTCAATAAAATTCAATAGCCTGCACTTGACCAAACTCTGCAATTACTTGCCTAACTTGGGGGGTGGGGGCAGAAGGAGAAAGGAGTACTTAAGCTTATGTTTTTGGAACACTGTGGGGAGCATGAGCAGGGTGGCAGTCAAGTAGGGAGTGAGGATACAACTGATTATTTGAAAGATAGTTTTTATTGAACAAGCTGTGCATGGGAGCTCATTGATAAAAAGTCCCAGAGAAAAGGGGAAAGTGTCCAGTTACAGTAGCATGGGGTGGGGGCAAGGAGCCATGCAGTACAGGATGCCTGAAGGACAAGCCAGACCCATGTCACAGGATACTCAGTGTCTACACTTAACAGCAATCCAATTCACTGTGACCAAGATCACGAGAGTACTTGTTTTCTCCAGGTACAATTTTGAACCATTCCAAGAAGCTTTAAACCACTTTAACGGGGGTGGAGGGGTGTACCAGCTTCATGGTTTAGAGTGCATTTAAGCTCTTTTAAGTGTTATGTGTTCTATTTGCCTCTTCAGTGTGTGCTACTGTATCAATCATGGCAAAGTTCCTTTAGTATCAGTCATGACACAGACTACAGTAAGAGGGGCATTAACAATTAGGGCTGCGCAAAGTGTTGGTCGCTGATTCAATTTGGCAGAGATTCAGCCCGATTCGGTGGCTGAATCTCCAAATCAGAATCGAATCAGGAGACCCTTTAATCTCTCTGAATCAAATCAGAACCATCTGAATCTATTCGGACAGATTCGGAAAGATTTGATGATTTGGACTTAGACACAGCTTTAAATTTTTTTTCTACATACCTCAAGGTACTAGGTGGCTCGTGAATACTGAGATGGTGGGGTGGATGGAGCATTGCACAGGAGCTTAGAGGAGTCCCCAGCGCACTTGGCAGCAGACCCAGAAGTGGCCCCTCCCCATATCCTCCCAGCTCGGTGACTGATGCCTCCTGGGGGTGGACCTGGGGTCCCCCCATGGCCAATCACTGAACTGGGAGGGTGCAGGTCTCCCCCCCCCATGCACCTGTACATAGAAAAGACATTTAAAATTGTGTCTATGGCCAAATTGCTGATTCTCTGAATTAGCATCGAATCTTCAGATTTGGATTTGGCTGAATAGAATCGAGACAGTGATCCAAATCAATTAATCGAATCACTGTCCTCGATTGAGGCTGAATCTGAATCCAAATCAAATACGACCCATTTTGCACACCTCTATTAGCAATTGCCCATGTAAACTATCCCCAATCCTTAAGCTGTAAGAAGAATGAAATGCTTGAGCAGTATTGAGAAAGAAGTATCAGAGGTGGTGGAGAAGGATATTGAGATCATCACATTTCCTTTTCTGATAAGATATTTGGGTAGAAACTAGCCATTTGACTAGCTTATAAATTAAAATAGAAATACAAGTAGCAGGAACTACTATTGGCTTCTAAGGAAAAGTAAATGTCAGAA
Source organism: Gavialis gangeticus (assembly GCF_001723915.1). Lineage (NCBI taxonomy): Eukaryota > Metazoa > Chordata > Crocodylia > Gavialidae > Gavialis > Gavialis gangeticus. Next base: position 95,703,094 of record NW_017729024.1, read on the forward strand.
CTGCTTTCAAATTTGGGCATATGGCATTTTCTATACGGCACATTAGAATTCAAAAGCAGACACTGATCAGTATCAAGCAATGAGATTTCATTTGCAGATCTCATGTAAAATTAATTTTCATAATTCTCTTAGTTCCTGTCTACATATACGTATTTTTTCTCATTAACTACTTTATTACCATATTTGAATTGCCTCTATTCCATATCTGAGAGACAAAGACAAGAGCCATGCATTTAACTATGACTCAATGAAACACACTCTTGAGTTTTGAGCCATTGGTCTCATGAACTGAATCAGAGCTCCCTCGAAAAATGTTAGTGTAGCACTAAAAAAGAGACAGAGAGAGAGAGAGAGAGAGAGAGAGAGAGAGAGAGAAAGAATATTAAATACTGCAATTAATAATTAAATCAAATGAAATCTTAGATAAAATTGTGCTAGTATTGGACATTTATAATGCTTTATGTACTTAGTGGGCTATGCTCCAAGTTTATTATTAAGGTTTGCACAATGTGTTTGAATAGTATGTTTTAAAATAATAGACCTCAATGGTACCTCCAGAAGAGTCCCTTTAAAGCATACTGAAACAACAGTTCAAACAAAGAGGGTGTGTCTACATGTTGAATTAATATGCAGTAAGGTTACTGAGCAGTAAAATAAAGATCAGTAAGATGTGGTCAGAAACATGGCTACATCTGCGCCCTGTTGGATGCAGATTTGTGCCCAATGGAAGCAGCCTTGTCCAGGGCTGCTTCTGCCCTGCTCTTCCTCACTGCAGCAGCCAGGGAGAGCTCCAGGCTCCCCCAGGTGCCAAACAGAGGCTGGCAGAGTACACAGGGGCCGGTCCCGATGTGTACGGGGCTAGGAGATCCATGTTGGCTCCAGGGGTAGCTGTCTCCCACTCCTAATGTGCGTGGGGCTGGGAGACAGCTGCCCCTATATCCAGGCTTAGCTAGGCAGCAGTGGCCTCCTGCTGTCTGGGCTGACTGGGAGCAAAATTTCGCCTGGACAGCATCTACATGTGCACTACTGTGTATTACCTAATCTGCTGTTTATCTAGTACCTGTATATGTTGGTACTAGCAAGCAGTCCACTAATTTAATGAGCAATAAGTCCAGTGCACATGTAGACAGTGATGCTTTACTGTGCATCAGTCTAATGCGTAGTAAAGCATCTTGTGTAGACACATCCATACTCACCTAACAGACAGCATTATCCTTACCATATAGCACCTGAGTTTTACTCTGTCCTTGCAAGTAAGTATCAACCAATACCTGACTGCGTAGCTAGCAAGATTTAAAAAGATTTCAACCTAGGGAAGTTGCCTGCAGGCTGTTGTCAGATCCACTCTTACTCATATTTCTAATGTCTACTGACCTATCCCCAGGTATGGAAAGTGCAGAAAACATATGGATTTTACTTTTTCTACATACAGAACAGCAACAGGATTTATGGAAAGAATTAGTGCCTGAAGTTCTCTGGTTAAATATAGTGGCTTAAAATTCATGTGCACATAGGTTCAACCAGTAAGTTATCTATTCAGAGCAAGTATTCAGTAGCTCTTATCTCCTCCAGCACCCACTCCACAATGCCCATAATGTTTTGCCAATGGAAAAATCAAGTTTGCAATCTAAGTATGGGTACAGCTGAAATCTAAGCTATGCTTCATTTTGTCTTGTTTTTATTTTCACTTTGCTTTTGAAACAGGTGCACAAATGGGACAACTTGGCTTAATGATGCTGTTTCAGCATTTATTTCTTCTATGGCAATCACAAATGACTTCAAGATATGGCACAGGTGTTTGAGCATGGTCCACTGGACAGAATGAAGAAAAATAACTTCCTTGAGGTCATTCAACATTACACATTCAAAGCTTGCTACTTCTCAGTGAAAAATATGACCAGGCAAGTAGCATGTATATCCTAAATAGGCTGTCAAATGGAATATCTTCATTTTTTGAGAGTCAGCAAAAATCTCATAACTATTTAAAAATGGAGCTATTCTGCCGTCCTCATTCATATCATGCAGTACATTTCTCCTTGAGTCATTTTACTGAAACCAGAAGAAATTCTGAATTAATAGGAATCAATGAGTAGGAGAGGCCAAATATAACCTAAAGCAATTAAAAAAGAAGTTTTCTTACATAGAGCTCCTGTAAAGTTCTTGTTTAAACAATGTGCAGTCAGTTAGCACCAATTTGAACCTCAGGAGATTTACTGGCTTGATTTGGGTCAAAAAATGCTTGGGAAAGGCAGTCCACAATGTATCTATGTTCTCTAACTCTCTTTGGTCTTCAGACTGAAATTGAAACATAAAAAAAAAATTCTTTCCCATGTTCACTTCTCTTGGTTTTAACCCAAACCAGTTTAAGAGAGAAATAGCAGGAAATAGAGTAAATGTTATTCCATAGTTCAGAGTAGTTTGGTTTGCACATGGATCATTGTTTATTGTATATGAAGGAGTACACCTGTTATTAAATAAGACTGGAACTTCTAAATGCTTTCATAATAATACCATTTTCCACAGTGAACAGACAGCCTATGGGTAATCTTTCAAAAATGATAAGCCTAATTTTTGCTTGAAAATTCTACTTGGGATTTTTGTTTTCCCTTTCCTTAAATTGCAGTTGGGTGGTTACTTGCTTTGCATGAACAGTTTTGTCCGTTTAGCCCTATATGATTACCCAAAGATTAAGGTTATGATACAGTCCTTTTTCAAGGTCATTAACAATGTGAATGGAATAAAAGCGACTATTTTTGTAACGTGCAAACAAAAGAGATGCAGACAATGTGTAGACTTGTCTTAAGCCACGTTTCATACTATCTGTGACTGTGAATACTGCTACACCAAGAAGTGCAGTGGCAAAACTGTCTACCACCTCTCTTACCCATGAAGCTTACAGCTAGCTTAGTGCAATCTCAACAGTAGAACACGCTGGTCCACTGGAAAAGGGGTCAGGTTAGGTCTTGATTCAGCAGCATCCCTGGACAGCTTCTGATATCAGGGCACCTTGGGAACCCAAAATTGATTTTAAAATGTATCCTACATAACAGTGAAACTGCTACCTTTGGTATCCACAGAAAGACATCTACTTCAATGCCTTGCACACAGTGTGTGACAAGAGCAGTGCTGATGTCAGGCTCATTAAGGTTTAACAATAGTGTTTGCCATTTCAAAGCCACCTATGGATTTAGAAACATTTTCAACTGTGTGCGTGTTTAAACCTCCTAAATGTCTCTGAAGTTCTCAGCCAGTAAATACAATTTTTAATGGGCCCCACATGTAGCAGGAGGAAAAAAAAAAAACAGACTAGCTATTTGTAAATAGATCAATAATAAAATATTGTTTGATTTTGAGATTATCTGCAATCTTATCTTTGTTTATGTTCTTACAAAATAGAAGACAGAGAATTTGTGTCCCACAGTGTCATATCTGAGAGCAAATATCTCATTTTGATATACTGTAAGAGCCTTTGGGAGGCTAGATGAAGTCCCATATAGATCAAGGGAAATAATTGCTGCTGGCATCTAATTTTTTCAGCTGCATAAATGCTTGCTTTTTAAAATAATTATATTTTTCTACTCAAAACCTTGTGTGAATTAGTTTTGATGTTCTTGTTCACCTGCTAATGCCAAGTGGTGGCACCTGGACATCATAGTGTACTAGGAAGGGCATTGTTTGAGATCCATGATACAGTCACATGAGGCTGTGCCCTATGGCTCTGCAAAGCAGAAGGTATTTCTCTTTCCTCTGTCAGTGGTTCTTACCTTTCAGTTCACGCTCTGCTCTGCTGCCGTTCAGCAGTTGCAGGAAGAGATATATCATCTGAAGAAGCACAGACAAATATTTGATTTGGATGATTATCCTGCAGGTGTCTCATCATCACCATGATGCTTAGATTACTAATTATTTTCTCTCTATTTATGTACCTTTTTCAGTGAATACATGAAGTACTGCACAGACAACTAGGACTCTGCTAAATCTGACCCTAGACTGCTCTTTCAAGGTGCACTTGCTCATAGGGAATACCTATTGCCAGAGGACAGAAGACATGCCAACAGTTAGCCTACAAATGGCTGTGGTTCATATCTTTCTCTGTGTCTAATCTTTCCCACTAATGGAACATTACTTAGATAATGTTGACAAGGCAGCTTTCTCAAATTTCCTTGATCCTTTTCTACACCCAAGTATGACTAGTCTGGTTGGCTCCTTCATTTATGAGCATATTTCAGGTGCCAATGCCAGTATTTTCAATCCTTTAACAGTATTTGATACCACTAAGCATGAAGTATTGTTTTGTTGCCTGCAGTTCCTAGTTGAGGTGGCAGTATCTCTCAATTTCTAGCCTTCCCCTTCAAAAAGGTCAAAAAGGCACAATTTTGCTTGCACATCCTAAGATTTTTTTTCTCCCAATATTCTCTACCATCTGACATTGACACTACATAAATATTTTAAGAAGCCAATGCACGCAAACTTTAAAAATGCACAATTTATATTAAGTAAGCCTTTGACGTGATTTTTATTCTATGAAACAGGCAACTCTTCTGTAGAATTCCTCGATACATTTTTAAGTTTTTCAAATGTTCAGAGGTACAGTCTTTGTCCCTCTCCCACTCTCCACCTCTCCACCAAATGTCAACAGAAAATGGCAATTCTCTCAAATCAAAGTTTTTGTGGGAACATCTAATTGTTGTGGGAACTTCTAGATAAGCCATAGGTGGGGGAAGTCAAAGCAAGGTATTTTATATCACCCTGACCCAAACTGAAACTTTTTCATCTGCTAAAACAAACAGGTTTCCCTTCCCCACTGCTTATTGACATTAGCTATTTGACATGCCCTTCCACCAAAGAATTTGAGATTTTGATTTTAGGTTTTTCTAATAGTAGCAGCAGAAATCTCTTTGCTCAGAAAGGAACATGGCTCACTGCAGCAATTAGAAAGATTATCTTACACAACTCTATTCACACCTTATGCATGCTTCAGGAAGCTTACTGTTGAAGTATTTGCATTACAAGACAGATGGGCAGCTGGGAAACCACAGGCTAATAGCCAAAATTATATGCTCAGACAAGCAGTATATGAAAATGTGCTTCCATTTTACCGCCTAAACAGACATAGACCATTTATATGCACACATATTTGGCCCTGACAAAAATTAACATGAAAATTTCCTGCCATCTGGATAAGGACAGTGAAAAAGCTAGGGTCAAGCAGAGTGGCATTAGGTACAGCAGTAGGAAGACGCTCTGCCAACCAGGGAGGGACATGGCTGAAGTGGCTGAGAGGGAATGGGGCATAGAACTAGAGTAGGGTAGAAGAAGTGACAGCAAAACAGCAGAACTGAAGAAGGGAGTGGAGGGGAAGGCCTGGTCAGCCACACAAGTGGGAGAAGGGACCGCAGCAAAAGTGCACTGCTGAGCATGTCTGGGGCTGGACTTCGGTTTGACTGCTTCCATTTAGTGCTTTGATCAAAGGTCTTGGGGACTAGGAGGATTAGAGATACTGTAGCTGAGAAGCACAGATATAATTAGGACGTCTGAAAGGTCTTCGTTGCAAAAGGCAACTAGCATTTAACTTCCTATCCAGACAGGTGTAAGATATATAGCAACTTACGAAGCCTTGCAAATTTATTAGAAATAAGCTGCTGGATGCGGTTTAATTTGATGTTGTCCCATATGCACTACTGAGAATATCTCCCCATTATGGCTTGCACAGTACAAATAAGAGACTGCCTTGAAGAACTTAAAATCCACTATACACAAATTAGTTGGAACTCATCACCCTGAATCAGCAGGAGGTAATCCTGAAAGCTGCAGACCAAAAAAGTACAAAGACTATAGAATTTGCAGACAGCTAAATATTTCAGTGTAGAGACTGAATATTTTATGCAACTGCTAGAAAGCATAAGGCCTCTGATATTGCTGAGCCATTGGTCAAAGGTTCAGGATTATTTTAAACAGATTCTTTTACATGGGCACGGCTATTTTAGAGTGCACTCTGGTGAAGTATCAAGGTGTCTTTCTGCAATGCGATGAGCACCATGCCAACTCCTGCCATACTCTGCTTGAACCTGCTATATACAGTTGTTTGGGATGGGGAGTCAGAGGAAGCTAAAAGCAACACTGTTATTTACAGAAACTGGTGTGCTCAAACCAAAGTAGCTCTGTGGACTCAGGGGGATCCTTGACCATTCTGCTGAATACATGAATTACTAGGAACCAGAAAATAACATGTTCTTTTGGCTACAAGGAACTAGATTACTTTGTAAAAAGAGCATGAGAAGAGCTGAAAATACTTGCCACTTAAAACTTCTCATAAAGTTATAACAATTATTTCAGCTTTAGACTGTCTTCGTAGTGGGCGTGTCTACATGTGCTTCTATGGTGCCGTTGTTACTGCGCCATTATTTAGTACTCTCTTTTGGAAGTACAGCGTAGTAACAGCCCATATTGCACCATGCCAGCGATGCACAGTTACTTTTCGTCGCTATGTCACCATAGCAATGCGCTATAGCAAGAGACCGCATTGCTACGGCGATGTAGCTGCAGTGTCACAGTTATGCCCACTAATGCTAAATCATCATACAGTGTTGCTACAGCGATGTAGCATCTCACGTACACATGCCCTGCGTTCCGCAATTTGCAATCCAAAACAGTTATCAGTTTACATCACTCCATTAACTATTAATATAGGCTGAAAGCCCCAGGTACTCAAGGGGTCATTAAAAATCTCTGAAGGTCCATGTCTAAAACTTAATTCAGGCAGCAGCGCAGTCCTTCAGGAAAGTATCATACAGAAAGTTGGATTTATTCCTCTGCCTACTGACGAATCAGTGACAGGCCTGCATGTGAGCAAGAGGCAGCAAGCATCAGGTATATGCAGGACGGGAATCCTTTCATTCTCTTTGCTG
>NW_017729024.1:95715001-95765157 GCF_001723915.1 Gavialis gangeticus
CAGTTTACATCACTCCATTAACTATTAATATAGGCTGAAAGCCCCAGGTACTCAAGGGGTCATTAAAAATCTCTGAAGGTCCATGTCTAAAACTTAATTCAGGCAGCAGCGCAGTCCTTCAGGAAAGTATCATACAGAAAGTTGGATTTATTCCTCTGCCTACTGACGAATCAGTGACAGGCCTGCATGTGAGCAAGAGGCAGCAAGCATCAGGTATATGCAGGACGGGAATCCTTTCATTCTCTTTGCTGACACACTTGACTAGGAATCTGGGACAGCTGATGATATCACACAGGGAACAAAAACAGCTTTAGGAGTTTTGAGGCTCAAGACAGAAAAGCTCAGAGCAAACCCTGAATTTAGTTGCTGCAGAAGGGAATATGTAGGCTGTTCATATGCTCTGCGGTCCATGCTTAGATATTACAGTCCTCATGTTTCTCTGCCAGCTGTTCTCAGCCTTTTTAGACTTGAGGCACCCCTCATTTGGCTTGAGGCTCCCCTCAGAAAATGCTAGCTTTACTTTTCACTTATTTTTTGACTACAGAAAAAGAGCAGAGAAATTCTTCTGCTGCAAAGAACTCCGAAAGCCTACAACAGGTCAGAATGGGTTCAAAAGTATGCCTTCCCATTCAGAATCTCTGGTGAAGCACGTTTGCACACCAAATCATGTTAACGGTGTGTGGCACCCCATAGCATGCCTGAAAGGATTTCAAGGCACCCCAGGATCCCACAGCAGCCTGGCTGAGAATCAATGTGTTATGCACTGCATCAGCCCCTACCTCCACCTTCTAAGTCTGCACCATGAAAAAATCAAGAGGAGTGGGAATTATTTTGGAAAACATTTCAGAATTTTCCTATTTGCATCCTAAAGGATAGCAAATCTAGTTCTTGCCAATGCGTTTCAGAGTTATATCCCTGAAGCTCCTGCTGCTGGACACCAGAGCGCTAAAAGCAACGATCCAAAACTATCTTTCAGCTGGAACCAATTTGGAACATATTTCAGAAATGGAGTCAGGAGCTGATGTAGCCAGAGTTAGAGGTATTGTTAAGATGTTCAAGAAAGGTACATTCCCAGGCAAGGTTGTTTTTCAAGAAGTTAATCATTGTGACTGAACTCTCAAGGAGGGAATCTCTTGTTAGAAGCTTTGCAAAGACTTGAGTTTCTTATGCTGGATCTCACAGCAAAGACATTTTAGGTTCCTTTGTCTAAAAAGAAATTCTTAGGTAAGGCAAATTGGAAGAGGAAAATGTTTCTAATTGTTAAAGACAAGGAGGCTGAAAAATCAGCTCTGTGAGTGTTTGAAGCTGCCACTGAATGTATGGTTTTAACCTGCACCTGTGTAACGTAGAGCTTGGCAGTCTGCAGAAGAATGGTAGGAACTGAGTGAGGAGGATAAAAGGGAAAGCCCCATGCAAGTGGCTGCTAATGAAGTATACTTAGTATCAAAGCCACAAAAAGTGATAACATATGGGCCTATTCAATGACTCTTGCAATGACTGTATACTGTGCTTTGCAGTATACATTACACTTGGTGGAATTCCTGTCCTTATTGTCTTATAGCACTGCAGGAGCAGAATGAAGGTTTAGTAGTTAAACTAGCTGGACATACAAGTAGAAAAGCACATTTTAGGAGGCAATTTGGGTGTAGCTGACCTGGCTTGAAAGGATTTAATGGCATAAAAGGACATCAGAAATGACATGCATTTGTGAGGGCTGAAAAACAACAGAAGTCAGTATTAGTGGAGAAACAGATTAGCACTGTTCAGAATGATTGGGGCTACATTTCAAAACAAAAGACAAGCATTATTTATTACTGTTTTTGTTATTCCAATTATGGTAGTGTGCAAAGACCCCAAACAGGACTGGAGACTGTGTTAGAGAATACAATCAGATATGCATGGGCGCTTCATAGAGGCTTCAGAGGGGAAAGGTGCCTTCCTACACAGATGAGATAATGCTGTGGGGTCAGGAAATTAAACAAGGGAAGAGGAAGCAGAATGCAACTAAAACTGGTCAAACATGGAATGAGATTGTTGAGAAAACATTTCCATTCTAGTCCCCTCAAAACATGACATTTTTATTACTACTTTTGGAAGTCTTTTGACTAACCTTGAGTACAACATACAAAGTACGTTGGGGGATTAAAGGACATCTTGCGAGTCCATTTCCCAGACATTCAAAGGTAAGCAGCACACACATGGCAGAGGAAATGTCTGCAGTTCTATGTATGATGGGTCAGATCCTGGCCTTGCTCAAGAATGGCAAAGCAACTCTGAAGTCTTGTGTAGGGGGAATTCAGGAGCTGTCCCACCACTTCCTTCTCTTTTAAACTCATGGCCACAGCAACAGAAGCCTAGCCAGGGCATTTTTGTGTTCCAATGATTCTTTAGATGTTGAAATGGCCACTTAAGAATACACAAGGCTGGAAATAAATGAGCACAGTCTAACCTACACATGAAACTAGCAAGCCTCAAGGCAATGAAAATCAGAAAGGGGCTTTAAAGACACTCTCACCCCTTCACCTACAGAGTTGCACCAAGTGCAGGTCAGCAAGAATAAATGATCTTCGGGCATGCTGGAGCCCAATGCGCAGTAGGATCTCCAATTACTCTATGCCTAGAGACTTTTAGTGACCCACCTTAGAACCAAAACACCTTGGGATCCATATGCTTCCATGTAATGGCCAGGTGCATGTATTAGTAAATAACCTCTATGCCCTCCAAGACATTATGATTTATAAACACAGGAAATCAAAGGACAAACATATAAGGATGAACAACATTTAATTCCCAGGAAGGATGGGAGGAAGACAGTGATAAAAGAACAGAGGGAGAACAGGCAAGGGAGATCAAGGAGATCAAGTAAATGAGGACCCAAGCAATTCCATAGTTATACATATAAGATACCCACAAAACTGAGTTAAAAAACAAGAATAAGTCTCCTCCCAGGTGTTAGCACATTGGTGGAATGGAACCTTTGAAATGAAGCTTTTAGACAGATGAAACTCTCCTGGCTAGGGGACTAACAACTCTCCCTCTCAGCTGGAGTATGCCTAATAGTCAATCCCTGGCTGTCCTTTGCCTCCTACTGCAAGGGGAAGCCTCCAGGATCCTGTTTGCACAAAGTTCTTCCAGGTGCACCAAAATGCCAAGGTAAAATCGCTCCTTTGTACGGCTGGTGGCTCCAGGTCCATTTCAGGCCCACTAGTGAGAAGAAACAAAATGGTATCACTCCTTCCACTGCACAGACTTAAAGCTTAGTCGCCATCTAACTCCCTGCAACCACCTTTCTCCCGCAAATGTCAGCCATGTACTGTTTCCCTGGGGTTTCCAATTGGCTATTCAGACTTGTCAATCAGCCTCTGAGCTGGAAACTCCTCCTTCTCTTCCCTAATAGGGTGTCCATCAAGGCTGAACTCACCCTGCCTGGATGATCTCAGAGCCCAGACTACCTATGGAACTACCATGAGTAGTTCCTATAGAAATCTCCTCAAGCTCTTGTTCCTGCTCCAGCAGACTGTTTTGCAGCTCTCAAACATAAAATAAGGAGGCTGTCTCAGCTTCAGTTTGCTCTGCCGGCTATGGTACCTTCTGAGACTTGCTTTTTCTTACGTCTCCACGTTTCAAGAGAACTACATCAATGCATAACAAGAGCATTAATCAGTATGTTGTATGTGGGTAATATAACTGCAAGCCCCACAGTCTATAGCATTGTTTGGGAATGTTATTTTTAATGAACTTTCCTGACATAGTCTCCTACTCGTGGAGATAATGTCATTTTCATTTACATGAAAGTGTGGACAAAAATAAATGTAAGAGCAGGAAAGAGTGAAATATACTAAAAGTAAAAGAATAAATGTGAGAGAGACTACCACTGTACATTAGTCAAAAAGAAATCAGTAGAAAGTATGGAAATGCTTTTAGCCACTTACAATAAAAAAGGCTTTGGTTCGATCTGACAAAAATGAAACCTCTTTTCCAAAGTAAATGAATAAATAATACTTTGAAGCTGTTTTCATTTTGTAGTTTCCAAAGCCTGAAACTTATTTTTTGTCAAAGCTTTACACAGTTGTATTTTTAAGAAATAAAAGTACATAGATTTTTCGGTAGCCAAAATGTTATATCCATTGTGCTGTTCTGGATTTACAAACACAAAATTGTTTGCAAAAATGAAAAACACTAAGCCGTCTTTGAACAAAAAGAAAAGGGGGTTCAGACTGAATCAGAATTCACCAAAATAAAAAAAGTGAAACATTTGTTTCACCTGAAACAAACATTTTCAGCTCTATCTCAGTCATCTCTAATTAAGCAAAAGACTGGAACTAAATGGTTTGACTTCAGCAGCGTTCCCAACAAACAGCAAGATCGGGGAAGAGAAGCTGGTGGTTCTGGTAGTATATTTTTCAGAGAATAAACTGGCTTCAGTCAGAGCAAATACTTGTTTAATCATTTATTTAATCTCATATATTAATTCTTTGTACCTAGTCTCTTCTGGAACCCTGTGCATACCTTGTATTACAGTCTTAGTTAACTTTATTATTTCAGCCCTATTAGCTTTTATAAGAGTCAAATGGCAGTATTAGTTTTGGGTCATGCTGGGAGTATAAAGATCAGGGCAATGTATTTGCTGACCATTGAGGGCACGCCAGTGTAAAGCAGCTATAGTAGCTGTCATTAATAAGTCAACAGAAAATAATGAAACGGTTATCTTTTTTTCCCCTTTATTGGCTATAAGGGAAAGCTGTGCGTTCTCAGGCTTTACTCTGTGGCAGCTGATTTATTAATAGCAGCCACTATAGACTGAGAAGAGGAAGTTCATAATTGATAGATGTGAAAATACAGACCTTCAAAGTTTTGAAATTTCTTTAAAAAGGATTGTAAATATGTCAAGGAAGCCAAAATGTTCTGGGCCTAAAAACGGCCCCGAGACATTCTGGTCCTAATTTTCTGAACTGTTAATCACCCACAAGTCTATATGAAAACAGAAAGAGCTGAGGGCCCTTAATGTGTCTGAAAAAATCAGGCCTTTTGGCTTGATTTCTTCTTTATGCAAAAGACCAGATCTGTGCTGCCAGCCAGAAGCATTCCCATCTATCTGGTTTTATCTTCTTTTTCGTTTTGTTTTTTGGACACACTTCAAAGGAGAGTTCAAATGATGCCCCTCCTACCCCCTTTCACCACGTCCCTCAATGATTTTGAAGTCAATTAACAGAGGGCAGCTGATCGTTTTGAAGTCATATCCATTTCTCTTCATGGAGCGAAGGCCGTTCACAGCTGACATGATTGTACATGCTGCTGCTGGCGGAGGCACCGATGTCGTCTTCACTGTGCTGCTGCTGCGAGGGAGAGGGTAGTAATCTTCTCTGACGAGCTCTGTCCCCTTTCCCTCCCCCCTCTCTTTCCCTCTAAGCCTCCAGCAGACTGTCTTTTGTCATTTCTGCCACTGGAGTTTTCAAAGGCAAGGGTCTAATTTCCATTGGCTACTCTGCAAGCATGTACAGTTTATTTGATATTTGGACACCAAACAAATGCTTGTGCTCACAATGTAGAAGTAATCCCAGACAAAAGAAGATGGTGGCTGTGCTAAGAATATCAAGGGAAGGAAAGTCTGGGCATTACTTAAAAATAAAACCCAATCGCTCATTCAAATAACAAAATGCTCCATCCAAGCATTCAGTCACAGGAGACTTAACAGGCTCTTGAGCTCTTATTCTATATTTCCTTCCTATTGAAGTGTACCTGGAAATGGGTTCAGTGGTGGTTTCTGATTTTCCTAGAAAGCTGTCAACAATCCCATTACATACACACACAGACAGTGCCACCTAGGATGGTCTCTGAAAGCCCATTGATTTCTGAACTGCTCTGATTTAAGGATAGATGTTTTTCTCAGGAAACTAAAATTAAAGCGGGGGGGAAGAAGAGAAAGAAACAAGCAGACCTAATTATAATTTTCTAATATAGAAAGACAGAAAGGATCAGGTCACGCAATGCCTGGAGAATAACAGCTCACATGTTCAGCGTCAGGCAATGTTCTTTTGCCTGGTTTGTCCGCTCGTTATTACTATTATTTTAGTGACAGATGGGCTTGGCAGCTTAGAAGGATCAGGCTTTCCTTTCTCTAAGTAGCTTCAGGTCCTCTTTGGAAGCTGAAAGTGGTAGAGTAAGAGTTAAGGGGAGAAATTAAAAGGAAAAGGAAGAGGAGAGACCACACAAATCAAAAGGAACTTGTATCACACACGGACTGTGCGCAGGATCCAGCCAAGCTCACAATAACTCCATCCTCACTATACTATACTACACATTCCTTCCTTCAAGTTCACCTTGTGTATAGGAGAAAAGAGGTGCCCGATGGAAGAGAAGGAGGGGAAGATGCAGACGGGGTGAAATTGTGAGCGAGTGAGTGTGTGCATGTGTGAAAGAGAGAGAGAGAAAGGGAGAGAGAGGGGGAGAGGGAAGGGAGGGGGGAAGAGTGCAAATCCAAATGTCGATTTGTAGACATAGTGAGGAGAGCCTGCTGGCTGACAGGCTGATTTATTGGATTCTTCCAGTTAATCACTGCCGGCCTGTGGCCAAACGGATCTCCAGCAAAGCTGAAAGGCAGCCGAGGGAAACAGGCTTATAAGCATAAAGCCGCATAATGGTGTTCAATGAAGTGTGAGACTTTTAGTTCAGTCTCACTGAGCCGGCCGCACCGCCGGAATGTCAAAGAGGGATTGTGGGTGGAAAAATTATGGATTTAAACTGCTAGCTGTAAATGAGGTCAATATGTCTGGTTCATAAACAGTCCGAGCCTATTCCAAGAATGCAGTGAGGGGGAAAATTAGCGTGAAGCCAACACTGTAGACAAACCTCATTGAGATATAATTGCAGCTATAAATACAAGCGAAAAGCTTACCGAGTGCAATAAAATACAGACACGCTTTTTTTATCTCCCCCCCACCATATTTCCTTCTTTGAATCTATGCATTTGTTAAGTGTTGTGCATCTATAATGTTCCCCCCTCCTTCCTCTTCTCCTTGTGACACCCAGTGTTGAAATTAATTGAGTGTTCTTGATCTCCCATTCCATTTTATTCAGGCAAGATTGGAAAAAATCAAAAGAGCACATCTAAAGCATTTTCTTCCCTTTTTGCTTTTCCATTTGAATCAGGTTGAAATGTGTTAAAAAAAACTGCATTGCATCATTTTTTTTATATATTAAAAAAATGCAGTAAAAAGGCTTTTTAAACTAATACATCTGTTAGATCATTTGAATCTCAATTTAATGAGGTGACATCAAAGGCAGGTATTGGATCCTATGGAGAGTCTCTTTTGTGAGATACCTGGTCTTTGCTCATGAAACATTGACTTTAAATTAATGTGATGTTTCATTTCCCCCCCTCCCCCCTTTCTCAAAACACCAAAGCTTTTATTGCTGTATTTGGGGGGGCGGGGGGGAGCTCAAAAGGACAGAAGGACAGAAGCTAAGCAATGTACCTCAGCCAGTTTAAAAACTGATACAGTAATAAATTGAAGTCTAATAGCTATGGTCAGGCTGTCTTTCCCCCTAAGCCAATTGATTTAAATGGCAGTAATTTGGCTAGCAAGGCTAGTCCTGTTTAAATTAAATCCATTAATATAATAGCACCAGTCTTGAATGAAATCCATCTGTAACAGAGCCTTCACTGGTCAGTGGTTTAATAACTGTCCAGGGATGTCCTGAAAACACCCACATCCGTACAAACAGGAATAACAGATTACAGGCAGAATCCAGAAATCCTCATGCTTCAGTGAAGAGAAAGACATAGGCGAAACAAGATGAAAATTAAGGCTTGTCTTTCTAGAAAGATGGGCCTGTACATCCCTAATGGAAGTAGAGGACTATTATTGTAAAGGAACATAATCAATGGGAAAATGTCACCAACCTTTATCCTTCTTCTATAATTCTTATGTGCAACTTCTTTCTCCTACATATAACTAGTGCTTTACACACACATACACACACACACACACATACACCCTTCAATAATCTTCACTCATGAGACACTTATTGCTGCTAATTTACTTATTGGTATGACAAGCTATACAGGCATTGGACAGTATAAAAATACAGAAAGGACTATAACAAAAACAGCCACAGGAAGCACCTGCTATCTTGGGGTTTCAAAGGGCATCTTGAACCTAATGGCAAGCCCTGCTTACAAAAATGTGAGGAAATACTTTGCAGTTTGGGGACACTGAAAAAAATAGATGTTTTTGTTTTGTTTGTTTTGCTTCCGTCTCTGACAGATTAATACTATATCAATTCTTCTTTTGGATTACACAGCCTCTCAGGTCACTTCTTTAATTTCTAAACAGTCTTTCTATTTCTTTAAGAAACAGATTATTTTTATTTATTTATTTATTTATTTTTGCAAAGCCTGGTAGTTCTCCACTAATTTATATGTTGCTAATTTAAGTTATAATTCAGTGCATTGGGCATCAGTCATTTTGGGAGATGTTGCTTGTTTCATTGGTCAGGACACTAGTGTTGCTAAAGCACAGGAGTGATATTTTGTTCTCTTATGGATTTAAATTTGGGTCTCTAGTGCTTTGGAGTACAGAGATTGAAAGCTGCTTTCACTGAAATGACAGCACGCATTTTGTGCTCTTATATGTATGTTGATTAGGAGCCCGGGTCTTAGCATTTTTTGCAGGCCTGAAAAACATTCTGCCATAAACCCTCTGCTCTCAGCCACTTCCCAGAACAAAACATAAATTACAAATTCCTGCCTCGCCATTTCCTCTTCTCAACGAAATTCCAAAATAATAATTATCCACCATGACCACAAGCTATTCTGTCTGCATTAATAAATGAATAATATAATAATAACTTTTTATGATAGGCAGAGCTACAGCATAGTTAAGATTGCTTGACACGTTCTGTGGTAAGACCCTTTTTCACTTATAACTGTGCCATCTACAAATGTTTGATTTGAGTTTTTTTCCTATCACATGTATGAACAGGGCCAGAGCGGCTGGGCACCACCAGTGTAGACATGTCCTTACAACTCCTACCTTTCCTCTGCTCTTGAAATGTTAGGAAAGATGCTGGGTTGGAATAGTAGTCTTAGTAATGTGCCTACATATTAATAGTCTATCACTTAACACATTACTTTACTTACACATAATGTGAAAACTCCTGGTTTCTGACCCACTGCAAAAGACCAGTAGAGAACAGCCTCACTACTACCAACCACTATTGTATTCGGTTTTTATCATATTCAAATATTGCCCCTACTTCAAAGTATTACAAAAGGATGAATGAGCACAGTATCCCAAAGGATATGTGTAGTATAGTATAGTGAGGATGGAGTTATGTCTGTATTCAAAATCAAACTCTTATTCTTAAGAGCGTACCTTTGGGCGTACTATCAGTGGTATCCAATCCTATATGTAGCATAGAGAGAAAAGAGTCCCATTTCAACATGCCCAAGTCCTTTTCCTTTAAGTGTTCTATCAAATAAGGATAGATTCAAACACAGTTAAAATTAAGCAAATGTTCAAGCACATCCTCGAAGACTCAATTCAGACAGCCATTTTCATAAATCCTATTGAAGTCAAAGGAATTACTTTCATGGGTAAATTTACTCATGTAAGTAAGTCTTCATAGGGTCACACTTGTAAACAGTGAAATGATTAAGTGTTATTCACAGGAGCAGCACTTGGGCTGCTGTCTTAAAAGACAAATCTAAATAAGTTAGATCTGGAAAAAAAATTAAAAGTAGTTAAGTACAACACACCACTAACATAATCTTACCCTAAGGCCTATTGGATTTCATGAACTCAGAAATGCTTTACAAATACCTTATAAGCCATCTCATCAACTTAAAAAATTCAATATTTGGTTCTCCTAGTTCAGAAGTTTCTATATGGTGAGACAGGACTTTGCTTTGGTTTCATAAAGAAATTATGCAGAGTGGCTAAGTGTGACTTTCCAACTGTGTTTCAGATATGAAGTCAAAATAAGAATGAAGCTTTCTTGCTTGGTCCATTTAACAGTGTGCAGATGCAACAGAGATACAACATTTTGGAAGCAGTCACGGCAGGCTATTCCTTTGACTTTGGCACTTCTCAGATCATCAAGTCAAACGTGCTAGATCCTCAACTGTCACCACTCAGTTAAAGTTCAAGAAACAATGACGATTTACATCAGCTGAGGATCTGGCCCAAGGTTTCATTTTAGGGGACAGAAGTGTGGCAAACATTTCACATAACTTTTGCTGGATTTCTGTTGAAGGGGCATGATGTTCTGCAGATCTTGACAAACAAATTACACACAGTTTATAAAACAGCTATTCTAAAACAACCCATATTCAAGTTCTTCTGAAATTACATCACCACAAAATATAACATAAAGAGCTTCCTTATTCAAACTAATTAAGGCAAGGAAAGAATTAAGCTGGGGGTCACAGTGGACAATAAGCTGAATATGAACCAATAGTATGCCCTTGTTGCAAAGAAGGCTAACACCATCATAGTTGCATTAGTAGGAGTGTTGCTACCAGATCAGGGGAAGTGGTTATTCTCCGCTATTCAGCACTGGTGAGGCCACATCTGGAGTACTGTGTCCAGTTTTGGGCCCTGCACACCAGATATAGCTGGGGCTGGTCCTGTTTTGAGTAGAGGATTGGACTAGATGATCTCCTGAGGCCCCTTCCAACCTAATTTTGATTATAAGCTGAGGAAGAGATATAGAATCTCTCCCTCTTTCTTTTAATCTGTTCCTTCCTCCCATTTTCTCTGACCCAAGACCCAGGCAGTAAGGAGGAACTGGAAAGTATTGCCTTACTCTCTTGTTCACAAGAGGCTTTTCAAGATAAGGCATATTTGTTTTTCCCTTGGTTGAAGGAACTCATCCTTTATTTGCCATTTCTCACTCTCATCTCTCTTTCTGTTTGTGAGAAGTCTAAAGAAAGTCCAATCCTGACTAGGCAGAGGGACCGAGACATGAGGAAAGGGCCAGAAGGACCTGGAAATAAGGCATACAGCAATCTCCCTTTTCAATAGTGGGCATAGCTGTGAAGGAGAAAAGAGGATGAGTTCATGGTGAGAACAAGAAATTGAAGAAGAATTGAGGGAGGGAGAGGAGACCCAAGTGATGTGGAAGGTTACAGGAATTTGCTGTCAGGCTGCAGAAAAGTAATAATTGTGAAAAAAAATTGAAATGCAAAATGTTGCCAATGAATCTTCTAGCTCATTTCTTACCATTTTTACCATTCATGTATTTACATCATCCAGCCAACAAAGGACTTCATAACCTTGAGGGTACAGGAAATGGATCAGTAGCAGAGGAGGAAAGGGAGGGCAAAGAGGATACAAGTTGCAGTAGGGGCCAGTGGCTGCTTGGGAAAAGAGTGAGGGCTGGCACTGAAAAGAAGAGAGCCAATCAAGGAGGCGACTTGTTGATGGCAAAATGGCAAATGATAGCAATGGCAGGCAGAAATTGGAAACAGCCTCCATTCCTAGTATTAGGCATTAAAAAGCCTACTTGTTACATGACTCATGATAAAAATGTGAGCACTGAAGACCTTTGGTCTGAAAACCAGACAGAGGGCATATAACTCTGTGCAAACAAGGTGGAGAAAAGAAATACACTTCAGCTGGAGCATCAGCAGTCCAGTTTAGTATTGGCTTCTGGTGCGTTATTGCCTCCTGGCAATAAATTGAAGGCACCCAGTCTCCTTTCCATTGCACTTGACTGTCCTTAGGGGTACACCAAGGGACTATGTATTTTCTCTCCTTTCAGTTATAACCATTAAATACATTGTACTGAGGGGACTCAAACTGCTTATTTTTGGTAGCCCTAACAAAGAACTGTTCTTAACTTGACCATTTACAAAGTCTTTATGGTAGCCCACCAAAGGTTAGAGCCCTTATTGCTCTTGCCTGTGAGCCCACGATACATCCATCCCATTACCAGACAACCAGGGGGCCAATGCACCAGAGCAATACCCTGCATACTCCCCTGCAAATACATATTATGTTTAAAACACCTAAAATATGCTAAGCACTTTACTGAAGAAATCAACATTTCCCTTAAAGAGCTTAAATATAATTCCCCATGAACTTTTATCTTTAAGGTGAATTTAGCACATGTGAAAAGTACTTGCATGATATGGAACAATTACCTCACAGGGAATAATTATGTTTCTGTTAAAGCATTTCATGTTTGGTATTAGAAAACCTCCTGTCTCATAGCGTTTTAACTCGCAAGCAATTACCAAAAGGGAAAAGGATAAATTCTTGCATATGATTGCCAGGATTTTGTTTGCCAATTCTTTTTTTATAATAAAAATGATATTTGTCTTGCCACTGTAATTTTTCTTTCAGAAATTGTCAATGATGGTGTCATGAAATGAAGTAAAATAAATGATAATCATTTGTTGTTGTGACTCTGCGTCATTTCCATTATGTGACATTCAGAATTTTTCATTTCCACTGGTTAGGAAAGAAAGTGTTGTCTTTGTTCCTATACTGGCAATTACCTGCTGGCTTAGCCTCTTATGAAAACACATCTTTTGGCATGCCTCCACTAAAAATTATCCTTTTTTCACTATTTAGTAACCCTTGTTATAAATATTGGGTGTATTTATACATGCTTCAAGGGTACATCCATGGATGTACAGTATACACTTGCTGGTATATAAAGTATATGTACATGAAAGTATACAGGCAAGCAAATACTATATGCATTAATATATTCTGCATTGTGTGTGTTCATAAATATTGGGTTGGTGACGGTGGGAAGGATAGCATACTTTATTTTCATGAGTTAGGAATGACTGCATAACTCACAAGTGGCAGAGCAAAGCTAAGCCACTAATGGATTCTGTAGTCATTCCTACTGGATGAAAATAAAAATCTGTTACACTGTCCACCATCACATATTATATTTATACCATACCGGAGAGGTACATCTACAGAATAACTTAACTTTTTGTTACACTTCACTGAAGAAATTAATATCACTCAAGATTTATTGCTGGTTTTTATTTCCCACTGGCAGGGTCTAAATATGTATTTCATATAGTAAACACACACACATTAATAATGTGGCATTTTTCGTATCCCATTTCTGAGAATTACTAGAATGAATTCATCTCACTGGAGATGATGGAATTTTGGTTTCTTAGATTTATAAGCCCATGGTTTTGTATTCTTGCCATTCTTCGGACCCAGTTCTGAGCCACCCATTCTTTGGATGCCATTAGACTAATGTAAATCAGGAGTAACAGCAAAAAGCAACATGTGACATGAGCTTAAATGAACTCAGAATTAGATCTTTATTCCCAATATTTTGTTAAAGTCTTTCCTAACTGTGTGTGTTTTACGTATCTACTGCCTTTGACAGATGGAAAATCTCCTTTCTCGTATGCGACAGTAGCGGGGAGTAGCTGTAATAAGATGAAGTTGAGATGAAAGTGTAGGGGTGTTTGCATGTGTCCATGCATACTACATACTGACAGTAGGAAAAGGTAGCTAGGATGGTACAGCAACAACTGAGACAGTTACCAAAAATCAGTTACAAACAATGCAGGAGAATCAGGCAAGCAGCTCACATAAAGGGATGTGTTAGAGACATCATATTGCATTGCTAAACGAAAAAATGATCTCCAACATCATTGTTTGTTGTCCTGATGTTTTCTTTTCAACTCGACTCCCTCACCACCCCTAGTAATACTGTTGTAGTGCAAAAAGTCCCTCCCCTTTCTATATAACTACATACCTGCATGTGTTATGACAACCCAGAGTGATTTTCTCAGATTAGACAGAGTGCTTAATTTTGCTTTTGAGCTAGTAACCTTCCAAAAATGCCAGGAAGATTAGTCTGACTAAGTAGATTTTCTGTTGGAGGATGTGGGCAGTTTCTGAACCATGCTTTCATGTCAGTTTTACATTTGAAAAGGAGCAAGATGATAGGAAATCAGGTGGGATAGAAACACTAGCTCAGGTCTGAGAAGCCAAACTGCTATTTTTGCAGCATTGCTTCATTACTTTTTAAACAAGTATAGATCACCAAGAAAAAAAGCCCTGACTTCCTGAGATTTTCAGATCCTCTATAGTATCTTGCAAATGGTTTTTTCAAGACGTACCATTACATTTAAAGAAACCAAAGTACTTCTAGCAAAAGAGCAAATCCAGCCTGAAAAGCCATCAGGGAGACTATAAGACAAGCAACCGGGATTTGAAAGCTGCTGCTGGCATGGGACATGGCAGACTGACTACCAAACATGTTGTTACCGCTCCTCTCATCTGAACCAGCTTTTCCTAGATTTCATAGATATCTAGGGTCGGAAGGGACTTATTAGATCATTGAGTCCGAATCCCTGCTTTGGGCAGGGAAGAGCACTGGGGTTAAATAACCCCAGCCCAGTGCTTGTCTAATCTCCTTTTAAATGCTTCCAAAGTAGGGGAAAGCACCATCTCCCTTGGAAGCCCATTCCATATTTTGGCAACCCTCACTGTAAAGAATCTTTTCTTGATGTCCAGTCTAAACCTGCTCTCCTTCAGTTTATGGCCATTGTTTCTAGTAACCCTGAGGGGCGCCCTGGTAAACAGAGTATCCCCTATCCCCTGCTGACCTCCTCTGTCCCCCGCCCCCTCCCCAGTAAGCTTGTAGACAGCCACAAGATCACCTCTCAGCCTTCTCTTGCAGAGGCTGAAGAGATTCAGGTCCCTAAATCTGTCTTTATAAGATCTTACCTGCAGACTCTTGACCATACGAGTAGCCCTCCTCTGAACCCTTTCTAGGTTATCCACATCCCTCTTGAAGTGTGGCACCCCAAACTGGGTGCATTACTCCAGCTGTGGCCTCACCAATGCTGCATAGAGAGGAAGTATCACCTCCCTAGACCTGCTTGTGATGCACCTACTAATGCAGGAAAGAGTGTGGTTAGCCTTACTTATTACCTCGTCACATTGGCTACTCATGTTCATTTTTGCCTTGACTATGACTCCAAGATCCCTTTCCACTGCTGTGCTACTTAGAATGGTACTTCCCAGTCTGTAGGTGTATTGGTGATTCTTTCTCCCCAGGTGCAGTACTTTGCACTTATCTTTGTTAACTTGCATCTTATTCTGATCTGCCCACTTCCCTAGTCTATCTAAATCTGCCTGAATTTACCCCCTACCCTCTAGTGTGTTTACTGTACCCCATAGTTTGGTGTCGTCTGTGAATTTGGACAGAGCGCTTTCTACACCCTCATCCAAATCACTGATGAAGATATTGAACAGTACTGGTCCCAGGACAGAGCCTTGGGGGACACCACTGCCCACATCTCTCCAGGGAGAAACTGACCCATCCACCACCACTCTGGATGCATCTCATAAGCCAGTTTTCCCCCCACCTGACTGAAAAAATCCACGTCACAGCTACTTAGTTTATTTATAAGAATGGGTGTGACACTGTGTCAAAAGCCTTTTTAATATCCAAGTAAATAATACCTACCTCTACTCCTGCATCTAAGCACTTTGTGACCTGGTCTTAAAAAGAAACCAGGTTAGTCAGGCAGTATCTGCCTGCTATAAACCAATGCTGGCTGCCCCTTAGCATTGTGTTACCTGCTGGCCCCCCGCAAATGTGATCCTTTATGATTTTTTCAAAGGTCTTGCCAAGAATTGAGGGGAGGCTAACCTGCCAATAATTACCTGGGTCCTCCGCTTCTTGAAAATAGGGACCTCATTGGACCTTTTCCAGTCCTCTGGGACCTGTCCTGAGCACCACGAACACTCAAACAGTTGTGCCAGTGGTTTCGCTATGACACCGGCCAATTCCTTTAGTACCCTTGGGTGAAGACCATTGGGGCCTGCTGACTTAAATATGTCCAACCCCTCCACATGTCCCTTCACTAGGTCAGTGCTGACCATTGGTGGATTGATATTTCTTTCTCATGCCAAACTAAGGTCTCATTGGGAGGTGTGCTTGAATCTGTGTCCAGGAACACAGACGCAAAAAAATTGTTTAAGAGCTCAGCTTTCTCCATCCTATCTGTTACGAGTTGCCCTAGTCCATCCTGTAGTGGCCCTATATTATCCTGCACCTTCTGCTTGCTCCCTATGTACTTAAAGAAGGACTTTTTGTTACCTTTAATCTTTGTTGCCACCCTGAGCTCAGTTTTTGCTTTTGTCTTCCTCACTGCTTTCCTGCAAGTGCAAGCCAAGCAGGTATACTCCTCCTTAGTGGCTGCCCCCTGCTTTCCACAGCCTGTAAGCCTCTCTTTTCCCCTCTAGGCTCTCCTGGATTTCCCTGCTCAGCCAAGAGGGTTTCTTGGCTCTTTTGCCTTCCTTTATGTGTACTGGGATGGTACTCCTCTGTGCCTGCAGGATCAATCCCTTGAGGAACTCCCACCCATCCTGAACTCCTAACTCAGCGATGTTATTACCCCTTTTGCTCCTTAAATTGTTGTCTGCTTGCAATTAAAAGTGGATTTTCTAGCTAACAGAGGGGCCTATTTCCTTGAAGCTTGGCAGGCTTCATGGCCTCAGAAGGGGCTACCATGCCTGCAGTTTTCACCCTGCTGTGCCTTAACACACACAGTCACATGCCATGAGTTTTGCTTGTCAGCAGCCTGGTTTCCAAAAAATATCTGCACCTATCTCCTTGAAACTTGGCAAACTTCATAGCCTCAGAAGGGGCTACCATCCCTGGAAGTCTCATCCAAATCAGACAAGAAATGACAAGGTTATAGGCAGTTTCATGCTTCCCCGTTATAGCCCATGGGCAAAACAGTGAAACAGTGTCAAAACAGAGAAACAATTTCAATGACACAAAACAGAACAGTGCTTTCAAAATGAAACAAAACTCAAAACAAAACACTGTCCCATCCAAATGGTGAAACAGAAGTTGAAACAAAATGGTGCTGTTTCACACAGCCCTAATACACAGTAGATTAATTCTACTAGTTCTACTAATTCTAGTTTACTGTTCATTTAGCACTGCATGTAGATGCGCCTCAAGTAACAATGTCTCTCTCAGGATATCTACTTATTCACCTTGTATGAGGGGACACATCATTTGTTATGTACCAACCTCTAACTAATATGTGAGAATATAAGACATGGAATAAAAAATCAGGTTACCAAAAGGAAATATTCATGGAGGGTTACCTTCTACAAAATCCTATGCACTTTTCACACGGTGCTTCCAGTTCAGACATATTGGTGTCCTGTGATGCAGCTTTCAGCCAAGATCTGCCGTTATTTTTGTAGTGAAAGATATTGAAACGTAAAGATGCCCTCCAACTAAGGAGACTGAGGAAGTTGATAATTGGGAGATGGTCCCTCAGTAAAGTAGCTGGGCAGTCAGAGAGACATTGGCTATGTACAGACATTTAAAAAGCCTGAAGCAGATTCAAACTAATTTATCTGGGCTTCTCTAAGTGGACTACCTTAGTTCAGAAGCAAACAGAACAAGTTTGCCCTTTCATGGGAGGGACCACAAAGGCTGCCTGCACTAGCCAAGGCCAGCAGCTTGGGGGCACCCCTGTATGTCTCCCAGCAGGCTGGAGACTGCTGAGAGCTGTCAAATGCAACCAGGCAGTGGGCCACCACAGGTTGGCTGCTGGGCACATGCCTACCTCCACTGCCCTGTTGCTTGTAAGGCAGCTGTCAGCTGCAGGCAGCCAGTGGAAAGAAGTGTGTTCACCACTGATTGCAGTGGCATGGGGTCCATGGGCTTTGTCCAGGCTGGGGACATGACTGCTTAGGTAGGTATGTTGCCAGTAGGTCAAGAAAAGTGATTGTTTTCCTGTATTCAGCACTGGTGAGGCCACATCTGGAGTACTGGGTTCAGTTTTGGACCCCCCACTACCAAAAGGATGTGGACAAATTGGAGAGTCCAGCAGAGGGCAACAAAAATGGTGAAGGGGCAGAGGCACATCATTTATAAGGAGAGGATGAGGGAACTGGGCTTATTTCATAGATTTCATAGATGTTAGGGCTGGAAGGGACCTCGAAGATGTTCAAGTCCAGCCCCTTGCCCAGGGCCAGGAAGTCAGCTAGGGTCAAAGGATCCCAGCAAGATAAGCATCCAAGCATTTCTTGAATGAGTCCAGAGTAGGTGCCTGCACCACTTCTGGAGGGAGTCTATTCCAGGTCTTGGGGGCTCAGAGAGTAAAGATTTTTTTTCTTATGTCCAGCCTAAAATGGTTTTGGAAGAGTTTATGACCATTGGTCCTTGTTTTTCCTTGGGGCACTCTGGTGAACAGATGTTCTCCCAGATCCTGATGTACACCCCTTATGTACTTATAAGCAGCCACCAGGTTCCCCCTGAGCCTGTGCTTTTCCAGGCTCTCAGCCTCTCTTCATAAGGCCTATTCTCTTGCCCTCTGATCATGCGTGTGGCTCTCCTCTGGACTCTTTCAAGCTTCTCCACATCCTTCTTGAATTGTGGAGCCCAGAATTGGATGCAGTACTCAAACTGCAGCCTCACCAGGGCAGAGTACAGTGGGAGGATGACATCCTGAGATTTACTTGAGAAGCATTGATGGATGCAAGCCAGAGTTTTGTTTGCTTTACCAGCTGTGACATGGCATTGGACTAGATGACCTTCTGAGGTCCCTTCCATCCCTAATTTTCTATGAATCTATCAGGGGTTACTAGCACTCGTTCTGGAGTGAGTCTTTACCACTCATTTTCCTATTCCCCTTTTCTGCAGGTCTTTTAACAGCTTTGTGAGTCTTTCAGTAGGTCTCACTTTCATCAGAGACCAGGGGAATATCAGATCCAGTTTCCAGTCAGGTTTGGTAGGAAGCTTTTTCCCCAACCCTTGATGGACCTGATAATGGTATCAGACTGACCTGATGGACTTGATAATGGGATCAGACTGACTTGTACTTTTGGCAGCTGTGCTTCTGTACCTAGTACAAAGTTTATTAGCTAAAGACAGCTGAGGCCGATTTTCTTTTTCTGTAAGATAATATTTGTATTCATCTCCATAGGTAGGTTTCTCCCCATAAGGATATGGTTGCTGCTTGTATTATGAAACAATTGATTTCTTCCTAAGAAGACTGTCCAGATTTGGGCTGTGATGGCCAAGAGGATTGTCAAGAAGCATAAAACGTGTGTTGTCTTCTACTGTAAGCACACACTTAACTAGAATTAATTTCTCACAAGTCACCAGACCCAAAATTGGTGTCACTTTCATTGGTACTACAAGGAATGAGCGTTTGTATGCTCTGTTTTTATATTGAATGCTAGCAATGCATCTCCCTTTCATTGGCATATTTGTTCCTGAAGAGCTAGCTATTCTGATGTTTGTTGGATTCACTTTTAGTCTTAATTTTACTTTTCTATATTAATCGTCTGGTAAAATATTAACCTGAGCTTCAGTATCCAATTTCAATGTAACCATTGCTCCTTACGCTCCCTATGCTTCCAGGGGCAAAATGTAGTTTCTCTCTTTAATTTTGCTTGATTCTACCATAGGATCATAGACAGTTAGGGTTGGAAGGGACCTCAGGAGGTCATCTACTCCAAACCCCTGCTCAAATCAGGACCAGCCCAAACTAGATCACCCCAAGCCAAAGCTTTGTCCAACCAGGTTTTGAAAACCCCCAAGGATGGAGACTTTACCATAGGGATGGGCAAAATGTGGCCCAGAGCCCGGATGTGGCCCGCCATTCTATCCGGCCCACGGGGCCCCTAAAAAATTTAGAAAATTAATATTTATCTGTTCTGGGCTGCCTGTCACGCAGCCCTCGATGGCTTGCCAAAACTCAGTAAGCGGCCCTCTGACCAAAATAATTGCCCACCCCTGCTCTACCACCTTTCTGGGTAACCTGTTCCAGTGTTTTACTACCCTCCTAGTGAGAATATTCATCCTAATATCTCACCTAAACTTCCCTTGCTGCAACTTGAGACCATCGCTCCTTGTTCTGTCATCTGCCACCACTGAGAACAGTCTAGATCCATCCTCTTTGGAACCATTCTTTGGTAGTTGAAGGCTGCTATAGTCTCCTTGCAGTCTCCTCTTCTCTAGACTAAATAAGCCCAGGTCCCTCCATCTTTCCTCATAAGTCATGTCCCCCAGCCTCCTCACCATTTTTGTTGCCCTCTGCTGGACTCTCTCCAATTTGTCCCATCCTTTCTGTAATGGGGGCCCCAAAACTGAACACTCCAGATGTGGCCTCACCAGTGCTGAATAGAAGGGAATAATCACTTTCCTTGACCTGCTGGCAAGCACTCCTATTAATGTAGCCCAGTATGCCGTTAGCCTTCTTGTCAACAAGGGCACACTGTTGGCTCATATTCAGCTTCTCATTTACTATAACCCCCAGGTCCTTTTCTGCTGAGCTGCTGCTCAGACAGTCAGCCCCCAAGCTGTACTTGTGCATGGGATTGTTCCATCCTAAGTGCAGGACTTTGCATTTGTCCTTGTTGAACTTCATGAGGTGTCTTTTGGCCCAATCCCCCAATTTGTCTAGGTATCTCTGAATCCTAGCCCTACCCTCCAGTGTATCTACTACTCTCGTCTGCAGAAAGGTGTTAAATGATTATTGTATTAATTGATTTTTGTATTTATTGTTAAGAAGGAAGATGTAGTGACAAAAGCTGTAATTGAACTAATTAAGGCAGTTGGTAATAGGGAGATGGTCCCTCTGTTAAATAACTAGTTAGTTAGAGAGACTAAGGGTGTGCAGATTTTGCCTACTGGTCCACAAGTAATGTTCTGTGTTGTTAGTTCTTCTTATTCATTCCATGCCTGTATTTACTGAACCTGGTGACCATTACAATTTTGAGTAATGATGCTGCTCAAAAAGTTATAGTGTCAGTGTTTGCTTGGATTCTGTGTAGAGGCATTGAGGTGAAGCGATTGGCTCCTTAGAACTGCCTTTTCTCTCAGCAGATCCACAAAGAACAAGAATGAGAAATAAAATCAGATACTAAAAAAATTAGTAAAAGAAAATGAAATTTAGAATTGTAAAAGTAAAATTTTATTGTTTGTATAATTTATTCATCAGCTTCTTTTTTTCCTCTCCTCCTCCTTTCTTTTTTGTCACACAACTATTTAGTTTGCAGACATAGCCTTGTTTAATAAAATTGGCCTTCTTCCTGCTGCTAAAAGTTTACCTGTGAGAGCCCCAAACATAATAAAATCAGATTATGAAGGCAATCATATTTACTTGTAATAAATCAAATCTTGCAGACATCAGTTAAGTCTCCCTCACTGCACTGGGACAGTCTGACACGTGCATACATCAATACTGGAGGTGTCAGAAATATATTTCATAAGTTCAGAAAAATTGCACATACACTTGCAGCACCATTATGAGCAGTGAATTTGTAATGTGAACATTATGATGTATAAAGTGGCTTTGTTCCTACATTTAATAAGTGCCACATGTCAAGCCCAGAAACATAATGGAATTTGCTGGTGATTTCTTACCATTAAGTATAGATTATTGTTTTCAGGAAGAAAACTTTTCCATGCTTTATCAACGGTATCCAATTTTAAGCAGCCATTCTCTTCTTCTTCTTGGAAGCTAAAGCTTCTTGAGATTAGAAAAATAAAAACAAACAAGCCAATGCACCACTAGGACACTTGATTACATTGGACTGAAATAGCCATGAGTGTTTTAGTCTCAAGGCAACTGATTGTTCTGAGCCATTACCACTGAATATTATTTATATTTTGGTAGTGCCTAGATTATTGTGGCTTTTCTTTTAAATATAGAAATACGCATGAACTAGACAAAAGATTCTGAGGTCTTACTAGACATGATTCTATAGTTCACACAATCAAATGGCTTTTATAAAATGCATAGGAGCTCTGTTTGAGTAAAGATTGTGGAATGACACACAAAGGTATCTTCAGTTGTTTTACTCTTATCGTGAGGTTCACCAACACCTTCCAAGGTCTGCCAACTTTTGGATAAGCCAAATAATGAAAAAACAGCATTATTTCATTTCATCATATAAACTGATAAATATAAACTGTGGGATAAGAACCACAATAGTCAGTTTGGATCTATAAGACATGAGCCTTAGCCAAACTCCTGAGTGGTGAGATGCCTTGGGAAGCTTAGGTTACTAAGGCTCAGAATTCATTTATGAAAAGGAGGTTTTAAAAAGTGACATGGCTCCAAAAAGTGTGCAGCAGCTGCTTGGGAAGAGAGGGGAATGGCTAAAACAACCTGAGTCTCTGCTTATTCGGCAGCTATTTGAGGCATCTCCTGTCAACAGAGTTCCTCTGGAATCTCAGGTAAAGATAGTATCTTGTAGAAAACTTTCATAGGGCTGTGATATTACCTTCTCTTCTTAGGAAGGAATCTTTCCTGGGATGGGAGAAACTTTACTGACCAAAGGAGGAGCGATTTCTGCCTCTTTGCAGCAGTTTTGCTGAATGTAGCCCAGTTCTTTAAAAAAGAGACATATAAGAATGTTGGTAAGTGTTAATTATTCCATGTGTTAAATGTCTACAAGTTTAGCAAAATGATGCTCAAATACTAATACTATGTCCTTTGGTATAAATAAACTAAAATCCATATCAGATGCATATATCTGAAACTCAATATTCAGTCTATATTTGTCTCTGTTTAAATATAGACTCTTTGGAGCAAAAACCATCTTTGACTTTGTTTGCCCAGCAGTTTGCAAGATGGGTCACCAAAAGGACAAATGCCTCTGGTCTGGGCATTATTATAACATATATACTAAAAGAATTAAATGCGGCATATAAAGTAAGATTGTCAAACCCCATACGCCACAATGACTTTATTTTTCTGTGTCATGTGTAATACTTTGCATCTGAGCATCTCAAAGAACTTCACAAACTATTATGTAACCCTTGCTATACCACTATGAATTTGGTTAACCAAGAAGAAATTTTCTATTCATTTCACAGATGGGGCAGAGAATGGCACCTGTGTCTTTCCTATTGCCACGAAGAAGTCAGCTGCAGAACCAGGAATGAATAGAATCTCCCAGGTGCCTGCTCTCTCCACTAGACAACTCTTTGATTTGACCCTGAAAGTTGTTCTCCTTATTTTAACTTACTATTTGCGTTTTAAAAGCTTGATGATTTTTTTTTTTTAAATGAAGGGCTTCAATACGTTTATCTACTTATAAACAAATTTGGGACCAACAGCACGATGATCTATGCTCTGCGTTTTGTGTGGTCAGTTACACTTGTCAAAATGAATATTAAATGGTACCAATCTGAGCTGATGGTATTTTGTATCCACTTTGTCCATGTGCATATAACTACACAAGTCATGGGGTGGGGAGAACCTGGCCCTAGCACTGTGATATACTCAATCCAGATGCCTCCAGCTGAACCACAAATGCCTGCAGCTGCTCCTTTTTCCACATATGGTATTTCTACACTATAAATTGGGAGGTGTGATAGCAGCACATATATGCATATCAGAGCTAGCTTTAATCTAAGATCCTTGGTTCATACTTGGGTAAAGAACCTGCAATGAAATGAAGTCTAAGTTGGCATGTCTTTGCTGGTACTTGTGCCCATGGGCGACTGGTGCCTCCTGAGTCTGGGGGGCCATTAGCGGGGCACAACCGGGGGTGGGTCCCCAAGCAGCCAACCGGCAGACCCAATTTTAACCAGGTACAAGTGTTATCCGTGACCATCAGCCAGAGCGCTTGTTTTCAGGGGGGACACCAGCGCTCTCAAGGGGGGTACATTCCCCCACCTCCCACGTACCTCCCTTACGCATAGCCTATGCTTGCGCCTGAGTTAACTAAGTTCATTTGGTTATGTCTACACAAGTTGCAATCTCACCTCTGATTGCAATGTAGATGTACCCTTAGGATCTTGTTGCACATTAATTTTAGGCAGCTTCTAGAGCTCTTAAACCCTGGATTGTCCACACATTAACACCTGAAACTAGTTTTAAGCAGTTTTTAGGTAAATTAAGGATATGCCACTCCAGCCTAGGTTTACCTCTGATCCATATTACCCAGTTTGTTTTACACTAACATGTAGATCAACCTGAGGTTAACCCTCCCCTGGCTGCTCCCGTACATGAGCAGCCACAAATAAGCAGAGGAGGATGTGGGGGAGCCCCAGGGGCAGAAGGGACAGAGGGGAAACCTGAGGGGCATGGGGGGGTGGATCCAGGAGAGCCCCAGGGAGTTGGGGGGAGGAGCCCAGAATGGGGAGGGGGCAGGATTCTTACCTTTCAGTCCTCCTGATGGGTTAAGTATGCGACTGCTCCAAAGTTGAGTTAGCACAAACTCCAATCAATATTTGAGCAGCAAACAGTGTAACATGTAACAAGGTCCTTAGAAAGTAAAACTACAACTTTTTTACATAGGCAAATCTTTCATCCGCTTCACTTGGAACCAAAAATGGATGATTGGTGAAAACAGTTGGGAAGAGTGAAAAGGAGCACTGTGATCTGTCATCCAAAAGTGTTGCCAGCCTTTTAAGAGTTCTAACACAGTCCACCAAAATTAGCCTGTAATACATTAGAAACAAAATTAATTGCTTTCTAATACAGTTTAATTCTTAGAAAGGTACTACTCCACTGGAAAATTATGAACTCACTTGCAGTGTGTGAAATAAACATTCCTTGAAATGAGTTCCTTTCCTTAATTATAGGTAATATGGAGTCATGCATCTCATCTAGAAAAAGAATGATTATCTTCCAACAGTACACTTCAGTGCACCATCAAGCCATGTTTTATTGTGGGGAGTAACATACTAACACAATAACATTTGAAAATAAAATTGATGGTCAGCCTGAATGTTAAACTAGTGGTAAGCATCTTTCCTTGAACGATATAAAGACTTTAATTTCATTTTTATTTCTTTTCTTCGTTTTTTGTTTTTGGTTTTTTTAACTTCCACTTTAGGCCCTGACCCTACAATGTGCCAAGCACAGTCAGCTTCCATTAAGGTAATTGGGAGTGCTTAGAGCATTCATTCCTACCAGTGTTATAACTGGACTTGATAAAGCACTACATATGGTTAGCAATCCTTAGAAGTGCTCCTTTGTATTCTCTTAATTAGGTCATCCATTTTGTTGTAAACTTTGCTTAGCACTCCACCTTATTCTCAAGTAGGTTTGCATTATAATGTGTTTATATGTTTCCCAGCAGAGCTCATAAGATCAAATTTAATCAGCAGAAATTATTCATTGTTGTTCACTGGCTTCTAGTTTTGCTTTTGTTTCTTTTTCATTTCTCCATATAAAATTGCCTAAGGGTACTTGTGGTTCCATCCTGTAATATCTATTTTTAGTGACATTAAACTAATAATTTTTAAAATATATATATTTGTAAAGTTTATTTCTAGGGAAGCTCTGTCTACATGTAAAGTTATATCATTTTAAATAATGTAAAATCCATTTAAATTATATTACTTAATGGAAGTATAATTGATCTGTAACAGGTATAAATCTCTTTAAGAGTGTCTATAGAAGAATATGCATTGTTGTAAGTAAATCAGTTTTAAAAACATACCTTTAGTTAAACAAGTGAAACTCCACAAGTGGAGCAGGGCTACATATTAATAATTTTACTGATTTATAGTTAGGCCTTGATAAAGAGAAACAAATAAGGAAAAGGCATCTTTTAAAACAACCACAATCAATAATCAATTCTGTCTGAAGCAAAAGGCATGTGAAATTGTCGGTATTCAAAAGATGTAAATGCAGAGACAAAATAAAAAATAAGGCTTAGCAGAATGGGCATAAAAGAGGAATAATGTACATCCAAGTTCTGAGCAAACAATGCTAATTAAAAGAAACACATCCTGCAATTCCAATGGGACTCAACATCTGTGAAGTGGGCCTTAAATTCTACCCCTTAATTACCCCTTGTAGTAAGAAGCAACAGTTCTCTAAATTCAAATGTAAATGGCCCTTTTACCTTTTATCTACCTTCAGATAATGAGTTAAATTACTATTGAAAATGAGCTTGGTAGCATCATTCTGATTCCACATTTGACCACAGCAAAATTGCCACTGCGCAAGAGGCGTAGGACTTAAATAGGAAAGGTGTTTTACAAGGCAGATGCTTTACAAGTCAGATCTGAGGTTCATTAGCAAAGCTGTGTGAGCATGCTGGAGGACTACATTATTCTGCGTGCCTGAGAATTCTATTAGTCTATCACTTTCATGAGCACTAAATCCATTCAAACATTTTAAAACAGTAGGCCAATTAAAACAAGTAATTAAGTGAAAACTATATAAAATCAATTAGAATTTAAATTTATTTCCTTTTTTTTATGTGCACCTTACTTTTGAGTAACTGTAGGCATCTATAAGCCTTTACTCTGGCCAGGTGAATAGCAGAAACCCAGCTCAGAATCACATATTGAAGACTTATAATCATCTCTGTGTAAGCTTTGAAATATTTTATAATTCCATTATTATTAACCCCCTCCCCCCAAAAAAACCCAAAAAGTATATTAATAGAAAGCTAAGGCCACAAAATCAAGCACTCATATTTTGGAAATGCCAGAATGATAACTTCCCTCTGGTACCTTAATCTGGCAATGTAATTTAGAAGGCCAGCCTGGCATCATATAGTATCTTTGTACTAGAAGCAGAGATGCAACAGGCCTCACCAGAGTTATATAGTTTTAATCATAAACATATCCTTTTTGTTCTTACAGACCCTTGTGTCCTTCACCTTCCACCTTCTGTCATGAAAGAAGCAGGGGTCCAACTGACAATCTCTTTTCCTACACAACCTTGATTCATCCCCAGAACAGGTCCAAGCAGTGCACTGAATAAGAAAGGTATCCTGCAGAAAAAAATATAGTATGCAGTTATATACATTTAGACTGTCTTATCGCCATCTGTTGTGGGGACAGGGCAGGCAAACAAGCAGGGGCAAGGAAGGTAGGGAAGCAGGATGGATCCAGAGATGGGTAGGGCAATGGTACAGCTGCATTCCCCTTTCAGATTGGCCCATTGCACAGGAACCTCTGAGGACTTTTCTGAAGTCCACAAAGCAGGTAAGAATCCCCTTTCTTTTCCTCTCCATGCTCTGAGGTACATCCCCTCCCTTCTGCCCATCTCTCATGTCTGCCACTGCTGCTTTCCCTAATGTCTCAGGGGCAGGGGAAACTTCAGGGCTGCGTCTGCCTGCTCCAGCCAGGTTGTATTGGTGACTGGGCTAAGCTGGGACAATGACAGCAGCAGCAGTGAGTAAGGATGGGACTTCCCCTCCATGGGCAGGGCTTCTCCTTCCCCACTCCTGGGGGATCAGGCAGGGTGGGAAAACTCACCCCTCACCCATCACTACTGCTAGTACTACTCCAGCTGAGTCCAGCCCCAGTGCAGCCTGGCTGGAGCACATAACAACAGCTCTGAGTCTTCCCCCATCCCAGTACAGCAAGAAAAACAGCAGCAGCTGGAGGAGAGGGGGAGATTCTCCCCCTTCTTCTGAGTAAGGAGGGGAAGGGGGAGATTCTTACCTGCTTTGGGAACCTGACATAGTCCTCAGAGGCTCCTGTGGCACTATGTACCCACACCAGTGGGGCAAGAGGGAGGGAAGAGGCTGGGAGTTGTCGGAATCCGGCAGCAGGGATTGCTGCTCCTGTACTCACTTTTTGTCAAATCCTAGATCTCCCCTGGAGGGAAGAAATGGTGAATTAATATTGAACAGATATTTCTGGCATTTTCTAACTTTTTGAGGGCTTGAACTTGGAAACAGTAATGTTCTTATAGACAGGTATAGACAGTGGCATAGAATAGCACTGGTATGGATTAAGATGTTCATATTTCGAAGCAGTGCTGTTCTAGTAGGCTTCTTCCTAAAGTCCAAGCATTGTAGCCACATCTTCATGATGGCTTGGGGGATGGTGGTGATGAACTGGGGTGCTAATGGCAGTCTGATTAGTGCAGTTATTCAGCAGTATTAATTACTAATTAGTCCAGCCAAAGTGAAGTCAGAGCAGGATTACAAAGGAGCCTGCCAGAGCAGCACAGTATGCTCAAGGACACTATTCTTGAAGCCATACATCCATAACATAGAATTTGAATTATTGGGACATCTGCTGGAAGGGAAACACAGCAGTGCACAAGCAGTCCAGCAAGCTCCTGGAGTGTGTAGGGGATAACTTTTTGATTAAGATGGTAGAGAGGTCAATGAGGAAGGAAACGCTTCATGACTTACTGCTCATAAACAGGGAGAAATCGGTTGAGAATAGGGTGGTGGAAGGTAACTTGGGTGACAGTGATCGCAAAATTATAAGAGTTCAAGATCCTATGGGGAAGAAGCAAGGGAAGAACCAGAATAAGGAATCCTATAAAAAGTGGAAATGTGTTCCCAGTACAAGGGAAAAGTATAAAAGTACTGCATGGGCATCCAGAGAGAAAATTAGGAAGGCCAAAGCACAATTTAACATTTAACTGACAGCCTAATTTTAGCTCCCATGGGGTATCATAATATCATTTACAAAAGTTTCCCCTCTCAGTTTTTGGCTAAAAGTTTTATGGTTGGATTATTTATCCAAAAGTTGTTTTGCTTTTATTTTCCCAGCAGGAGATTAAATTTCACCTACCTCTGTCTGCACTCCTGACTGTAACATGAAGTGGCGAAAATCTGAATCAGGATGTACTTTTACCCTTTGCTGGAATTCAGTCTGGGAGATACTTGGACTGACAGTGAATTGTTGAACAATTTACAGATGACCAAAGATACTTTTCATTTTTTTCTATGCAGGATTTGGTGTGACATTGCAACAGCAGCTTGCTGCATGTATAGAAAGAGCAACATCTTTAGATGATAGAGACTGAGTAGTTCTATGGGTGCAGACTACCAATTTGTGGCAAACTTCAGTCAAGCTCAGGAACACATTGCATTATATGCAGTACCAACTCATAGGCAGACCAAGTCCCTGCCCCTAAGAGTTTCCAATATAACCTAAAATGAGATACAAGTGAATGAAAAAAAAAGAGGGGTTGGGGCAGAGTAGAATTGCTTCCCAAAACATTTAATTAGTTTATATGCATCTAAAACTGTACCTAATGGTACCAACTCATAGGCAGACCAAGTCCCTGCCCCTAAGAGTTTCCAGTATAACCTAAAGTGAGGTACAAGTGAATGTAAAAGAATGAGGGGTTGGGCAGAGTAGGAGAATTGCTTCCCAAAACATTTAATTAGTTTATATGCATCTAAAACTGTACCTAATACTTTTAGATTTGCACCTAGTAATAAACAAAGCATCATTGCTATGTGACTGCCACTTACAAAGTCTTGGAGATAACAGAGTTATCCAAAGGTGAAAGGGACCCTTCATACACAAAGACTGGGTTATTGTGCCAAAATTTGCTTCACCGTTAGCTGTCATCATTGCCTGTCCATTACCTATTCCATCCCAATTGGCTATAAACACAAATATTGTTTTTCACTGCTTGTGCAGGCTCTAAATATTTTTCTTCACGTATATCAACAGTGACAGACCTGACAAAAAGTCAGTGATACTAGACATTTTAAGAACTCTACTGTGTATTCTCTGGGATGAAAGGAGGCACCCCCTTCAATCGGAGAATTTAATGTGGTTTCTGATTCTGCTGTGAACTTTTGGTACTCTAGGTAATGAAACCATTCTGTAATTACTCCAATAGGAATGAGCAAGGCTTCATCTATTGTCTCAGCAAGAGCCAGATGGAGGTGGAATGTGCTTCTGGAAGACTGAAAGGGAGGTGGAGATGTCATTTTTCTTGTGCTTCAATAGAGATTAAATATATTGGAAATGAATGTAACTGCATTTCAGCAGCCTGACATTCCAGCTGTAAGGAGGGATGTTTCCCCAGTAGAAAATAGTAGAAAAGCACCCCTGCTTATGCTTTACCAACACCATGGCAAAAAGACAGGAAAACATGAACTGACAATACTTAAAAACTGAGCTATCCATTTCCTAGCAGCATATGCCACAGGCACCATTCTTAAGAGAGACAAGGAGGAAGCAACTGACTTCCAAATAACTGTATTCATTATAAAATAAATTATAAAATAATTTAAACATTATTTGTTAATGCTCTGTTTCATGTTATCAGTCAAATGAAAGACAACAGCATTAGAATTGGCAACCAATGAATTTCCAATCATTTCCTTTTTATTCTTGTCAATAGAAAATAACATTAAAAGTTCTGGCTTATAGCTACTACTGATAAACTCATTGTTTCCTTGTGGAATCACAGATAGGGAACTTATTGTCCAGTGTCTTTAAAACTGTTCCTGTCTTACAGGGCAAATTATTTTGTAGACTGTCTTAAAATAAAATAAACAAAGGAGCAAAACATTAGCTTTCTGCTGGCACTGAAGAATTTTAAAGAGTCAAAATTACAAGCTTAGGATTCAAATTTATTTTTTTAAACAAAACTCATGCCTTTATCTATTAATATGAATTAACACAGCACAAAGCTGGAATGTATAAAGCTGTGTGAACCAGTGATCTGTGTCATTAAGGCACGGAGAGAGAATTAGCTTGCGCACCAATAGCTTTCTGTTAATAGTATGTACAGGGAGCTTTGTGTCAAGGCTAGGTGTGGAAGAGGGTGATGTAAATGGAAGAATAAAATGAATCGCTGGACAAGTGACAAGAAGCGGACAAGGAACTTTAGGGATAGCGCTCACCTCACTGCAAGAATTACACCTCAGAACATCAATCAATCAGGCACTGGATAGCTAGCAGCACGGCTTTATGAGCTGGTTGACACGGGTGGGACACAGAGGCCTGTGAGAGTCAAGAAAAAGAGTATTATCAGCAACATATAATTTGATATGCTGTGGAATCTCACCTCTCAGAACTGGAAAATTAGGATGACTGGGATACCTGATCCACTAATAACTGATCCTACATCCACTGACATCAGCATAAAAGCTCCCATTGATTCTAATGATGCCTTAATATGATTCTGATTTCCCCAAGTACACATTAGATAAATCACATAGATTATGACTGTAGTGTCCCCATTGTGCTACGCTCTTTGTTCTAATCACTGTTATATATAATTTGCCACACAGAGCTTGGAACCACGGAAGTACCGCTGTGTCGGTATTTTCCTTCAACCCTGCACTGCTCTGCTCACAATTGTAGCTGCCATGTAGATAGGGTTTAAAATGTTGACCTGTAATATCATCCACTCTCAAGGTCCAGTTTGCTGCACAAATTTTGTTTCATAATTAAACTTATTTGATGTAGGGGGCTGAAAATGTGCTTCCTGTAACCATCCATACAAAACAAACTTTTCCTCACAAGAATGCTCAGGAGTTAAGAAGGGACACAGACACACTCTATGGGAATTCCTGTTTTAAAAGTCACTGAAATGCTTGTGATCATTATTTGCCTAGTTTAGCAAAAGAGGATCTCATGCTCCTATTAACAGCCTTCTCTGTGTAAAAGACATTTATAAGTTCTCTGTTCTAAAACCAGTGGACAGATTTGTCTTGGTCTTACTGATAAACTTTGCCACCACTGTCATCTCACACTTTACAGAGCCCATCACTGCTGAACTAGAGCTTTGCTAAATCTGAATGAGGAAAAAAACAAATTTTGGATAGAGTTGGACAGGCAAAGTCTACCAAGGAAGGTTTGTATTCAGGTACTCCACTGACAGTAAAATCTGTCCTTGCCCCTACTTAAGTTTTGCTATTGATTTAATAGGAGCAGGAACAAGCCTGTTATCTTCCACTGTATTTACTCACCACGCACGCCTTCCCCCCTAAAAATCAGTCCTCTAAACTGCAGTGCATGTCTCAAGTGGGC
Organism: Gavialis gangeticus; assembly: GCF_001723915.1. NCBI lineage: Eukaryota > Metazoa > Chordata > Crocodylia > Gavialidae > Gavialis > Gavialis gangeticus. Next base: position 95,746,706 of record NW_017729024.1, read on the forward strand.
AAGCTGATTTTTCTTTGCTGGAATAGAAGCAGAGCAGAGCAAACAGGCACAGAACAAGCTGCCTGCCATTTCTCCCTAGGGCAGCAAACATCATCCATGAAGGCCAGTGTTAACCCTCTCACAGCCACTGGTAAGGCAGTAGCCTTTTCAGAAAAGAGCCACTGAGCTGGTAGAGCAGGGGTAAGCAATTATTTTGGCTGGAGGGCAACATCTGGTTAACTTTCAAGGGCCACAAGGGTAGCCCTGCTCCTTGACAGGTGCCCCATCCCCTGATCTCCATCATGGGACAGGTACCCCACCCCTAACCACCAACCATTGCCCCCAGAAGTACTCCTTTTGGAAGGGGGGTTTGCCATCTTGGAACCAGGGAAAAAAACAAATGGATCATATACTAAAAATCAAACATCTATTATAACACATTTTAATTTTATTTCAAAAAATACTTTTGTCCTGATTTACATGCGTTTGTGTAGCGTATATAGAGGTGATTGCAAAATAGCTCAAAATACAGTCCTACTCCTATATATTATGTGTGGGGTTGTGATTGGGGGTGGGATTTCTGGGTGTGAGGTTTGTGAAGGGGTATGGGGGTGTGTGGGATTTGAGGCGAGGGTTGTGAAGGGTGGTGAGGGGCTGTGGGTGTCTGTGCAGGGGGTGGGGTTTATAGGTGGGGTCGGGGTGTGTGTGCGCTGAATCCCAGGAGCTACACGTGGCAGCATGGAGTCTGCCCAGCCTGCTGGCACACACCTTCGAACCAGACCGGACTGGCTTCATACCAGCATGTGGGGCTCCCACCATTACAGGCAGGAGCCATGTGCCATCAGGCCAGGTCAACTCCGTACCTCCACGTGGGGCTTCCAGCACTTCAGTGGGGAGCCACACATGGAGGCAAGGAGCCTGCGTAGCCCAATGGGGCATGGAATGGGAGCCACAGGGAATCATGTGCCATTGGACCAGGCGGACTCCATGCCACCATGTGCAGCTTCCTGCTGGAGTGCTGGAAACCCCACGTGGAGGCATGGACCTGGCCCAGCCTGGCATGATGGTGCACAACTCCCACTTGTAGTGCCAGGAGCCCCACATGCTAGCACAGAGTCAGCCTGGTCTGGTTTGAAGGCATGGAGCCAGCACGCTGGGCTGGGCAGGCTCCATGTCGCTATGTGCGGCTCCCAGGATTTAGCCAGAGCTGTACTCCACCAGAGGCCTCTGCCTACAGTGGGCCATGAGGGCCCCAGGTGCCTGCTAGTGCTGCTGCCTCAACCAGCAGAGACTGAGAGACTGTGTACTTTGGCGGGAGGGGGGTGCACACCCATCCCCCCCCCGCAGGCAGGAGCTCCTCTCCCCACTCACCAGGTGTCCAGCCACACGCCATCACGCTCAGTACCTCCACATGGGGCTCCCAGATGAAGTGCTGGGAGCCCCATGGAGGTGGAAACACAGAGCTTGCTGGGTCCAGTTGTGCACGACCTGTGAGAGCCTACCTCCCACTGACTTTCAGAGAGAGGCAGCTGTGGGCCAGTAATAATTGTTTTTTGGAGGGGCTCTGCTGGCTGGATAGAATGGCCCAGTGGGCCAGATCCAGCTTGAAGTATTTTTTTTTGCCTGTCCCTGTGGTAGAGGCTGAATGAGCTACTACATGCAGTCTGCAGTATCTTGATGATGCTTGTGGCATGGAAACAACACTTTACTATTTAAAGGGACTTATATAAAGAAGTAACAGTCTTGCTACTGCCTTGGCAAGGGCCTGGAGCCTATCCTGCCACATCAAGAAGTTCCTGCTACTTCACTCAGGCTGTCATTTAGCATGCCATACTTTGTGGACATCTTGGGCGCATCCCCATGAGCGTACAAGTGTGTTTCTCTGGGGATAACTAGCAGTAGCACATTTTTGTGCCACTGCTAGTTGTCCTCGGGGAATGCTACTGCACACACACTCTGGCACATGGCAAATCGCCCTGGGTTGGGTAGAGAAGGCAGGGGCCAGCACCTGGGTTAGCCCTAGCAGCCTTACCTGGGACCCTGTGGGCCTCCCTGGGCTCCAGTAGCAGCAATCCAGGCATGGAGTCTGGCTGGCAGCTGGAGCTTGGCTCTGGCTGGCCAGGCTCTGGTTCTGGGTGGCACCATGTGGCTGCCACATGCACCATGCCGCTTTTTTTTATCTGTGCTTTTTTTAGATATTGGGATTTCACACATATTATTCGGGGGTGTTAGGTATGTGAGAAAATATGACTTTTGTCTGTAAGGCATCATGTCCAGTTATGGTACTTAAATACACTGCCCAACAAACCGTCTTTCCTCTGATTGGACTGAAGTCAGTTTCCATGACAATTTCCATTTTTGCCCTATACCACCTACCCTCCCACTAATTTTATTTCACATTTTAGATTTCAAAAGGCTCTTTCCTGCTAAACGGGGTTGCTACAATGTTTTTCTTTTCTCTCTTGCCTGAATTACCTTGGGTATTCTTTTAGGATTCTGTAGTAAAATCTTCCCTGTTGCTCTTCATCAGGCTGAGGTTACACTCTTTAGTAGCCATACATGTATAATAGAGGCTGATAGCCTCTGGTCTTGTGATTCTGAGATGGTTTTCTTAGTCATAAATTATCAAAAGCCAATTCTTTCTTTTCCATAGTGTTTCCACATATATGTAGTATATACAATGCATATAAAGCTTTAAAGCACAAGCATAAAAATGACTGCATTGATTTTAGAGCAGATACTGCTTTTAAATATTGATATCAGACCATTGTAAGAGGATGGGCTAGCTAAAATCACTATATGAAAAATAGTTAAAAGTCCCACCTGTGTAAATCCTATCTGTATCATAAATTGTAATGGACATTTCACCTGTCCCCCTGATGTGAGTGAGTACATCAACTGAGTGAAAAAGGCCACATATGCCATCCCACACAAGGGTCTGAGTGCACATCTACTAGTGTGCATATTCTTTGAAATGGAGGCAGGAGTGAAAAGGCTAAAAGTTGCAGTAAGAATAGAAAATCCTTATGCTACAAGCTAAAACCTTGTGAAGTGGAAGAGAAAAGTAGAAGAGAAATAATGATATATCAATATACACTATTATAATACAACAGAGCTATAAGCAGCCTCAAAATAATTGAAGTACAATGGCCTGATATGGTATTGCCTTATTTGGTTGGGATTCACAATTAGATGCCCTCTTTCCTACACTAATACATTACAATAGAAGCTTAGTAAAACCATGTCAAGACATTATGACAGAATTATGTCCTTGGCTTTCTTGATTCCATTCAGTGTATTTTTTTTGTCTTTGCTGCTGTTTTATTCCCTCCTAGCTGATGACAGATAAAAGGACGTGTCTTCCTACTACTGCTGTTCCCATTCCCTCTTTACTGGCCATTGTGAGCAAAATGACTTTTGCCTTTACATTGGAGTCTCGTGAGGAAGAAGAGTCTATTGAACTATGAAGGGAAGTCATTCCCATCAGAATGTAAATGAAAATGAGTAGTTGTGACCCTTAGCTGATGTGACAGCCCTGTGCTGAGAAGCAGCTCAAAAACCTTTTATGATAGGAGTTTCTTTGATTACTCTTGGAGGCTGATATACATGTGTAAATATACCCACCATGCTACAAAACACAAAATAACAAAACACTAGACCCAAAGACATGACAATATTAAGTTCAGATCATGGCATTTCTAGACAAGGTGAAGTACAAGGCAAAGAGTCTATTATTCTATATGTCTAGTGTGCACGCCTCTGTGAGCTTGCACATGATGGGTAATTTGCTGTGGAGTCAGATCCAAAGGCGCACGAAACGCAATGGCCTTCTGCTGCCAAATTAAAACTTTTGCAGTGTCATTCATCATATAATTCAGCAGTATTTTCCAGCTTAATCCTGCAGTGGCTGGCCACACAGACACCTCCACTTGCAGCAACAGTATCTTCCATGGGGGATGAGGAGGAGAAGGGAAGGCTAACAAATGGATTCCTGCATCCACTCGGCATGGCTGGAGCTTTCAGTGCTCTGCCTCTGGGTGATCCTGTACCATGGCAGGTAAGATTCTGCCCACCCTGCACCTTTGTTCTCCTGCACTCACCTTACTGCTGGCTCTACCCAGGGTGCCAAAATAGGGTGCTGCCCCTCAAAAGACATTGTTTCATTATAAGAACCATCCTGTAGGAGCCTGCAGCTGCTGCATGCTGATGCCGACTGTCAGAGGGTCAGGGTCTGTAGCAAACAGGCTATAATTTGGTCCCCAAGGGAACACGACAGCCAAGCTAAGGGGTTTATCTATAGTAGAATCCTTCTGCCAGCAGGAGTTCTGCAGACAGACAGCCACCACCACTGGAAAATCAATAGTGCTCATCCCCACCTGCACTGATCTGCTATAGCAGTTGTGCCTGCACAGCATGAAATGAACCCCGGGAGGCACCAGCTGTTAAAGGGGCCACTGCTGCTAGCAGAAAGTGTGAGCTCGTCTATGCACACTTTCCTACAGCTTCCCTAAGGTGGCAAAAACCTTCTGTCACTCACAGAGCAGGTGCTACTCTGCCAGTAGAAGAAAGCAGTTTTGTCATCATAGAAAAGTTGTGAGTATGGACCACTCACTATTCGGCTGGCAGGACTATGTAGTTATAAACTAGGCCCGAGTCACATTGGTCTAGGAGCTTAATGGTAAAACAATACACATATAGCAGTACTTCCTTCTGTTGTTTTACATCTATTACTGTAAGTACTGTGAAACGTTAACTAAGAAGCAGCAGCTATTCACAGGCTCCTGAAGGGAAACTCTTGCAGGTGTCAAGCCTGTTTTGGCTTCCTGAATATGCTGGTTGACAACCAAAACTGGAAGGTTGAGAGCCCGTAGTTGGAGAGTAGTTGTATCACAAGATGCCATCTCAAAGAAGTGAAGGCATGAGCCTTCTGTCTGAAAAGGGTATGTATGTGGGAAAGGGTCACAGAGGACATAACTCATCAAGTAGTAATACCCTCCTTCAATGCACAGAAATTTGCCTCTCAGCATTTCTTCAGTAAATGAAGTAAGGAGAACAGAGGCTCCCTACCTGGTATGCCCCCCTCCCTTCCTACAGGCAGTAGGTAGAAAAGAATGGGGATTGAGGAGACCACCTAGGCTTCTAATGCACTGTCCTCAGCAATCAAGCCAGCACAAGTGTAAGGAGTTAGTAATTTATTATCCTTACACAGAGCTGCAAGCAGAGGAACAAGTTAAGCCTCAGTTAGACAGAGTCAGTGATTGTTCTTTCACACTTTTCCCTTGCTATTAACATTTTGAGATTCTGAATATTCTCTCATTCCACATCCAAATGTAGAGATGGGTATAACCCAGCTGCCTGTTCAAGTTCAAAGCCAAGTTCAAGTCCTTATGTCTCATTCGGGCAAGAAACCTGTACCTCAGGCTCTTGTAGATTCATACCCCAAGTAAATGTCCTAACACCAGGTTTTGGGCTCTTCTGTAGAAGGTCTGTCTTAATCTTTCCTACTTGATAATCATAATTAAATCATCACTGGACTAGACAGAGATTGACTCTATAACTTAGTGATTATGGCACTCACCTGGGTAAAACACATAAAAGTCCAAGCCCTTGCTCTAAGATTTCATAGATTTCATAGACATTAGGGCTGGAAGGGACCTCGGAAGATCAAGTCCAGCCCCCCTCCCAAAGGGCAGGAAGTCAACCGGGGTCATAGGATCCCAGCAAGATAAGCATCCAATTTGCTCTTGAAGGTGTTCAGAGTAGGTGCTTGAACCACCTCCGATGGCAGGCTGTTCCAGACCTTGGGGGCTCGGACAGTAAAGAAATTCTTTCTTATGTCCAGCCTGAAACAGTCTCGCAGGAGTTTATAACAGTTCGACCTCGTCATCCTTTGGGGTGCTCTGGAAGGAAAGAGCTGTAGCAGGGAAAGTGACCCCAGAAGATACTCATCTGGAAAGTGTAAGAATGGAGAGTAGCAACTAGAAACTAGCTCTCAAACATTTTAGGAGGTCCCTAGCCACTAGGCAAACAATTGTTCTGGAATTAATCCTTCTTGACCAGAATTCTTGACCCGATAACACTTTTTTCAATTAAAATATCTCAAAACTGGCATGTTCCCATAAAAAAATGGTAGATCAGCATGTTCCGATGAAAAGCATGCTGTCAGAATATTCCCAACTAGCTCTACTTGCTAAACCCAAATCAGGCCAACACGAACAATACCAGAGACAGTCTCCTACTGTTCTCTGTCTTGTTCAAGACATATCACGGTAAGATGCCTGCAAGCCAAAGCATGTAGCTAGTTTTACCAGAAGAATGCGTGCTGCGGGCATTTTTATTTCAGATTGTCTTCCGGGCAGCAAGAACAGCTCAAGAAACACCGACTGGACATCTTTTTACCTTCTGTAATCATCAGTTCTGTATTCATTTCCTTCAAAGTCCCTCTTTGGAGAAATTATAGCTTTTCTAATGCTTTTGCCTCAACCTCTCAACTTTCTTCCCATAGTCATCTACTGCTTTATCATCAAGTAACTAAACAATGAATCACACATTGATTTTCTTTTCTTGATCTGAAAAGCTTAAGCAGCAGACTCCAATGTGGAACAGAGCAATTCCTGCAGGAAATCAGGTTATTTTATATGAATTTGGAGGGGGGAACCCTTCCTGGTACTTCTTCTATTTAAAATTCCTTGTTATTGAGTCACCTGCTTGAAAAGCAGTGTTTACATTCAATCACAAAGTATTTGAGACTGTATGTTAAGCTGAACAATCAGGATGATTTAAGCCTCTTTTTTCATAACCACGTACAAAATATTATTTAGCAGAACAGGAATACTTGGGTGATTTCAATCACTTAAGATCTGCATGATTTTTCCTCTGTATGGGTAGGAATAAACACACACTCAGCTCCACCCACACACTTTCAGCCAAATGTAGAAATGCTGAGAATGATTTCAGCATCGATGTTAGTTCCTAGAAAAAGTGCTTCCTGGTCTGAAAAGCAGCCCAGCAAGGGAATTACAGTTGCAAAGACAAAATTGTTCAGCCTGCCTGGATCTGTGAGGTTTTAAAAACTAAATATAAAATTTTTAAAAAGTTATTTCTTATGAATCACTTTCTGCAAAGAAGCTTCTTTAAAAATTCAGCCTCCAGTACTGCTTTTTAATGTCTCTGAGACACCGAATGATTTAACAAGGCTGAAGTGAGGGTATGTTTTTACTGTGGCTTATAGGGCTGGCAGAGTACAATCCTGTTCTCATTAGAGAGAAGCAGGAAATAGAACATGAGCTTTGAACAACGCTCCCTTCTTGCTCTCCTTCTCCAGACTCTAGAGAAGTTTTGATCTAGGTCCAAAGCTAAATCTGAACTTCACAGCTACAGCCTATATTGGACTCCAACCAGATACCCCAATCTAATCACCATCACTCTTTGAGGGAAAAACTGAATTCAATCCATACTACATTATAGATTCTCCTTCTTCTACTTTGCCAGTGTTTGAGGACTTTTGGTCTATAGGCTAGAGATGGCTGAATTATCCCCTGCAGTAAGTACTTAGTATAAATGTATCACCTGATTTCTTTTATTGTTTGTGAACAACTGTGTTTTGTATAGTCTGAATAAACAGTATCAACTCTCTGGGTTGTTTGCACACTTTTCACTTCCACTATAATTTGTTCCTTGCTACTAGTAGTGTGTCATAGGACACTCAGGTCATATGGTATTTTTTCCCCTTCCTTGCTAGGTCATGTACTTTTTATGTAATGAATACTGCTTAGCAAAAAGCTTATGCACATGTGATGAAGAGTTTGGTATGACAAAAAGCCACTCTCCAGACATATATGGAAATAAAATACCTGTTCGGCCAAATGTTTGTCAAAAGCAAACAAGGAGACACCAACACTGTTTTCACTTAACAGTGATTCAGACTTCCTACCAACTCCATTTTTATGGTATCCAAGGTATTAATGGGGAGAAAAGTGTAACCTAGGACAGGGGTGCTCAACTCCCAGCCTTTGGATCAGATGCAGACCCAAGACCCATGGGGAGCCCTGAGGGCAAGACAGCATAGCCCTGAATACTAGATTGGGTGTGTGGGGCTGGGGCAGAGCAAGGTGGGATCTGGGCACATAGGGCCCAATCCAGATGCATGAGGCAGGATCTAGGTGCATGGGGCTGGATCTGGGCACCAATCCAAGAGATCTGGTGTCATGCCACTCATCCGACCTGTAGGGTCAAAGTATGAGCACCACTAGCCCAGGAGAAAGGTGGCAAATGTGATCCGTTGCATAAGTTAGAGCATTTTGGGGACCTCATATAATTTATGAGCACCTTAAAGCACCTTACAGACTTCTCTCTGAACCACAGCCAAGAACTTTAAGAGCACAGGGCAATTAGCAACAATCCCTCTATCACTCTATGCTAAATCATGAGTGAATGGAGAAGAAAAATAAATAGGGTTTTGTGTTTCTTTTTTGTGCTTTTTTCTTTTCAATTGTATGAGGGGGGAGACAAAAGCATTTACTTCGTCACACATTTAGAAAATATATAAAATCTAGTATGTTCTCTTGGGCTCTGCAAGTAATTTAAAGATATATTCTTATAATATAAACTGCTTAACAATAACAAAATATTAACAGTCAATTACTATGTAAAAAATGTATAGTGCTGCATCCAAATGGAATATATCATTGTAAGGTGGGAAGTGAGGGGATATAAGGCTATACTTACACTCTCCTACTTTCAAAGAATTTCAGAAGTAGCCATTTCATCTCCCTTTTAGCATCTGTGTTGTGCTGACACAGAGGCACTGGAATCTGGCCCTTTATCTTTAAACATATCATGTCTACTGAATGCCTTTAAATTTCTATTGCATAAGCTCCTTAAGCAGTGCCAATATGTAGACCCTTATCCTCAGTCAGAGATAAAATCCTTCTCAGAGCTGTTTTCCATCATTCTGCTTGGAGCAATGAAATAAAGGGAAAAGGTTAACAATTAAAATCAGCTAAGCCACCCATGCAGCAGGCTAGGTAAATTTGTGATTTGATGACAAAGGCACAAAGCAAACTAACTTCCACCTGGAAGCCGAAAAGTTAGAATGATGGAAGGAAAAGGAAAGTGCAAACAAGTAGGCCAGATTTTCGGAAAGGTATCTAAACAACAGATTTTCAAACTTCAGAGCAGCTGACAGCTTTCATTGTGACTATGGCCAGAGCTCCAAAAGAGCTCATTACCAACACTTTAGAGAATTTGGCTCTTATCTTGATGCCCAAATGTGCCCACCAGCTGAGCCCTTATGAAAAACTGCAGCCATAACAAATATGAGGCTCTCTTAATCCATGCGATTGGACAGCTATAGTACCATCTTGGATCGAATAGTAAACTATGTTGACAGTATTTTTGATCACAACATTCTGTACTTCATATATCATGAGAAACACAGGCAGACTTGGACTTTCAGGAGGGGGGGCAGGAGATGAGACTGGTATTGCAGGATTTCCCTCTGGACACAGGAAGAAGGGAAGCCCACTCGCTGCTGCTGCCCCTGGCTTCTTGCTCCAGCCCAATGAGCAGCTGCAAGGTGTGCCCAGTTCAGCCAGGGACAGCAGCAGTGGCTTCCTTCCAGCACCCACTACCTGCACAGACCCCCAGGTGTCCCCCACTGGCTGGGAGCAGGTAGTGGGAGGTGTGAGGAATGCCCACTGATGCTGCCATCCCTAGCCTAGCCTAAGCATAGCTGTTCCTCACAATTGGAGTGTCTTGACCAGTGGGGAAAACCTGGGGCAGGGGACAGAAAATGGGGACCCACCCACTGCCACTGAGCCCAGTTACCTGTGCAACTGCTCCCAGCAGCCCCCAGCGGGAGTGGGGGCACAAGAGGCTTGGGGTTTCCCCTGTTCCTGTAAGCCAGGTGACGGGCAGTGGGTCCAAACTTTTTCACCTGCTCCCTGGTTGGTTCCCCAGGTATCTCCTTCCAGCCATGCCTCAACTCCACAGAGGACTAAGGTGTCTGTGGCTGCTGGGAACTGGAACTGCCAGCAGGTAGACTACATTGTATGGCTGAGTCACTGCGCCTCCCTGGATCTACCTCTTATGAGCAAGGAAATCACAGAATTCTTTTAAGATCTGCCAGGTTGATGAAAGCCCTCCCACCCTGTTCCCTCCCACGCAGACAAAATAAATAAATGTCGTTTCTAAATTGCTTGGAGGAATAGAAATGCACAGTACAGGAAGCCAAACCCTAATCATCTGTGCCAATGCAGAAGACTTTCTAATGTGGAATGAAATGAAGTCAGTCTTATTAAAGAAACATCAGTGTTCATACCAATTTCTTCTCAATGTGGGGATTTTAAACTAATATTTATCACCCAGCTATGGAGCCTCAGGAATCTGAGAATGTTTTCACCTCTGCTGGGATAAGTTATACACTCTTCCTGAATGCCAATTTTCACCTGTTTGAATCAGGACTGTGAAAGAATGGCATGTTCTGACTTAAAATGAACTACTGAGGGATTGAACAAAAAATGGTCTCTTTAAAATCAGCGCTTGCTGTAGGAAGCTGAAACTTTAGGGCCTGTGCAATGAATGACTTAACACTAATGGATAATATAGATGTGCTTGTAGCAAAGATGATTTTTATGAGGTATATTGATAGGTATATGCAGTTGTCCATACTTAAGAAGTTAACAAAAATTGTTTGCAGTACATCAGAGGTGTGTGAATTTGCCAGTCTAAAACTTACAGCAAGGTTAGATGTGCAGGAGTAATACTATCTCTGGTTTTGGCAATCCCCACATGTCTAAAATTTAAACAGTTCCTTGGAATAAAAGATACAGATGAAGTTTGTTAAGATGTCATATTACAATGCAAATCAATAAAAAAAAAAAATAATGGGCACAGTTAGTTGGAATTACTTCTTGCCAAGTCACCTAGTTTTATGCTATAAAAAGCCTGATTTTGTATATTTTAAGGGACTTGTGTTATATTCCATTTGGTTGCAGCACTATTTTTTTAAAACAAATTAGCTGACTATTAATCTTTTATTATTATTTAAACATTTTATGTGATATACCTTGATTTTAGCAAGACTTCTGATATGGTCTCCAGCAACGTTCTCACAGGCAAGCTAAGGCAGTACGGGTTGGTGAAAGGACTGTAAGGTAGATAAGAAACAGGCTGAATCATCAGGCTCAGAGGGTAGTAATCAATGGCTCTATGTCTAGTTGGCAGCCAGTCTCAAGTGGAGTGCCCTAGGGGATGGTCCTGGGGACGAATTTGCTCAGTATCTTCCTTAAAACCTGGAAGATGGTGTTGGTGATGCAAGTTTGCAGCTTGGAGGGAGTAGTAGATACACTGGAGCATGGGGTTAGAATTCAGAGAAACCTCAAAAACTTGGAGAATTGCACCAAAAGAAAACTCATAAGATTCAATAATAACAAGTGCAAAGTTCTGCACTTACAGTGGAACAGTTCCATGTACCAGTACAGATTGAGGACTACTAGCTAAGCAGCAGCTCTGCGGAGAAGGACCTGAGGGTTACAGTGGACAATAAGATGAAATCAAGCCAACAGTGGGCATGCCTACAAGTGTGCTGTAACATGTAGTAGCCTATTTTACTGCGCATTAAAGTGTCACATAAAATTGTGCAATTAGGCTAATGTGTAGTAAAATAGGCTACTGCACATTAAGCACCACTTAAAAAATGTGCACATTCAGTACTGCTCATTAGGGAAGCTTAATGTGCATTTATTTAGTACCTTACATTGTAGGTACTAAATTTAATGTGCATTAGGGAAAGTGCATTAATGCACTTGTAGGTGTGCCTAGTATGCCCTTGTTGTGAAGAAAGCTAATGGCATACTCAGCTGCATTAGTAGGAGTGTTACCAGCAGATTGAGGGAAATTATTCTTTCCCTCTGTTCAGCACTGGTGAGGCCACAGTTGGAGTACCGTGTCCAGTTTTGGGCCCCTCATTACAGAAAACACACACAGATTGGAGAGATTTCAGCAGAGGCCAACAAAAATGGTTAGGGGACTGGTCATGTGACTTATGAAAAGAGGCTGAGGGAACTGGGCTTATTGGGCACCTATACACGTGCCGGATGTCTGCTCTGATGTGCTAATTAGTACGCTTCGGAGAAGACTTTATTAATTGAGTCTGGTGGAGTGCGTTAATTAATGCACTCCAGCAGCCTCCATGTCACATCTATTCAGCATCTTCCCACTTCAAAATGGTGGTGGGGACACTTGAACTAAAGCTTGTCAAATGCTGAATACACATGACACTGTAGGCGTTTTATTAGAGTGGCTCTCAGAGTGGCATTCCCCTCCCCCACCCCCCGCCTGCCACCCGAGCAGGTGTACAGATGCCAGTTTAGTCTGGAGAAGAGAAGACTGAGGGGGGATTTAATAGCAGCCTTTAACTACGTAAAGGATGGTTATGAAGAGGATGGAGCTAGACTGTTCTCAGCGGTGGCAGATGACAGAACAAGGAGCAACGGTCTCAAGTTGCAGCAAGAAAATTTTCGGTTAGATATTAGGACAAACTTTTTCACTAGGAGAGTAATAAAACACTGGAACAAGTCACCCAGAGAGGTGGTGGAATCTCCATCCTTGGAGGTTTTTAAGACCTGGCTAGACAAAGCCTTGGCTGGGATGATCTAGTTGGGGATGGTCCTCCTTTAAGCAGGGGGTTGGACTAAATAGCCTTCTGGGGTCCCTTTTAGCCCTGGTTTTCTATGATTCTATGAATATAAATTTAAAATAAATGCAAAGCTCAGGAGAACATACTGCATTTTATATATTTTTTAAAAGGTATAAGATAGAGCGTTTTTATTCTTTCCCTCAAAACATAAAAAACCCTCCGCAGATTCATTGCAGTTTCCCCTCCTACTGAACAGGTACAGTACATGGGGGACTTTCAAGACTTCCAAGTGCATCATGGGAGATATAGTCCAACTTGGGATATGAACCCAAAGAGGAAAATAGGACATATGTAACAGAACTACAGGTCCCATGAGGCCATGCAATGCCTCAGGCAGACACGTTTAACAAAAATAATACTTTGTCTCCCCCCACAACTTCTGAATGTAAACAAAGGCCCACTAACAAACAACAAATTCCAATTACTGATGAACTCCAATACCTCTAATAAAGAGATCACGTGCACAGTCATATCTAGCTATCTATGCACACCAGCTCACTCTTTCTCACTCAAAACAAAAGGAGAAAGCATGCATGTGAAAGATGGGGATGGGTGTGGGGACAGGGAGAATATAATGGAGTTAGGGGAATCAGAAGCTGAATTCCCTTAATTTTCTGACCTGCAGGAATTTTCCAAGGGAGACCCCTTCAGACTTTTCACATTTAGTTTTTCATTGCTTCTTCACTCCTACCTAAAGCGTCCCTAGATTTTCCTCACTGATAATGAGTAGAAACACCTATGCATTCAAACAGTCTTGGTGAGGTTCAGTGTGCTCCACCGCAGGGAAGATCAAGTACTTCAGAAGCATGCATAGCTGATTTCAGTTTTCATCTAACTTATTCCCTCGGAATTTAGCTTGCTCAGTAGTCTACCCTGACCCTAAAGCTTTATCTACACCATAGCAGCAGTGTATCCCAACCAGGATACTCCAAATATGCCCCAACTACTTGCTCCAAGGCTTCAAACCCAAAAATATGCCAGCTAGGCCACTCCTTAGGAGTGCCTCAGCACCTACTCTCAAGCACATCAGAAATGAAGTCTGAAGAATGGTTGCCAAGGTGTGCTTCAGGCAAGGATAACAGGTGCATTTAGGTATTTGGAGTGTGTCAGAGGGAGTAGATGAAAGTGCCTGGGGGCAAATACATGGGGCATTTTTGGGAATAGCTGGGCTGGAACGCATTGCCCTTGGGCTGTAGACATACCTTAAATGACCACATGTAGCAAGCCACTGCTAACTTCAGCTTTTCTGACCTGCTTCTTTCTACTTTTCTACTCTCCAGTCTCTGTCCTACAGGTACCCTCTTTTCACTGTCTGCTATGGCTGGGTTCCTTCTAACTCTCAGGTAACTTCTATTCTTATTTGTCCATCTCTTTAGGCCTAAGCTCTTTATTTCATGGCTTTATCTCATGCTAAGGAAAGGGAGGGTATTATTCCTATTTATTTCTCTCACTTCAACCTCCAGTTCAACCTCCAGGCCAGCTATGCATTCACTCTTGTTCTTCTGGCTTTGCTCATGATTGCCTGATTCTTTGGTTTCTTGAGCCACACAGGTGACTCCTGAGAAGCAGAGGAGTGCAGCTACCCATTCATGCCTCATTTTTTTCTGCACTGAACCCAGTTACTCTCTGCATGAACTGATCAGTCTGAAATGCTAGCAGATATGCTCAGACTTGCAGAAGCAATTGCCTCTTTGAGAAAAGCTTGCTTCAATGGGCAATTGGGACCATTAATATAACTTTACACTGTGGGACTAGCTGACCCAATTAGCAGTTTGGGCAATGGAGGCTGCCTCAGAATGATCTGGCTCAGATTCATGTTTGAAACGACAAGTCTGACACACAGAGTGAAGGTCAATTGAGAGAGAGCCCAGTATATTGGGAGCCTATGTATCTCACACAGTTTAGGGTCATAAACGCTTATCATAATGGACTGGATATTTGCAAAGGTTGTAAGATTTTTTTTTTCAAAATTATTACCCATTGAAATGTTGCTTCCAAAACAGAAATATCCTTGGCAAACATATATAAACATTTTCCTCTTAGAAACAAGAAATAAAAATGGCCTTATCATTCTGTTCATCTCTCTGTCAAAGTATGTTTTCCTCCTATGATGTAACCAGGTTTCCCAAATGTATTAGGCACCCAGGTATCCCTTGTGACCACTGATGGCTAGGTATTCAAAACAGATTGGCTGCATTCAAATGAGTGTGGCCATGCGGTATGTGGCGCCACAAACATGTCTGTTGCCATATGCTGCACATTCGACTGTTCTCCACACCGCAAGAAGCAGTGCAGGGGGTATTTTTTACCGCTGGATATCTAGAGATCAAAAAAACCCATGCAAAAGAAAGCAGTGCAGTGCCATGGGGACAGCATTCAACACTCAAAACCAGAGCCTGGCTGGCCGGAGCCACACTCCAGCTGCTGGCCAGGGTCCGAGCAGCAGGATCGCCACTGCTGCAGCCCCAGGAGGTCCCCAGGACCTCAGGTAGGGCTGATGGGACCATCCCAGTGCTGGCCCCAGCCTCCCCTACCCCACCCAGGGTAACCTGCTGTGTGCCAGAGAGTGCGTGGCACAGGCATTCCCTGGGGGCAACTAGCAGTGGCACAAGGTGTCCTGCTGCTAGTTGCTCCTGGGGAATCAAATGTCCATGCTCATGTGGACACAGCAATTGATGCCCGATAAGAACCTAATAAAAAATACTCTTTTGAAAAGCTGGCACCATTTTTGGTGTCTGGTGCTTTTTAAAAAAAAACAAAAACTGGCCCAATTTTGCCTGGTAAAAAGTCGAACCTATGATCTTAATTACTCGGTTTGAAGTAATCGATCTCAGTGACTACTCTTTTGGGCCTGCCATGAAAGACTATCCTGAAATCCACCAGACTCTCTGGTTTCCAGATCTTTTTTAAAGTGTCCTTTCTCATTTAGAGTTAGGTATTCTTGAGCAAACGGATGAGAACACAGTCCTTTAAAAGAGCTACAAAAATGGATGACAAAATGCTAGTAACTTGAGGTAGCTCTGGACAGTTCATTACGCAACTTCCTGTGCACAGGATTTTCAGATTTAATCTATTAGATAAAAAGCTGTCTGATTTTTTTTTAAATGGACTTTTGCAAGTGAAACTTGTGCAGCAACAGCTGCTGCCTCAAATGCTGCTATCAATTGTTGTACAAACACCATCTGATGCTATATATATATATGTTTTTGTATATATATTTTTAATCTTTCAATTTGTTCTTTGCCAGGTCCCTTGACACTGTGATATGCCAGGAAATAAGCTTAAAATGTTTAACTTCAGAAATAACTTCTCTCACTGAAATCTCCTTTAGGAAAAGCTACATTGACACAATGAAACAAGTTTATAGAATGAGAGAGAGAGATTGATTTGCCCCTAAAAACCTTTCTTTCTACAAAGAGAACCAAAGAGATGCCCTGTAATTTCTAGAACTTTGTTCTCCAACATATTCTAATGAAACACTCATGGACCCATCAAATGCAATCAATTATTTGAATTCAACCTTTATATTAAAAAGAAAAAAGCCTAGAGATTGTAAATGGAATTTGACTGATTTCTTTGCAAGGAAACCCTATGTCATAAAAATGTCCTTTCTCTAATCAAAATATCACCTGAATGAAGTCATCATGTTTAGCCTGATTGCATTTTTTCTCCATATATGTGCAGCTGCATTTGCCTCTCCATAAATGTCATTTGATTATGAGAAAATAAACAGGAAAGGACTCAAAGGGAGTCAGTACAGGGCCTGCTTGTTTACCTGCTGCAGCTTTCTTAGCTGAAGAACAAATGTCATGCAAATGGTGCACCAGCAATGAGCTGCCAATCACAGAGGCTTGGCATTCATGATGATTTGCTAAATCATTTAAAGAGACATGCTTTACTAAATGAAAAAATATCAGCGGCAAGGGCCTGTGTTTAAACACGGGGCTGAGTTATTATCCCAGTAGGCTAGAATGAAATGAAGACATCTTCCAATTAAAGCTTGCAGATGAACCCAGACAAACCCCCCTTTTTTCATAAAGACAGGCAGATTATGATTGGGAGAGAACAGCGACAGAGGCTTTCATTACAAGCTGATTATGGTGATATAATTCCCAGCGCTGTGTGTCTGCGGGCCCAACTTCACATTTGAAGGTTTTTAATATAATTTCCTTAGGGTGAAATGCTGAAGATTTATTAAACTTTATGAAGGGCTTACAGATCCAATTTAAGAGGACATATCATAGGGCAAAACTGACAGACGATAAAATACATTCCAAGTTTAAAAAAAGAAAGAAAAAAAAGAAAAAAAGAGAAAGAGAAAGAAAGTTGAGGGCAAGAAACTCTTTTAAATTGGCTTTTATTTTTGGTTAAACCAAAATCAGTCATTCCACAAGATCTGGCAGAATTAAATTATGCTAGGGTTTGAGCAACATTTATTAAAAACATAAATATTTGGGGCCCTAGCCCTTTATTGCAAGCGGGGGAAACAGTTGACCAAAACCTTGTGAAGGTTTTTCTTTTAAACATTATTCACATCATTATTATCAGCAGTTTTCTTTTGAACATTATTAAGAAAGGTTATATTTCTACCTTAAATACTCCTTGATGCCCTCTCTCCTTTTTGGTGTCATTTAGGCCAATGCACTGAGACAGATACAAGTATACAAACACACACATATATGTGTAATTACAAACATATGCATACAAACACACACGCACGCACGCACGCACCACAGTTGGTTTCCTAAGTTTAAATGTGCTGTATGTGTTGCCGTTTAAACAAACAAGAACACGTTAAATAGCATATTGCTACAATGATACCACGAAGGCTGGAAATCATACCATTTAGTTTCAACATGTTTGTGTAACATGAGGTCTTGTGGCTTGGTGGGGGGATTGTTTTTGGAAGGGGTTGGGGGTCTCAAGGGGTTCTAAAGCAGCTGACCCTCCATTTTTTAAAACAAGAAAGGGAAGAAAACCACGAATGACAAGCCACCCAACACACTTGATAAATTTTAAAATAACAAAGGAGCACATGGAACCAAGAAGGCAAAAGTATTTTAGTAAAAGAACCTAGTTTCTGGGGGCTGGAATCTGCTTTGCTGTCTGCAGGGGGGAGCATTAATTTTTTTTTAGAGGAAGAAATTTAGGGTTCAGAGAAGGAAATGGTTCTGGTCATGACCAGAGGCAGGTGCTTTCAGTACAGATCAGGATGAATTTGCAATGCTCTAGCTGTTTCAGCTCTGATCCTGTCTAAACAAAGACAGCTACTCATGGCACACTGTGGATTGGTTAGCAAATACTCACATGCAGAGATCCAATCCTGCAAGGTGCCAAGGTCTATCTGTGAGGTGTTCAGCACATTTCCTCCCTGTTGATTTCCTTAGTAACTGAGGGTGCTCAGCATATCACAGGAAGTCATCAGCGTCTTGGATAATCAGGACCTAAAGAGCAAATCAATCTTGCATAGTGATGAATGCCCTCAGCTCACATTGAAATCACCTCACAGGATCAGGCTCCAAGTTCGCCACCAAACTCATTTTAATTTCTGATCTAAGCCAGTGTTTTATTTCAGGTCTCCAGGGGTGACCTACAAGTATATTAAGCACAATTCTATCCTGGAATATATTAAGCATTTGCCACTATTCCCTTCACAATTTAGTTTCATACTTCCAAGGGGTTATAATAAAGAGCTGTAAGTAACAAAATATTTTAAAAATTAGAGATACATCCAGCAAAACCTCGATTTGCCTCTTTTTTTTTTTTTTTTTTT
>NW_017729024.1:95765297-95766330 GCF_001723915.1 Gavialis gangeticus
TTTTTTTTTTTTTTAAGTGGAAGTCTAAACAGCCAGAGAAAGAAAATCAAGCTTTCCACACCTGTCGTCATACTCGCCTACATCACAACATATTTTTTGAATGGCCCTACTTCATGTCATTTTTAGGTACATTCATACACTTCTATTCCTGCTGATTTTTTCCCCTCAAAAGTTACTTGTGTTTGTACATGTGAGAAAGAAAGATTCAAAAGGACATTCAGATCTAGCCTCTGGACTTTTTGCCACTTATTTTACATCTGTACTGTGCCTAGCTGGGGTCAATAGGCACAACAACAAAAATAAGGTGATTCCCCAGTGACAAACACAGTGCGTTCCCAGTCTTGATTGGTTCCTTTAGGTCCTTTTGTAATATTGCAATGCAAAAATGCACAATGCAATACAAATAATAAAAATATTAAACTTGATTGTGCATGCCTCAGTTTCTTCTTCAACACACTTGCGGTAATGAAATGTAACCTTTTGAAGGTGCCTTCAGACCCGTGGCTGAAGAGCCATGTAATTTTATTTCCATTATGCAGCTGAGGAATTGGGGACTGATCTCAAGCTTGAATTCCAGTCCTTGACATAATATTTGCTCCTGTTTTGCTAGCTACCATTTGCTCATCAGGCCAGCCTCGGGGTTTCTTAACAAAAAAAATGTTTTAAATGATTTTGTATGTTTATGTGAATGAACGTGCTTGGTTATTGCACGGCACACCTCCACGCTTGGATGAATAAGAACAGCGCAGGCAGCACTTCACATCCTTGATTATCATGTAGAGATGCTGACAACTCTGCCAGGATTGCACCAGTCAATTTGTCTAATGTCAGATAAGATTAACCCTGGGCCACACCATTGGAAGACATTTCACAAGCAATTTCAGTAGGTGGCCAAAACACACATATAACATGCTGGTATATACTCAACATGGGAGCAGTACACATGTATTAAACATTAGGTAACCCCAGTGGTCAGTGTGTGTCAGGTGTCACCAGCTGTGCTCAGTTCACAAAGGATATGGGTCTTCTAGGG
>NW_017729024.1:95766341-95770481 GCF_001723915.1 Gavialis gangeticus
ACAAAGGATATGGGTCTTCTAGGGCTTATAACTTCAGGGACTGGCTCTTTAGCTCACGCTGTAGTGACTTATATTTTTAGTTCTGTAAATCCCTCTCTTAATCCTTAGTGCAACCAAAATGGAGATCATCACAGTTACACTAGAAAAATATATTTTCTACAATTCTTTCCTCACTAAACACAAACTAATTGCTTTGCTTTCTTTTTTGGAATGCACTCTCTTCCCTCAGAGGGTTTCTTATGTTTAAGCCAAAATGGATAGGCATGTCTTCTTGAACAGATCAGACCCGAATAGTTGAGATTATTCTTGTTGTAATTTAATGAACAGAAATCAATATTGACTCCTTCCACTCAAAACTAACATCCTTGGCCAGAAGTGCTTATTTTCACCACATGAAGCTTCATGGTGTGAAGATTTCAGCTTGGAGTTACATCATGATGCCATGTCCCATGCTACAAAGACAGCATCCTTGAACAGCATCCTGGAAATGATGATGCTCTGAAACCTTCTGGTCGTCTGAAAGTGGGAGAAAACTGAGGTACCAGGATCTAATTCACACATGTGAGTTCATCCCATATCTACTTTCTGTTCATCAGTAAGTTCATCAATCCATGTATCTTTATAGTTCTTGGTTCTTATATTGACACCCATCAGTGCTTTCATCATACACAATGTAGCTGTTCACTGTTTTTTTAATACTACTACCTTCTTACTCTTACAAAGAGAGGAAAATGACTCAGATAAAAATAGCACCTTGCTCTTCCCCATTCTTCTCTGTAGTTATACTTATTTAGCACCTCCCACTACTTTGCTTAGGTATTGCAGATTTTCCCCTCAGCCCTCACAATTACAAGCTAAACAGGAGTTTAAATTTGCCATGCAGATTTTTTTAAAGATTCATTTACAATCATTCCCAGTGGGATTGCATGGATATAAAAACACTTAAGGTGCCATGGGAGGACTTGTTAGTATGCAATGCAGGATTAAACAGAATTGATTTTCCCAGGATATAAATATATAGAGCTACAGTTAGCTGTTCACCCAAGATTCAGGCTCTAGTGAACGATTATGATTGTAATCTTGCTACAGCTCTTCCACTGGGCTCGTCAAGATAAAGAGCAAATCAGAAACAATACCACTAATTCTCCAAAAATTTGCCAGCAGCTCTGACTGCATATGCTTTAATAGACATTTTTTACCAGACATATTAGTGACCTGTGGAACTCAGTTACTCATTAATATTTATAAAGGAGCAAATCATTAGTAAATATTATTGTTAATTGGATGCTGCTTAAATGAAGCTTAGAATATATATATATTTTTAAATGTAGAGATTCATATAAATAAGAGTAGTTCCTACATTTACACAGGCTAGGATAAAAATAATATGAGCTAACACTCATAAAGCTTCAGGGCATAAACTGACCAGCAACTAGGATCAGGAAGACATTTTTTGGCATAGAAAATGTTGCGCATTTAGAGGATTATACAGAAAGTTTTTCTTTTTCCCCCCCTTTTTTAATAATGCAGTTCTCTGAGGGCTCCTGCATTACCTATTGTCAAAGCTTTAATAATGGGCATGGTGAATTTCTGGGCTGCTCTGTCATAGCAGCTTCGTAAGTGTGATCCTCCCTACTAAAATCATAAGACTGACCACTACAGCCTGATGATAGGGACTGTGCATGTAATGTGTGCACAAGTGATAGAGCTGATTGCATATGATGAATGATAATAATTGCTCTGTGTCCGAGAGTGACTGGCAAAAATGTACTTTGAAGTAATTGTCTTTTGAGAGACTGTGACATGGATATTGAAATCACAGCAACTGCTCCCAGGTACTCTCACTTCTGTTAGGGGTGGCAACTCAATTGTAGTTAACATAAACTTTAAAAAAAAAGTTAGGAAATAAGAATCTTAATAGGTTGACATTTAACTCCAAATATATATACATGATGTGTTTCTATAAATAGTCTGCACCCAAAGTCATGAATTTAAAAGCTATAACACTAAGTTCAGACCACAAATAACTTTGGTTTAAGGATAAGCCTGGGATATGATGATTCAGAGTCATCTATAAGACTAAATTATTAAGGGCTTCCTTTGTGCTGTGGGCAGTTATTAGATCTGAATAAAACATATATGCATCCCACACCAAAAGTATTGTAAAGCCCATGTATTGTATTGAGGTCTGTTTCCCAATCAAGAAATGGGGAAAGAACAACTGTGGATATCAGGAAAAATAAGTAAGACTAAGGACCTGCTTAATAGTATCACAGTTGACCTGAAATGCTATTTCACTGCCAAGACTTGAGATCAGAAAACATTCCTCCTGCAAGAGATATGCTTACAAGCATATAAACAGAGAAGAAATACCTCTATATAAGGATTGAACTTTCCAAGACCTGTGGCAGAGCTTACACGGTAGAGTGCCCTTGCCTTTAGAACTTGTTTCCTTTGAAGTTCTGCCAGAGCCCAGGTTTGGCGGTCTTCAGAGCATGACGTAAGACATATTTATTTGTTCACAGCTTGGATAGTTTGCTTTTTTCACTTATCCTATCTCCTGACCCCTCAGTATAAAGGCAACCAAGCAGTGGAGAATGTTTTGGCACCAGCGGGATCCAGACACTTCTACACTATATGGGAGTCACAATTTTAAATCTAGATATAAACCCTGGAGTTTACGTATCCACTTCAAAGTATCTTTAAAAAGGGGGCCTATTCAATACCCCACTATGTTGGGGATGTTGGGAACTGGATGTAAACCCATATTTTGTGACTTGATCCAATCTATAGTACCTATTGTGGGAAAACCCTATCCTTTGTTTTAACTTTTTTATTTGTTCACTTTAAGCTTCCTATGAATATTTAATTGACCCTAATCTGTGTCAATCCATACCATCAGCCCTTTGTACAAAAAGAAACACGGCACTGATAGTCTAAAGAATTAACCACTTTTCATGCTTCTTTTTATCATTACCCCAGGAGCTGGCATAACATGACATAATTAATTACAGCAGGCCGCTGGAAATGAATAGTGAACATAGTCTTATGGTTCAGATCTATTTAGGTTAGAATAAGTGGGCAAAATATGAACCTAAATGAATTTTAAACATGTCTTTCCCACATTAAGCAAAAAAACTTTGAACTAATTCAGAGTCCACCCTTTCCAGCCATGTTGTGGAGTACAAACATGAATTTAAAAAAAATGAACATCTGTTGAGAAGTAAGAAACTGAGAAGCACAAATGTTGTTCAGGAACTCTTTGGAACATGAATATGTTCATACATGGATGGACAAAGAACAGAAGCCAGGGAAATGCTGTCCTATGCAGCTGTCCTCTGCATGGTGGGGAAGTCCTTGGAAATTAATGCTGACTGTTATCCCCTTTAAAGCTTCCTTTAACATTTCCTTCCCTATACCTTTAAACACTGGTATAGGAGTATTAACCCATGCTTAGCAAGATGTCTGTGATAATTTGACTCCCTCCAGGGTCATGAGAAGTCAAGTAAGGAACACGGAGTATTTGAAGGAAACTTCCATAAGTGTCCTCAGAGGTATATATGGGACATTCATGAAGTTAGAGGGCCATGGCCACACTGGAAAGAAATAGATTTGTACCTCAAATCCATGTTAACTTAATTCCTAGCTACATTTAATCTTCCTGCATTTTTTCCCTTTGATGGGCATAAGCTCTCTAAAGGCAGCATTGGCTATGTTCATCAAACACAGGAGGAAAGGAAGATATTTTAAGGTTGGTGGGGAGGGCAAAGAACAAAATGCTCACTGCTAAAAAAAAAAACAACAAGGTGGGGAGCAAAAACAACAACAAAGCAAATTTTAGGGTTTTTAATTTTTGGTAAAACAGAAAACGTTTTAGTTCACCTGGATTTTTTTTCTCATTTCAACAAAAATGAAGTAAAGTGCCATTTCTGCGGGTAAGTGCCAGCTGTTTCAGCAAAGAAGATGTTTTGTTACTGAAAACAGAGAAATTATGGCCTGTGAAAAATCAAGTCAAATTCATTAACTTTGGTCCCAGTGAAATGTCATCACTTTGGTCCCAGTGAAATGTCATCACCCTCTGTGCAAGAAGTTATGTATGTCAACATAAAATGATGAAATTCCTCTCAAATTAACCTTTTC
>NW_017729024.1:95770492-95782937 GCF_001723915.1 Gavialis gangeticus
AACATAAAATGATGAAATTCCTCTCAAATTAACCTTTTCCCCTCCCTAAGATCTCTGTTAAAAGAGCTAAGACAATTAAAGCATATGTTTTCTGGGATTGCTTTTCCCATGCATACCAAGGAAGGCAAGCAACTTTCACATGCTTCTGGCTCTGCAATCCAGCCACAAGGGACTGGGAGGAGGCAGGTATTCTCTACACTCACTTGTCCATTGGCACCCCCAAGTAATGATGCAGCTTTTGTCCTCTGCCTGCACAGGAACGAATTGAGTTTTCTGAGATGTCACAACATGGCACCAACCTCAACATAAGCCAGTTTCACCTGCATTCTTTTTGGGAAATCTTTCACCAAAGCACAATCAGTGGTGGTACCAATGACAGCAGCATTATTTTGCACGAATCTCAAGAGAAAGCAATGCTGGGCAACCCAACATAAAAATCTACTGACATGTCATAGGGCTAGAACAGAAGAGGTTGGGCTACTGAAAGGACATCCAGAAGGAATCTTTGATTCCCCACATGACAGGAAGCTAAGCTGTACCGTGGCTGTTTCTCTGGCTAGTTGGCATGAGAGGTGTTGCCACTGTGCTGTCTATGGAAACATCATAGGTAGGTCTCTCAGCAAACAAATCCAGACATCTCAGTGCTGTGTGGATATCATAGGTGGAGGGATAGAAAAATATTTGGTGGGGGATGAGAGCATGCATCTCCCCCACAGCAGATAGGTCTGTGGGGGAAAGGGCAGGGGCAGGAGAAAGGGCCATGTGGGGGCGGGGACTGGGGCACGCCCTGCACACTTGGGGTGGGGCACAGGATGAAGCCATGAGTGGCCCATCCAGGGAGGCATGGCTCCTGCTGCTACATGCACCTGGGGAAGCATGGGGTCATGTGCCCCTGGATCTGTGTGGGGCAGGGCAGATTGCTGCTGTGGGTTGGGGCTGGAGCTGCATCAGGCTCTTCCTGACAGAGGATGCTGAGTGGCAGCGGTGCTGGGAAGGGGGGGTTGAGGGGGCTACAGCACATTTTGGGGTGGCTGCAGCCCCCCCATGGACCTGCCCACCCAGAGATGCCCCCGCCCACTACGAGTGCAGCCTGGCCCAGCTCTCTACCACCAGGAAGAGCTCAATGAAGCCCTGACTCCAGCCCCAGCCCACCCCACCCGATGCAGACCTGGGGTGCACAATCCCCATGCCTCCTGGGGTGTGTGTAGCAGCCAAAGCCATGCCCCCCCCAGATGCGCCATGCTTCACTCCATCCTGTGTTATGCCCTGGCTGAGCAGCCCCAGCCTCAGCCCCACTCCCACCCTCACCACTGCATGCACGTCCCTCCCCACTCCTGCTGCAGCTGCTGGAAGCCTGTGGCTGGGCTGCCTTGTGGCCCTACTGCTGCCTGACATTTGGGGAAGGGATAAACCCCGTTAGCCCCTGTTTTCATCACCTATGGTGGACATGGGTTGCGGATAGTGGTTACACTATCAAATCAAAGTTGTCAAAATGGAGTGCATAAAGATTCCTTCCCTTCTGACATGATTTTGTGGGCAGGAGAGGATAGGGCTACCAAACATCAGAGCATTTTTCAGAGTGGCTAGGGACAGAAATCCATGTCTAGGTTCAGAAATTACACATGTATAAATTATTGTAAACTGATTCAAGTCTGTAATAACACGAAGAAATTCAGTGCACATAAAGTGCTTTCAAAATGGCTGAAACTGGTTTAAGATAAACCCGGGTGGATGCAGTATCCAGGTATACAGTGCAGTGGCAATACCTCTCATGCCAACTACTATCAGACTTAACTGATTTAGGTTAAAATGATTTATTGAACTTATGTCTCAGATCCCTTCCAGATTCAAGTTAACTCACAGTCCCCTAGTATCCCAGGATGCTTTGCACCACCCCTGCAACCTGCCACCCACGCAGGGTGGGTGGGCTAGACTTGGCTCCAGCTGAGCAGGGAAGTGTGCTCTAGTGCCCCTCATTTCTGGCTTGTGCCACTGCAGGCATGTGGCTGCATTTCTGGAATCAAAAGTGAATGTCTTTTCACTTGCTTATTGGGTCAATCTCTGCATCTTAAATTAACCTGTGAAGACCAAATTGATTCAGCATTTGGGCTTTTTGACTGTCTGTACTTAGCCCATGTGACATTCTATCAACCTTTCTATCCTCAACCAAATAATCTCAGAATCCAGGGCTTAAACTAGTCAAGTTATTCACCCTCATAATAGATTTAATGGTTATTTTATGGATTAGATTCCTGTATGGTATTGTATCAAAAGCTTTTTGTAAAAATCGAGGTAAAATATGTCCACGACTTTTCCTCTCTTAAGCCTTTTAGATACTTACTCAAACAATATGTTAAGCATGACCACATTGTGAGAGTTCATGCTGATTTATGTTTAATTAAGTCAAATATTTCATGGTGTGCCCTCTATGTTGCCTTCCTGATTAGATTTTTTTTCTAATCATGATTTTTAAAAATCAATTTATTTGATATTTTGCAGAAGATGACAAAACAAAATATCACTAGAGTAGCTTAGAGGAAGCTTCTCTTAGTTATAACTTAGAAAGATCACAGCATATCTTAACTGGCAAATTTTATGCAATTTACTCACCATTGACATAGAATTATTTTGCATCACTGCTAACAATCTTTTCTTTTATTAAATCTATATGAAGGTGCATTTGCAATTTTACCAATATAGGCATAATACATCATCTCTTTGAATTCCCTGGCCCTCATCCTCTGCTGCTTTAAACTTGGATGAAGCCATGAAAATCCGCACTAGTTGAGGATCTGGCACTCTGACTTTTCACTGGTTTTTTTACAAATCTGAAAAAAGGTCAAAACTACACAGGCTCTTTGGAGGTCTTTTTGTGACTTGCTCTTGTTAACACCATTGTGACAGAGCATCATAGAATCATAGCATCAATGAGTTGGAAGGGACCTGGACAGATCATTGAGTCTGACCCCCTGCCATGGGCAGGAATGAGCACTGAGGGTAGGAGGGGTCATAAGACCCCAGCCAGGTGGCTCTCCATCAGTCATACCCCATCACAATGGGACAGAGTTTGGATGGACTGCTGCGGGAAACAGGGCACCCCACCCATATGCTGGGAGTAAAGACAATAAAGCAGTGCAGTAAGTGAGTCAAGCTTGATTGATTCCTGCTGGGTCCGTGACAGGAGCTTGTGCTTACAGGGAGCCACCTTGATAGGAACTGATGACTGGCCTGGAAGTCAAAAGCCATGGGGCTGGGTGGGCTAATTCCCTGAAGAGGAGATGCCAGCAGGAGTGGGAGCTCATGCTGCCACACGGAGGTGTGGTGATTGGCCCAACCTCAGTTGGGGAATCAGCGGGGCTTGCAGGAGAGAGATGAGGGCTGCAAGACTTACCTGAAGGTGAGAACTGGCAGATAAGCATTGCCCAAGGGGCAGACAAGGAGCCAGCCTGGTGAGTGCAGAGTTTACCTGCAAGAGCAGGTGAAGTAGAGGGCCTGCTAAAAGGGAATTGCTCAGTGGAGATGGGGTTTCTCCCTAAGCAGAAAAAGAACACAGGAACCAAGCCAGGGGACTGGTTGTACTTTGAATTTAATGAAGAGAAGTACTGGGACTCAGGCATAGGTGATAGCTATGAGAGCGATCTGAGAAGGAATTTACTTTGAGGTTAGAAGGGGAAGTAAAACTAAGGACTGACCAGGTATTAGGAACCCATGAGGAGCTAAGCCCAATTATTGAGGGTGGTCTGTGGCACAGACATTGGACAGCCAATAGGAGCTCATAGGACTGTGTTGGTGCACTAAGCAGAGACTGTAACCAAGTTTTGCACCTTGGAACCTCTGGCATGAGAAGGGTAGGGGATGGGGATGGAGGAGCCCTGCAAAGAGGCTGGATGGCTAATTAGGGTGCAGTAAGATGCAGCAGACCCACATCCTGATATTTACTTTCCCTTCTGGATTTTCTTTAACATCAAAGTCATGGCAAGACAGTACGAAAGAAGGTAAGCAAGTATTGGGCAGCTTGGCTGCAACGTATTTTCCACAAACAATACAGCAAAAACCATGCTAATGTGATAATGCACAGTAGAATTCATCTACTGCTCATTAAGCATCACAAAAAAATTGCTCGCCTTTGCTACTGTGCATTTGCATGGGCTACAGTGCCTTTATGTAGTACCTGATATTGGAGGTACTAAACTTAATGTGCAGTAGCAAAGACACATTCATGAATGTGTAGATGCATCCACGGAGACTACATTTCAGACTGAATGGTGCCTAGTGGAGACTAAGGTTAATAGGTGGACATTCATTTTTGTGTTTGTCCTTGACCTGAAGAAGGGCATCTGATGCCTGAAGGCTCATCCAACAGCTCTTCTAACTATACAACTGGTCCAATAAAAGATATCACAAAAAGCCTTGCTCCTTGGACAACAGAATAACAGATCTTGAAGTGTTTTCTTAGGTTCTTTTCCACTGCTAAAGACATATTTAGGGGGCTGTAACATAATCTATAATTACAGGAATCTTTCCTACATGTCTTTTTGCTTACACTGTTGCTGTTAGGTTACAGCCTAGTATATAGATTAATGTTTCTACATCTGTTATATCTCATTTCTTTTCATCTTTGAAAACATGATTTAGGTTATTTTAGAAAATTGTACCACATTTTTCTTGTATCATTTCCTTCATTTTTCCCTTCTAGTAAGTTTAAAGAATTCTCTTTTTCTTCCTGTTGTCCTTATTCTGCAGCCTTTCCAATCCTCTTCTGTACCTATTTTTTACCTTACACATGTGAAGGTAAACATGAAGGTCTTGATATGTGTAAACTTGCATATCTAGGGTGGTCTTTTCTGGTAACCCCAGGTTAGCTATTGCTAAGATGATAGACAATGCACTAATTATCTTTGAACCCTCACTTTCTGGGCACCTCTTTGAAATTCATACAGCTCAAAATATTATTTTTTTCACAATAGAAGCAGGAATTATCATATATCATTTCTCATAATGAAATTTTACTCTCCTTCCTAGGTCTTCTATCCTACTCTTACATGTTCTTCTAAGCCAAAACAAAAACACATTCATATTTAATAAACAAATACTACTTTTATCTCTTGTATAAGTGGTCCCATTGAATGAGCGAGGAGAGCAAGATCTGACCCTAAGTTTTTACTCTCTTTATTACATAAAGGAGATCAGTGCAATGACCATGAAAATGCTTGCTTTATATCTTCCACTCAGTGGGTGCATTTATTTATATGCTTTATTACAGAGTAAAATAATTAGCTCTACAGTAAACTGTCACCATCTACACGTGCACTGGTATTAGGGTGCAGTAAACTAATTAACACTGCCATAAAATAATGCTGTCAGGGACAATAATGACTTACAGAGGAGTACTTTACTCCAGCGAAACACAGGTGTAGACACTAACCAAGGGTGTAAATTGCATCCAATCAGTCCAACCAGCCAGGGGCCTGCTCTGCCACAGCACAAGTTGCTTCTGTCCTCAACAGATGTGGAGATGCTGTGCCTGGGAGCAGTTTATTCTGGCTTGAAATACTTTGGAGTTTACTGTATCACATTAAGTGCATATGTAGATGCACCCAGTAGGCACATCTACACACGATGTTAACTGCAGGCTTGTCTAATTAACTCTGCAGTGAATGTCTTGGCATCTACACGTGCACAGCTATTAGGCTGGACTAAAGTAATAAACTCCGCAGCAGAGTAGTACTTGTAAACAGAAGTACAGGAAATGCTCGTTATTCATGGGTTCGGCATTCGCAGTTTCAAATATTCACGAATGCTGAACCCGAATTTTAAATACACTTTATACAATTCCAGGAGCTCCTCGGGAGTACCATGCTTGCTGCCACTGGACTCCCACTGCCACCACTGTGCTCCCACTGTTGCCACCAGAGCCCAGCCACTGGGGGCACTGCATTCACTGCATCCAGATATTTGTGGATTTTGCCATTTGTGGGGGATATGAGAACATATCCCCCACGAATGGCAAGGGTTGCCTGTACTATCATGTTGCAGATTTTTTCACTCTACAGCAACGCACATGTAGATGCTGACACAGCTGGCTGAAGCATGAGGGTGCTTCAGTGTGGGGGCTGCCTGCTGGCAACCTCATAGCCCAGCCAGCTCCTCAGCAGCATGTTGAACCAGGTTGGAGCAGCCTTGGGCTAGCAGGTGGACCCCCAAGGCTCTTTGCCAGCTGAGGCTGCTCTAACCTGTGTCAATGATCTGTGGCACCTGGGAGCAATAAACTCCAGTGCAATATGTGCCGGAGTTCATTGTGTCATATTGATAGGCATGTGTAGACATGCCCAGTGTGTCTTAGTTTATGCCTGATATCTTTCATTGTTACTTATTCATACTTTTAACAACCCCTTTCAAATTGCTGTTGCCATCTCATCTTGTTCCTTTTCCTAAACAAGTTATTTCTATCCAACTAATTCCTTTATTATATTTAATTCCAGGCAATAATGATTATCCCCTTATGTTGCTTCGAGTGCCCTGGAAATACTCCAGTTTTGATAATTGCATTCTGCTGACATAAAATTCCTTCTGCAGCTTCAGTTGGATACCGTATTCTGCTTTACTTCCTGTCCTAATGTGTTGCGTAGTGTTGATGTGCAATTCTAAACAGCTGCTGTGTTCTGCTCCACAGCTTTCTGCATTGACTTGATGTGTGCAGTGACACATGCACACATGTGAGCACACAGTCACTTTCTCTCTCTCTCTCTCACAGAGATGTTCGAAAAAGATCTTTGGTGTCTTTTGGGTTGTATGATGCCATGTAGATAATGATCTCTACTTCTTCCACACATTTCAGTTCCTACAAATCCTACCTGTATTTATTTAAAGTATTCCGCTCTGCACATTCTTCTGGCTCTACTATTTTCTTCATGGTCCTTCTTGACTCTGAATATGGACACCACAGATTTTTTTCCATCATATAGCATTCATATTGCCTGCTCAATATTTGGTTCTCTGCTTTTTATTTAACAATTTCCCTTTCTCTATAGGATTTACCTTTGGTTTTACATATTGGTAATATTTTATTCTTCTTTGCTCCTCTTGTACTCACTATTTCTTTCCTCATCTCTGCTTGCATCCATATATTTACATCCATATATTTGCATGCTCTTTCTACACTTCTGCACTAATCCTAGCTTTGGGATTCCTATCAACCCAAATCATTAACATACCCCTAAACATAATCTAACCTCTTTCCCTAGCCCTAACTTGAAACCTGTTCCTACGCTCAAGGGATATGTCCAGATAAGGATGCACATGCAGGGGGTTTTTTCTGAAGATCCCAGTGTCAAATAAAACCCGTGTCAGAGAAAAACCAGAGTGGCACATGTAGTGCCACCCGAAACTAGAGCCTGGCTGGCCAGAGCCATCCTCCAGCTGCCATCCAGGCTCCACATTCCTGGATCACTGCTTCTGGAGCTCCAGGAGGCCCCCAGGAACCCAGGTAAGATTTCTGGGGCCAGCCTCCCCTATCCCACCCTGAATAACTTGCCGTATGCGAGAGTGCACATGCAAGGGCGTTCCCCGGGGCAACTAGCAGTGGCATAAATATGTCCACTCATCTGGACATGCCCAAGGTGCTCAAAGAGATGCAGTAGAAAACATAGCTTTGGAAACTAGCTGGGAGATCCCTGGTTGCTACAGTGTGTGCCCTAATATGGGGGAAACATTCAGTTTCAAGTCAAATTGTACCTCTGGAAGTCTTACCACCTTAACACTAAACGTAGTTTGAGGAACTCCAGAATTCTTGATGATTAACACTAGCCTGGAAAGACCTGTGAATCTGAAGACTAATCCTAACTTTGGGGGTCCTACCAGCCCAACACACTCCTGAATTTAGCTTAATCTCTAACTCAACTCTAACCCCAAATTGGGATACTCAAGGAGCCCTAAGCTAGAGACCACTACAAACTGCAATACAACTTGTGCGTTAATTCTAGCTTAGGAAACTCAACCAACCCAAACCATAACAGACCCCCTAAACCTAGCCCAATCTTTAACCCTAAGCTCGAGCCTAACCCTCACTCAGTGCCCAAGTTATTTCAGTGTTTTATGTTTCAATGTGTCCCTCTTACTAACTTCCACACAGCTTTATTTTATCAGCTAATATATCCATGCCTCTTATGTTTGGATGAAACCTATCATACTTTCATCTGTCTCGGAAAGTATGCTAATATGTTCCACAGCTCTTAAAGCCTTCCTGCCTGTCCCAGGTTTTTCAGCCATACATTCAGGTTTCAGATCTGTCACACTTTATTTGTGACTCAGTATGGCACAGTTTGTATTTTGATTTCATGTTTGAGATTGCATTTGCCAATGACTAAAATAGAAATGGGAAATGTGCCCTTTTCTTATAATGAACCATTCACATGGAATCTTCCATCTGATGTGATTTGAATACCAGATCTTTTATCAAACAACTTTAAAGCAACTTGCTGGAATTTGCTGATTAAACCATGTTTGTTTGGTTTTTCATTTGTTTGGAGGATTTTTTTGGTTGCCGCTTCTGCCTCTCTCCCTAGTTTCTGAACATGCTTCTGACATTAAGCTTCCAAAGTTGCTTTTCAGTAATTTTCACTTATTTCAGGTCCCCACTTTGCATGCAATTTAAGGAGGTTCTAACAACTCCACACGTACATTAATGTGCCCACCAACTTTAAAATCAGGCTTTAGGATATGTCAGACTGAGCATGCAGAAACAAAAAGCTATAATACTAGGAGAAATTTTTAATATTATTGATAAACGAATATTTGTGAAGCTCAGATGTTGGACAAAGACTCAGACATAAGAAAAAAGATAGAAGAATACAGGAAGGTCAAATTGCAACTGGTTAAATAAGTCATTGTGAATAATGTTGGCTTGGATTTAGACCAGGGGTGGAAAAATATCACCTGTTGGTCAGACCCAGCCTACCAAGTGATTCTATTTGGCCTACAGCAGGTCCCTCAGCTTTTCCCAGCTCAGGTATCAGGGGCAGCTTGGGCTGTGATATGTTCATTGGTACCACTGGTGTGGAGGTGCCACCTGTTGCAAAGCACAGCCCACCCCATCCCCACACATGGCTCTCAGACATGCCAGAAACTGTAATTTGTGGGGTGGGAAGAGCTGTGGCAGGTCAGGGGTGGTGCAGCAACTGGACTTAGCTTCCCAGAAGCCCCCATTGTGGTGGCTCAGTGTATCCACCACCACACCTAGTCCTCCTGCCTGGGCACCCCGGCCCAGCCACCTCACACCCACCACTGGGGGCACCAGATGAAGTAGACAGGCGATGCCTCTTTGGAGGGTGTGCTCAGCCAGGCAGATAGGATAGGGCCTTGGTCAGGCAGGGAACAGCATTCAGAAGTGGGATTGGAAGGCAGAGCTGGGACTGGGGCTAGGGCCGGGGCAGGATTGTGGAATGGTGACAGCACGGGGCTGAGGTTATGATCCACTCCCCTCACAGCCTTGCAATGGGGAAGCCCCTGCCTGGGGAACCAGCACCCATTGCAGGGATGTGAGGGGAGTGGATCACAACTCTGCCTTGGGCTCCAGCCCTATGCTGTCACTGCTCTACAATCCCAGTTCTGGTCCCACCCACCTGTCTCATTCCCAATGCTGCTCCCCACCCATCCAACTGCAGTCCCATCCCATCCACCTGGCCAAGCACACCATGCCTGCAGAGGTCTTGGGCCAGCCTCCATGGAGAACCTGCCCAACTGCCTGCCTACTCTGTCCAGCATTCCCAGAGGTGGGTGGAGGGAGGACAAATCCAGGACCAGGTAGGATCATTTGGCATCTCCCAACCCTCCCCATAAACAGCCATGATGGGGGCTAGGGCTGGTTCTGCACCCCACCCCCTGGCTCTTAACAGCTTACCAAAACTCCTTAAGTGGCCTGCCAACCAAAATAATCCCACCCCCCCCAATTTAGACAAATCGTTTTTATGAATAGTTTATGAGTGAATTCTGATTTGGGCTACACTATTGTATGTAATATATTTGCTTAATAATTTGGGTGAATATTGCTTAGTTTATGAGAGTGTTCCAGAGCTTCATAATTTGACTAATTGCCAATTGTGGTGTTGTCCCTAAGCCTTGTGGTATTTTCTCTCTCCTCTCTTACTAGAATAAACAGAGAGGAATGTTTAGCAGGTAATGCATCGTTTAATTTGCACTAATGTTTTCTCATTCATAGGAAGAATAACTATTCCAAAAATGTGTGTGAACTTACATCTATTTGCAAACATATTTATGAATAGCATGTAAGCAGAGGTTTTGACTAGTAGTAAATTAGGAAAACTAACAAAAATAGTGCCCCAGATGGGGAAAGGGTTTTTAACCAAAGCTACTTATGGTTTGGAGCTTCCCCCCCAAATTAGGTTTTATGTAATTGATCCATACAATTACAGAGGTATATGTTTGCAAGCTAAGGTACACTGGAAGGAACTGCACTACTCATAAAAGTTGATGAGCTCTATGTTACCATTCAGAGAAAGACTTAGCCATAACTGTGGACAGCTCAGTGAAAACTTTTCAATGAATTAGGGGGGGGGAAAGAAATCTAATGAAGTGTTAGATTGTATTTAGAAACAAACAACAGAGTAAAATTAACAAAATATTATGCCATTATATAAATTGATGTTATATGTTCTTGCTTTGAATATTGTGTTCTATCTGGTTGTCTCACCTCAAAGCTGAAATAGTAGAAATGGAAAAAGATGCATTTAAGTACAACAAAAATGATGGAATTACAAAAGGAGTACAGGTTAAAGAAATAAATTTACTTCATGTGGCTGTCAGCCATTTGAGTTATCACACTCTGACACAAAGGTAGCTGCTTGTAGTGATGGAGGCCATGATTTTTGTGTAAACTCAGATTTTTGTTAAGTCAGAGTTTTGAGCTGAAGTGAGCACTCTTAGGATAAATACACATCTTTCATAAAATAGTTAATTCCTCTATTTAAAGGTTATACTGTCTTTACAGGGGGAACAAGTTGTCCATTGTGACAGGCCCATGGCACACTTACCACAGTGCCAGTGTCCAGGTGGCCGGTCTGCTGGGGAATTGGTCAGCACCATGCAACTGGAAGAGGGCCTGTGGAATGGGCCGATCCCAGAGGACTCCTGGAATAAAAGGAACTCCTTGGTGGCAGCATGGGGAGAGGAAGAAAGATGGCGCATTGTGAGTACAACCTGAAACCCTCCCCACTGCTGGCGTGGGACCAGCACACCCCCATGGGGGTGGGTTGCTGAGCCAGGTTGCCGGAGTCCTGGTTGTCGTGGAAACCTTCCCACAGAGATGGACAGCACACTTACCTGCAGTACGAGAGCAGGGAATCCTTCCAGAGGCAGGAAGCCCCACCAGAAGAGGAGGTGCTATGGGCAACCAAGCACCAGTAGGAGAAAGAGCAGGTATTGGTGTGGAAGCTGTGATGAGTTAACCCAATGGTGCAGACCTGACCAAAACTCTGCTTAAATACCATGATGCTGAAAGGTATCACAAGAGCAGCTGGATAGGAAGAGTCCAGCCCAAGAGGGACTAGTAGAGCTCTCTGGGTAAGAAAACCTGTCCAGCATCCATGTAGCCACAGCTGCTACATTTGAGTGGGCACAGACCCCAAATCCACTGCTAGGTACGCAGCAGTCACTGAGGATCCTAGGGAGCATGAGGGGACATTACCTGAAGTACTGGAGTAATTGGCCAGGTGCCAGGAGGCCTAGAACCCCAGCTCGCCTTCAGATTACCCACAAAGGGGAAGCCAGTGGGGACCAGGCAAAGCCCACTTCACGAAACACAAAGCACTGAAGCAGTGTTGAGTGTAGGTAGCATCAATGACCTGTTTGCCCACATCATGTGCATATCTCAAATAACATCAAGTTGTGGCAGATGAGTAGGCTTCAGGTTGGCAGGGCATGCCAGCAGCAGTGCTGGGAGTCTGGGCCTGCCATAGCCATCTATTCATTTCTTCTGTCAGAATTGTTTCTTCAAGAGCTATATGGTTTCAAGGAATGGGTATTTTGGAGGCCATTTTTTAATTTAACTAAGTCAATTTTAGCAATATGTAGTTATACTATACTTTATTATATAGTAGACATCATGCTAACCTCCTTCCACAGCTCATTAAATGCATCTCAGTCTTAACCTCCAATGTAGCTCAATCTACTGTGTGGAGAATTATAATCATGCCCGTTTTGTCAGGTGATTCGGTTATTTCATGATAGACTGGAAATTCCACCAGGAATTAGATCAACGCTACAACTCTTCTGACATAATTTTGATTAGATTCTAGAAGTGAAAAGCAAGTGTATTATCTCGCTGCAGTACAATAGCAATGCTGCATAGCAAAATTCCCCTTCTACAATATCCATACAGCCGTCTTATTTATGTATGGTTATACGTCTTCTTTTTTTTTTTTTTTTTTTT
>NW_017729024.1:95783065-95786607 GCF_001723915.1 Gavialis gangeticus
TTTTTTTTTTTTTTTTTTTTTTTTTTAACTTACATTCCTTAGGGACAGGTAACGTTAAGAAATACATTTTTTACCTCATTAGAAATTCAATTGGCATTGGCATGAATTCAGATCACGTGCTGATTCAGCAGATTTCATAGTTATCCTGATAATTATTTTTTAATCTTTCAGAAACAAGACAGTTCAGGGTTTTGCTCCACCTGATAATGCTATTAGATATGAAAATAATTAGGCTTCTATGTTTCAAATATCATTTAACAATGGAGACTATGCTGCAAAACGATAGCTTTTGAGTGGGTTGTGGTTATGGCTTTCATGTGATGTTAGATAAACTGATAAGTCTTTTCATGTTGCGCAGATCAGGTACAGGAAGTTAATTTTTTAGGTGATATCCAACGAAACAAAAAAGTCTTGCTCAAAAAATGGAAATGTGGTAAAAATACTATAGCCAACAATTGGTCGCTAGAAAATAAATTTATGCTTTCCTATTTCCAGTTGGAATATTGGGTAAAAAATACAGTGGAGTGGGAACAGTAAAACACAGTGAGCATTAAGTATGCAGGTGAGAGAGAAAAATATTGGACTGAAAAATAAATAGTATATCCATATGGCTATCTTTTTTAAACACAAACAAATGCTCACTATTTGCATACTTGGAAAAAAACTTGGTTTTGGGGGAAAACTTCTAGCCCAGTATATAGAACTAGTTTGGGTTTAGCTTTTAAAAAAATTATATATAAATTGACCTTGTTGGGAAAAAAAAAAATGTACATTTTGTTAGGTTCCTCAACCAGCCAAAAAAATAAATGCTTGAGGTTCACAGACCTTGAGCTACATGAGGCTTTCCCATTTCTTACACGTTATGTCTCTAGTGAGATTTTGTTCACCTGAAAGCAGTGCCGTAAGACAAAGCCATGTCTGTAACAAAAAAAAAAAATATCCCTATATACTTCACAAATGTTCCAATGAGGCCATTTAAGTCAGGTTTTTAAAGGCTGTGCCAGTGGCATCTTGAATTGTACAATCTTACCTTCACATTATATTTCCAGGACAGAAGTTACCAAGACTGGGGTTTGCTTCATCTGTGTTTTCAAAGTCTTCTACAGCAAACTGTCAAATGGAGTATGCTTTCGTGGTGCACCAAAGTAGTACAAGGACACCCTAAAGGTGTCCCTAAAGAGTTTTGGCATCAACCCGGAGTTGTGGGATGAGGTCACTTGCAACCATCTATCCTGGAGGTCCCAAATCCAGAATGGAGCATTGGCCTTTGAACAACAACGCATGGTAGATGCAATGAAGAAATGCACGGCCAGGAAAACAAAAACCTCTGGTATCCAGTCCTCATTGTTCTCCTGCCCCTGCTGCAGCAGATTGTTCAAAGCAAAGATCAAACTTATGTCACCTGTGTACTCACATGGCCTAACACCCGGCCACCTTCATTCTCTTTCCTTTCCATTTTTTTGGCTTTGCCTTCTTTCCCCTTTTCTCTTTTCTACTTCCCTACTTCTTTTCCCTCTTCTTTCCTCCCCTCCCCCCACTGGATGCAGTCATCTTTGCCCATGAAGGAGAAACAACATCTAGTTTTTGAATGAAGTTTTAGGAGTCAATAAATAGGGCCACTGCCACTGTTTATTCAGTGAACTAGAAAGCTATGCATACTCCTGTTCCTCATTAAAAGGAGAAGAAAGGGCATAGCTGGAAGCTGTCATGGACCTAGCTTCATTCCACACCTTTTTTTCCTTCCATTGAGGAGCAGTATTGGGCAAAACTGAGTGCCATCCTCTTTTTTTTAAAAGTACAGAGAACTAAAAACAAATATATTTATAATCTGCTCAAGGTGTCATTTAGTTGTGGATGGGCAAGGAAAGATATTTATGAGGTTACAGCAGGAAAGTGAGAATAAGTGAACTATCTGCTTAGGGACAGTTAGTCATCACTGCAGCTGAGAGTCAAACCAACACTGCATAAAGTCAACAAATCAAATACATTCAACACACAATCAGTCAAACGCCTTTTGTTTTCTCCCCCTGCCTTAGTCTCTAAGCTCAATTGGTTTTATTTTGAGGTAGGGGGTTTCTTTCATTTCTCCCATCCTCATAGAAATTGCTACTAAGTTATTTACTTGGTATGATTACTCTGAAAGCGGAGCAGAGGGAGCACTAAGGCAGTGCCCAATTTGGGAAAGGGGCAGGGGAGGCTGTTCACATCCAGGAGGGGAGCAGCATGGCAAAGCCCTCCACCAATTCCCCAGATGAAAGACCCTGGTCTGGGGAGAGAATGAGGAAGGGTTTCTCCTCTGCTCTGCTCCCAGTATCAGGGAGTGGAGTAGAGACAGCACTAGGACAAGCCCCCCCTCACCCCATTTCTCACCAGGGTTGCCAATCCTCCTGAACTGGCTGGGAGTCTACCGGAATCAGCACTGGTCTCCCAGTGACTACTGAAAGCAATCTGGGGAACTGATAATGTGAACAGGTTGAACAGTAAAATTAATGACATGACATCATACTGGAATAGCTTCAGTCAGAGTTGACAATCCTGCTTCTCACTCTGGGACTCTGGTGTGAGAAGCAGTCAGGGGGCAATGGTGCTCTGCAGTAGTGCCCAGAAGCCAAGCAGACAGAACAATGCATTAAAAAACCCTATGTCTGCTTCTCACACTGGAGTCCCCAGAGCTGATGGTAGCTCCTTTCCTCCTCTCCTAGGTTGCCTACACATGTACTCAGGGGTGGGGGTGCAGTGTTTTAATTAGAGTGGATCCCAAGGAGGCATTCTAATTAAAACACTGCAGCATCACATGTATTAAGCCCCCACACATTTAAAAATCACTGCAGGGTGCTTTAACTAAAGCTTATTCAATGGTGAGGCAGAGGAGCAGCAGAAGTTTGTGCAAGGTGGGCACTCCAATGCCATGTCTATGGATGCAGGAGTGTGGGCATGACCAGTCAGTGTGGCAGTGCCGCATAAAGTTAAAGGCCTTGCAGACACAGTGGGTCATCATCACCAACCACAATCATCAGACAGGGAGTGCCCACAAGTCCATGCCTTTTATGCAACAGCTGACTGATATCTTTGTGCCCCAGAACCCAGGTGGCAGCTGTGCTGTGTACAGTAGCACAGGCAGCCTGCCCAAGTCCCCTCTCTGGCCTGGCACTGCAGTGGTATATCACCAGGGAAGGGCCCTTCAGGCTACCAGTAGTCTGTCCTGCCAAGCTCCCCAACCCCAGTCTACACCAAGAGCACCTGCCTTAACAGCTTTGCAGCCCCAACCATGAGGCACAGCCAGCCATGTCACTGCCAGCTGCCATCAGCACCAGCTCCTGCCTGGGCCCCAGCATACTGCTACTCACCACCCAAAGACACCACCAGGAGGTGCAGTCTCTTGCCACCAGCTGGGACCAATTGGAGCCACTGGGCAAGCCAGCCATGCCCACATGGTCAGCTCTACACTGGGGGCAGGGCCTTCCCAACCCCCATCTCTGCCCTCCCCACCTTAGTGCCCCTCCCTCCCCAGCTGGGCCAGCTATGCTACCCTGGCCCCTGAG
>NW_017729024.1:95791607-95807559 GCF_001723915.1 Gavialis gangeticus
GCAGCTAGATGGGCACGGGTCTCTCACATGTCAAGGAATGTGTCAATGCTGGCAATTACGTTCTCCTTGGCCTTAGGGGTCAGGGACATGTAAGCACAGCCACAGGTAACCCTCCAGGCCATGGCAGAGGTTGTGGGGCTGGCACTCACAGACCAATGTGAGTGAGTGCCAACTCACTGGCAGCCGGGTAGGGAATACCCACGATGTCCATGTGTTTTGGAAGTCTTCCCTGCCAGCCCTGGTGCAGAGAAGCCACTTCACATCTGGAGTGCCAGACCAGCAGCTGGGCAGCATGATGGTCCTGCCTCTCCACATCAGGAGCCCCACCTCCCTGCTCCTGCCCTGGCTCATGCAGCCCTACACTGGCCAGCTGGACCCTGCCAGGCCCACTTCAACCGGTGCCTGGGCTGGAGCCATGTGCTGGTGGAGCCCACCTTTGGCCTCTCCAAGGGCACCTGGTGCACCCTAAATTCCTGCCTTGAGTTCACCAAGG
The DNA here is from genome assembly GCF_001723915.1 of Gavialis gangeticus. NCBI lineage: Eukaryota > Metazoa > Chordata > Crocodylia > Gavialidae > Gavialis > Gavialis gangeticus. Next base: position 95,792,101 of record NW_017729024.1, read on the forward strand.
ACAACATCCCATGGGCCATCATTGTAGCCTAAGTGCTGCATAATATCTGCAAAGCCCAGGGAGACCTGTTTCACAACGCCTGGGTGGAGGAGGCATGGTAGGCAGAGGATGTCTGACAGTGGGAGCACTAGCTGTTGCAGCAGCCGCACATCCACCACCAGGGGCCAGAGTGCCAGATGAAAGAGGTGTTGGCTGACAACCCCTCCTGCACTCCTCTGTAGCCCACCTGGACAGCAGCCAATGGACATCCACCCCACTGCCCACCCCTAGCAACACATTCAGTGTGGACAGTTCTGAGAAAAATGTTATTGGCCTTACAACAGAACCTCGCCAACACCAGAGCAGCTGGATGGTGGTGGCAGCCCTTGGACACATGGTGAGGCCAGGCAGTTGGTTGCTGTATGTAGGGGAGTCACCGGTGCCCAGATAGCCATAGTCCAGCCAGCAGCTGGCACAGTGGGCCAGCAGGTCCAGCACAGTTGCCAGCAGGAGCCCGGGACTCTGGGTGTCACTGCTAGGGGCAGGGTTAGAGCAGCCATGAGTCAGGGAGGCAGAGGCTGAGTCTCAAGAGCTGCCACATGCTGCCCCCACACTCTGCACACTGCTCCTGGCCAGGGAGCAGGGCTGCCTTTTAAAGATGGCCTGTGGCTGGAGCCTCCAGCTCCTCCTGGTGGTGGCAGGGACCCATGGCAGAGCCCCAGGAAGAGGGTGCAGAGTGCTGCTAGGAGCAGGAAATCTGCTTCCACATCTCTGAACATTTAGATGTCTACCCAGGAGCATTTACTCCCAAGTAGTTTATTCACATGTAAACTAGTCCCACATCAAATGCACATGTAGACACATCCTTTGCATAGGAGACAGGCAGAAGCAGCTGTCCCCTGTGCCTTCATAGTGGCATAACCCTTTTCTCAGAGTTCTACTCTTCCTGGTCCCCAGAAGGAATTAGGCAGGGAGAAAGTGTACAAACATTCAATTCCTCCTGGGAGTAATACCCCTGGGACCAATTTTTCCATGGTTAGACACAGCTTATTTTTCTCCTAGAACTGCTATTTTAGTCTGGGAGAAACAGCATGAACCTTTGTACAATTTTGGTTTTTACTGGATAAAGCTGAATAGCCAAAGTCAGCTGTTGTTCATGAAAACTTATGCATCTCTGATTTAGTAAGGTACATCACTACGCTGCCTTCTGCCTGACTTCAGGTTAACATGGGTGCAGAGAAGGGCCACCTGCATGATCAAGGGCCTGGAGGGCAGGCCCTATGAGGAGAGACTTTAGGATATCGGTTTGTTCAGCCTGAGCAAAAAGGTGCCTGAGAGGTGACTTGATAGCTGCCTATGAATATGCCAAGGGAGAACACCAGCATCTAGGAGAACAACTTTTCAGACCACCTCCCTCCCCCCCAGGGAAGATATGGACCAATGGACACAAGCTAGTCAAGGAAAAGTTTTTCTAGACCCAAATGAAAAACATTTTTTCCGTACAGGTAACTAGAATCTGGAACACACTTCTGGCATAGGTGGGACAGTCACCATCTCTGGAGGTCTTTAAGAGGAGGCTGGACAAATACCTCATTGAGCTTGTTTGAGCCCAATTACCTCCTGCCCATGGCAGTGGACTGGACTTGATGATCTTAAAAGTCCCTTCCGGTCCTTCTTTCTATGATTCTATGGTTTACTATCTTTTTCTACCAGAATGGATCATAGTTGTCTGAATGTCTTGCTATAGATGTTGCTATACATGTGTCCATTATCCAGGATGTGTACAGAAGGAACTTAGACTTCTCTACACAATACTGGTAACAGAGATAAGATTCCTTAGCCTGAAGGTGACATATCAGAGACCAAGTATTTGGTAATAAAAGAAAAACTGGCACAAGAAGGTTACAACTACTTCAGTCTTCAATCCTATAGAGACATGAAAACTCAGATATTTGAATAACAGTAGAATAAAATATGAGAAGATTGAAAGATTATTCCTTTTTATGGGTGCAAGGTTTAGCACATTTATGTGGCTCCACAAAGTGAGTGGAAAGGCTAATATTGCCATATATGTCAACAATAGAGTTTAATACTTTAAGGGGTACCAAATCTTGATAAGCAAAATTAGGCCATGATCCAGCAAATATTTGTGGGTATATCTTTCAGCAAACAACTATTCCCATTAAAACGTATGCTTTTCTGAATTAAGGTTTTAAAGAATACTGTAGCTAATATCTGGTTTAATTACTCTGTCTGCATGATACTGGACTAGAATTGGAATTCATGTAGACATATGTAATCAGCAAAAAAGAAGCTCAGCTTAATATTTGTAGAGAAATGGATTATAATGAGTATTTCAATTGCTTTCTCAATTAATAGTTAAGAAGATGATCTTAAGCAACAGGCTGTAGGCAACTGAGAATAATTTGGACAGTGACCTTGAGGCTTTATAAGGAAGAATGTCTAGTATGGTCAGTAGGAGAACTGTCTTGACTGAAGGAGTTCAAGTTCAGTGGACAGAGTTCAGGAAATAGTACATGAGACCTTGTGCCTCAGTCTGGTAAAAAGCCTCAGGCAACAGCCTACCCCAGGTAGCTGAAAACTCTTATTCAAAACCAGTAAAGGCAAAAGCAATGCCAAAATCAAAGGCAGGGGCGGGCAATTATTTCAGGTGGAGGGCCGCTTACTGAAGTGTGGCGAGCTTTTGAGGACCACGTGGGTAGCTCTTTCTCTTGACAATTGCCCTGCCCCCTGGTCACCATTTTGGGACTGTAAGTCCCACCCCTAACCCCTGACCTTTGCCCCTGGAAGTCTCTCCCCTTAACCCCTCCCCTTGAAATACTCTTTTTGGGAGTGGGGGTTGACATCTTAGAATCAGAAAAAAAACAAATCCTATACTAGATGTCAAACACCTACTATAAAGTGTTTTAATTTTATTACAAAAATATTTTGTCATGATTTGTGTTTGTAAAGTGTATAAAGAGGTAATGGCATAACTCAAAATAAATTCTTAGTCTTGTATATTGTGTGGGGGATGTGGTTCAGGGTATGTGTGTGTCTGTATGGTGGGGGGTGGCTGTGTGTGGGGGCATAGGGTATAGGTTTCATAGTTTCTAGGGTCAGAAGGGACCTGAGCAGATCATCGAGTCTGACCCCCTGCCATGGCAGGAAAGAGTACTGGGGTCAAATGACCCCAGCAAGGTGTACATCTAGCCTCCTCTTAAAGACCCCCAGGTAGGAGCCAGCACCACTTCTCTTGGAAGCTGGTTCCAGATCCTAGCTGCCCTGACCATGAAGTAACGCCTCCTGATATCTAGCTTAAATCTACCCTCTGCCAGCTTATGACCGTTACTCCTAGTCACTCCTGGTAGTGCTTGGGGGAACAGGGACTTCCCCAGTGCCTGCTGATCCCCCCTGACTAGTTTGTAACAGGCCACTAGATCCCCCCTCAGCCTTCTCTTGTGGAGGCTGAACAGGTTCAGGTCTCATAGCCGCTCCTCACAGGGCCTGCCCTGCTGCCCCCTGATCATGCAAATGGCCCTCCTCTGGACCCTCTCCATATTGTCCAGATCCCTCTCGAACTGCGGCGCCCAGAACTGGACGCAGTACTCCAGCTGCAGCCTGACCAGTGCCGCATAGAGGGGGAGGATCATCTCCTTGGACCTGCTTGAGATGCATCTGTGGATCCATGACAAGGTGCGGTTGGCCTTCCTGACTGCATCTCCACACTGCCGGCCCATGTTCATCTTGGAGTCAATGAAGACTCCAAGATCCTTTTCTGCCTCTGTATTGACAAGAAGGGAGTTCCCCAACCTGTAGGTATGGTGCCAGTTGTTCCTCCCCAGGTGCATCACTTTGCATTTGTCGGTGTTGAATCCCATCCTATTCTCATCCGCCCACCCCTGTAACCTGTCTAGGGGTATGCTGGGGTCTCTATATATGTGGGGGTTGTGGGGGCAGGGTGTTGATTTGTGGCGTTTGTGGTGTGTGAGGGAGGGTGGGGGGGTATGGAGCCCCCTGCATACTCACCCCATTGCGCAGCAGCAGGAGGGGCTCAGGGTGCTGGTACTTGGCTCTAGCCAGTGCTGCACATCACATTGAGGAGTGCAGGCCCTGCCTAGCCATCTGTATCACCAGTGGTCCCTGTACTCGCTGGGCACAGCAGGGAAATCTCAGACACTGGAGCGAGCTTGGGCAGGGAAGGCAGTGTGCTCCAGTGCATGGGTCTTCCCTCCCATGCCCAACAAGCGTGGGCAGCGCTGGCAATACAGACAACCTGCCAGGGGCTGTAGTCCTCAATGTGATGTGCAGTTCTGCCTCCACTCCCTACAGGGCTGTGCACCATGGGGAGCGCAGCCCTCCCTCACTCACCCCCACCTCAGTCCCACACCCTACCCACCTGGGCTCCGTGCTGCCACCAGCCCCAGCCTCACACTCTGTGCTCCTGCCCAGTTGCAGTCCCATTCCCAACCCTGCTGCTTCCCTACCTGCTGCCTAGAGCAAGCAGGACCCTGGGAAACCTGCAGCAGCAGCCCCACACGGAAGCTGCTCCTGGTGGGGCAGGGCTCTTCCACCCATGAGGGTGGGAGTAAGGCACAATAGGGTATGTTGTGGGGAGGGGGGCTATATACATGGGCACCTTGCTCCCACCCTCCGGGGTGGAAGGACTGGATGGGGCAAAATTTGCTGGTGAATGCGACAGTACAGATGAAAGTCCCTGATGGGCCAGAGTTGGCCCATGGACTGTATTTTGCCTGCCCCTGATCTAAGGGCTTATTTAGGGAAATCAAGGGTTGCAGATAGACAGATCAATTACACATAAAAGCTAACCAAAGAGACCATTTTGATTTGGCTTTTGTTGCATCAAGAACAAGAGTAAGAATGTCCAGGAACAAGGGTACTCAAACCCTGGCCCAAAAGCCAGATCTGGCCATACAGGACCATGTTATCAGGTGGTGAGGGACTGGTGGCAGCTAACTGAATTTACTGCTGAATTTTCAGACCATGGAGAACCCTATAGGCTGGACAGCGTGACCTTGCACACTAGATTGAGCATGTGGGGCCAGTCAGTGCAGCATGAAGCTGAAAGAGACTGAACAAGGCAATGCAAGGTTGAACAGGGTAGTGCAAGCAGCATGGGGCAGCATGAGGCCCAACAGGGTTGAGCAATGCAGTACAGAGTGCTGTGGAGCCAAGGGGGCAGTGCAGAGGCAATGTGGGGCCCAATCTTGGCACATGAGGCCTGGTCTGGCCCACAAAGTGGCCCTGTGCCACTTATTTAGCCTACGGAGTCAAAAGATTTAGCACCGTTGTACCAGATGATAAGAAAAAGTACTACTGTATAGTATAAATGCATTTAACTATTTTCAATTCATTTCTTTTTTAAAGTTAATCTAAAGCAAAGGGCTGTCTTTCATACCTAAGGCTCAGAAGCCTGTATAATAGCGAGATGCCAGGAGCAGCTACAGAGGGTTGGCACATTTAGCACGACAAACTACTTGAGCATCTACATGACAAACTACTCAAGATGATGCCAGCTTTACAGCACTAAAACTACTGATTACATTGTGCTATGGTTTGGATGGATGGCACCAGCCATAATATGAGCTTCTTCTTACTCAGCGTACTAATACAGAAAGTCATGCTTTTTCACTAACTAACACGAATAGAACAACTAATCTTCCTGCAAAATGTGCTGTAAGTATTTCAGCAGTGTGCAATGTCTTTGCCTACACAATGGCACAGTTTTTAATAGTGGCCACTATATTTAAATTTGCATTAGAACTTTTAACACAGTTTTCAGTGCTTCCTGACTTGCTGAAAGTTTCCCCATAGCTGGAAGAGATTTTTTTTTGCTTGAAAAATAAGTAAAATCTGTTTAGCTTCTTTAACCTATATTCTTTGCTCAAACAAGTCAAGAGTGGCTAAAATTCAGAAAGGCTCATCCTCAGCAAAGACTAGCTGCTTTTATTGTCTTGGGGAAAAAAGGACAAGTACACAAGTTATAAGCCTTTAAAAAACCTGTTTTGTGCATTCATGACATGCTAATACTAGAAGCTATTATTCTATTTGGTAGCTAATGTCTATAGAGAAAGCTTCCTCTGTGGAAAGAATTCAATGCTAAATACTTGCCCTGACATCCAGTTGAAAGATTTTAAAAAGAGTTTTAAAAAGGTTGCATAAATCACAACATCAAAAATGTCATGGCTTAAGATATAGGCTGAAATAAGGCATCTGTTGGATTAGGTGTTTTCTTATTTGAATAATCCTGAGCACAAGATTTGTGGGGTGAATTCAGGGCTCAATATTTAAATTAGTAAGATTACTTTCAGTAGCAGTAGATGATAAATATCCTAAATGAGTCAATTTTTTTATTATTTTGGATTCTGACAAAAATTGGTCATTTGAGAGTCAGATGAGCACTTCTGAATTTGGAAAAGAAATATGCACTGCTGAGTTTAGTAAAGATACTGTGGGTCACATTCTCTGTCAAACTGTAATCCCTTCTCACCACGCAAAGGCCATGAAACCTTTATATGTGGCTGCCTAACGATTCTCCCACATTGATTTCTGCAAATGATGTGGGAGTTGCCAGTACTATTTCATGGATAGCTATCCATCTGCTTGATATTTCTTGTGTTGTTTGCTACATGATTACAAGGTGTTAATTCAGGAATCCTTTCCCAAGACTGGACATATACACAGTGGGAAGCTGTGTATGGCCAATTATCCTGAGGGTTATGCCAGCAGGGGTTCTAACTCCTGGTAAGGGCAACCTCGTCAGCCAGATCAAAGTGTAAAAGCTAGAAGAAAACTATTCCACTGGTCCTCCAGGTTTGGGCTTAAGTGACATGTCAACAATATATCCTCATAAAAAAAAAGTTAAGCTAAGAAACATGACAAAATAGTCATTACAGCAAAGGGCATGACAGGCAGCGATGGCAGAGTATTGCTGTGCATTGATTTCTGAATTGCAGTGAGCTAAACTGCATAGATGTATAAAAACAAATAAACACTTCTTATATCTCTATTCCCTTCTGCTTAATATATAATGCAGGTGTCATTTCCTTTAAAATTTTATCTTTGACCACACTGAGTTCAACATCCTGTTCTGGCAGGGGAGAGACAAATAGCTGGAAAGTAGATTCTACCTCAATCCCAGCTTTGAGAGATATCTGAGATAAAGTGAACCTAACTAAACTCTACTGGGATACTGTGGCAGAGAGGTTAAGGTATCTCTGTACATCTCCAGAGGCACAGGTGCAAGGCTTATTTCTTATCTCATGCTGAAGGCTGCTCCCAGTTGATAGAGCTGTAAATGGATACCTGGTCATTTCAGCTGGGAGTCAGACAGTCATACATGATGATTGCACATCAGTGTCATGCACTGTTGTCTACAGAAACTGGAGCGCATTAAACATGCTAGCATGATGGGACTTTTGTCAAAGATCTGGTCAAGACTTTTTTGCCTAAACTTTAGGAAAGGCACATATTCATGTAGAGTGTTTGTCATGTTAACAGGATTTCCTGGTCATGTCTCTCAGGTAACAGGCAAGAGAGCTACAGGAGGAGGTGGTGAGGCTCTGAAGCATCCTCTGCCGTGAGGAGTTTATCGATTCAATACTGGAGGAGACCTCTGGGACTGTGGCAGAAGAACTGCCAGAGGCAGCGCTAGAGAAGAGAGAGGACATGGACTCCCAGGAGTGTGGAAACTGGAAGCTTGTGACCTCTGGCAGCAAGCAGAAATCTTCACCTTCACCTGCAGTAGCTCATCTGGGGAACAGATACACAGACCTAGCAACAGAGAAGATGACAGGCCAGGCCTCCCCAAGGTAGGAAAGATCATGACAACTGCTACCAAGAAGGGACAGGTGGTAGTGGTTAGAGATTCACTTCTGTAGGGGACACTTCTGTAGGGGATAGAGGGATCCATCTGCTGATCTGATGTGTTGTCTCTGGAAGTCTGCTGCTTGCCCAGAGCCTGGATCCAAGTTGTCATGAAGGGATTACTGAGACTCATCCATCCTTCTGACTACTACCCCATGCTGTTTAGCCATGTGGGCACCAGTGATACTGCCAGGGGAACCCTGAGTGAATCCAAAGTGACTAAAGGGCTCTGGATGCAACGGTAAGCAGAAATGGGGATCAGGTCATGTTCTCTTTGGTCCTTCTGGTCAAGGGAAAGGCTCTAGGCAGGGACATGTGCGTCCTGCAGATCAATACCTGGCTGAGCAGGTGGTGTCGTCAGTGGGACTTTGGCTTCTTTGACCATGGGGTGTTGGTCCAAAAAGAAGGATTGTTAGGAAGAGATGGGATCCACCTGATGAAGAGAGGGAAGAGAATCTTTGAAGACAAGCTCGCTAACCTAGTAAAGAGGCTTTAAACTAGGTTGGCTTGGAACAGAGACCAAAGCTCTGAGGTAAGTGGAGAATTGGGAGACCTGGAAGAAGAGCAAGCAGGAGAGGGCAACAGGGGAGGTGTTCTCATACCTCCTGAGAAATCAGGGCAATTGACTAGTTACCTTGGGTGCCTGTACATGAATGCATGGGGTCTGCGAAATGAGCAGAAAGAACTGGAAGTCCTTGCGCAGTCATGGAACTATGACATTATTGGAGTAACAGAGACTTGGTGGGATATTTGCATGACTGGAGCACTGTCATGGATGGGTACAAACTGTTCAGGAAGGACAGACAGGGAAGAAGAGGAGGAAGGGGGGCACTTCATGTAAAAGAGCCATATGATTGCTCAGAGCTCCAGTATGAAACTGGAGATAGGCCTGTTGAAAGCCTCTGGATTAAAGTTAAAGGGGACAGCAACAAGGGTGATGTTGTAGAGAGTGTCTGCTATAGATCACCAGACCAGTAGGAAGTAGTTGATGAGGCTTTCTTCAAACAGCGAGTGAAAGTTTTCCAATCATAAACCCTGGTTCTCATGGGGGACTTCAATCACCCTGACATCTGCTGGGGGGGGGGGGGGGGGGCACAATACAGCAGTGCACAGCCAGTCAGGGGGAGAGGAGTCCAGGAGAGCTAACTGTACTTTAAAGAAGCCTTACTGAGAATGCACGAACAAACCATCCCGATATGCAGGAAGATGAGCAAGTATGGCAGAAGACCAGCTTGGCTTAGCAGGGAACTCTTCAGTAAGCTAAATCACAAAAAGGAAGCTTATAAGAAGTGGAAACATGGACAAATAACTAGGGAGGAGTATAAGAGCCTTGCTCAGGCATGCAGGGATGAAGTCACGAAGGCTAAAGCGCGATTGGAGTTGCAGCCAGCAAGCGATGTGAAGAGCAACAAGAAGGGTTTCTACAAGTACGTTGGTAGCAACAGGACGATCAGGGAAAGTGTTGGTTCCTTGCTGAATGGGGGAGGCAGCCTAGTGACAGAGGATGCAGAAAAGGCTGAAGTACTCAATGCCTCTTTTGCCTCAGTCTTCACAGACAAAGTCAGCTCCCAGACAACTGCACCTGGCAGCACAGTTTGGGGAGGAGATGGGCATCCAACATTGGTTAAAGAACACATTCACATGGATGACTGGTGCCTCCCGAGTCTGGGGAGGTGCACCAGATCCAACAGGGGGGGAGACCCCCACAGCCAATTGCCAACTGGGAGGGTGGGGCAGGGTCCTCCAGTGGCCGATAGCCAAACCAGCGGCAAAACCAGAAGTACACGTCTGCCAGCACTTCCAGTTTCATGGCTTGTGCTTCCAGGGGGTGCACAACCAATCTCAGGGGGTGCATGTACACCCGTGTGCACCCCCACATGTCACCAATGCAGGTTAGGTGCTATTTAGAAAAACTGGACACATACAAGTCCATAGAGCTGGATAGGATGCACCTGAGGGTGCTGAGGGAGTTCGCTGATGAGATTACAGAGCCACTGGCCATAATTTTAGCAAATTCATGGCTACCAGGAGAGGTCCTGGATTATTGGAAAAGGGCAAACATAGTGTCCATATTTAAGAAAGGGAAGAAGGAGGATCCAGGTAACTATAGACCAGTCAGCCTCACATTAGTCCCTGGAAAAATCATGAAGCAGATCTGCAAGGAATCCATTTCTAATCACTTGGAGGAGAAGGTGATTAGGGACAGCCAGCATGGATTCACCAGGAGCAAGTCACGCCCAACCAACCTGATTGCCTTCTCTGATGAGATGACTGGCTCTGTGGATGTGGGGAGACCAGTGGATGTGATGTACCTTGATTTAAGCAAGGTTTTTGATACAGTCTCCCATGACAGTCTCACAGGCAAGCTTAGGAAGTATTGGCTGGATAAATGGATTGTAAGGTGCATAAGAAAACTGGCTGAAGCATCAGGCTCAGAGGTAGTAATCAATGGCTTGCTATCTAGTTGGCAGCTGGTATCAAATGGAGTGACCCAGGGGTTGGCATAGAGTGCACCCTCAGCAAGTTTGCAAATGACACCAAGCTGTGCGTAGTAGATATGCTGGAGGGTAGGGTTAGGATTTAGAGTGACCTACACAAATTGGAGGATTGGACCAAAAGAAATCTCATGAAGTTCAACAAGGACAAGTACAAAGTCCTGCAGTTAGGACAGAACAATCCCATGCACAAGTACAGGCTGAGGGCTTCCTGGCTGGGCAGCAGCTCACTAGAAAAGGACCTGGGGGTTACCGTAGACTATAAACTGAATATGAGCCAACAGTGCATCCTTGTTGCCAAGACGGTGAACAGCATACTGGGCTGCATTGGTAGGTGTGCTGCCAGCAGATCAAGGGAAGCGATTATTCTCCTCTATTCAGCACTGGTGAGGCCACGTCTGGAGTACTGTGTTCAGTTTTAGGCCCCCCAGTATAGAAATGATGTGAACAAATTGGAGAGAGTCCAGAGGAGGACAACGAAAATAGTGAGGGGGATGAGGCACATGACTTCTGAGGAGAGGCTGAGGGAACTGGGCTTATTTAGTTTAGAGGAGAGAAGACTGACAGGGGATTTAATAGCAGCCTTCAACTACCTGAAGGGAAGTTTGAAAGAGGATGAAGCTAGACTGTTCTCAATGGTGGCATATAACAGAACAAGGAGAAATGGTCTCAAGTTGCAGCAAGGGAAGTTTAGGTTAGATATTATGAAAAATTTTATCACTAGGAGGGTAGTAAGACACTGGAACAAATTACCTAGGGAGGTGGTAGAATTTCCATCCTCGGTGGTTTTCAAGACCTGGCTAGACAAAACTTTGGCTGGGACATCTAGTTGAGGCTGGTCCTGATCTGAACAGAAGGCTGGACTAGATGACCTCCTGAGGTCCCTCCCAGCCCTAATTTTCTATGATTCTAGGACTTTGCTCTTCTTATGTTTGATCCTATCCTTGAAGCTAACAGTATCTTTTGAAACGATGGTTTGCAGTGACTTTACTAAGTTTGGGTCACACCTCCTGTGGAGAATATTTGCAGGTCCCAAATCGAGCCAGGACTGCTGATCAATTATGGTTGGTATATTCAGGCTACCACCCAGCACCTCGCCTGGAGTGCAACTCATGTGATTCCATCTCAAGGCAAAAACAAGAGGCCTAAAACCTTGTTTGTCAAATCAGGACAAAAACCAGGAAGAGAGCTACTAACTATATTTGGAATGGACTACAGACTTTAGTCCAGAGTTTCAACATAGTGAACATTTGATTAAGCATGATATCAGGCAGATACAATTCAGATAAAAGAAAAGCAAGTAAAGGGATCATAAAAGATTTCAGAACAATATCTGAAATTCTGTCCCTGTCTAAACTCTTAAAAATAGATATATTAGGTTAGGTTATACCTATTAGGAGTGTTAAGAGAGGGTTTATTTTCCTAATTAAAGTATCTAAGAAAGTACCTAGGAAACAGGAGATTTTTGGCTGCTATTCTATGTATAATACACTAGTAGATCATTGAAAAGCTTAATTAACCTGAAGCTCTCTTGTTACCCTTCAGAAGTTTTATGTTATTAACAAACTGAAGGACAGCAAGCTGGGAAGAGATATTAAGTGGCTTTTCCTTAGCTACCAGTGTGTCCAACAGTTTTCACGTATTTGGTTTCTCATTTGGAGGATGTTTTAATAAATGAGTGCTGTCTGTAGGCTGTCTAATAGCTTATGCAGCCTTTGAGGTTTTAGCATAGTTTTGCAGTGGGTGGTGTCTAGAGCTACCTAATATTCAACCTGATATATTTTTGTTGGGTCAATTGTAATGAGATTACTTGTATGAGCAAGGCAACTAGGATTTAGTGCTTTAATGCTGCTTGTTCATAAGGCAAAGGAGGAAAAGTAACTTTTCTGTACTGAGGGCTGTCAGGTGTGGCTAGGTACACTGCTATTCCATTGACCTCTAGTAAGACAGAACTTTCAGCAGTGACTTTTCTACTCTGAAGTACTAAATTAGAGCCAAAGGTTCAGATATGCCCTTGTGTTGCAGTATCTGTGTTATGCCATTAGCACAAAGTGTCCCTAAACACAAAACAGCACAGGAAGATCCTCCAGGAGCAGACAGCCAACATATTAGCTCCTCTACCACTACCTTGAATCAGCATAGGATTTGTGACTGGGATAAAGGAGGAATCGCAAGCTATTTCCAGCACCTCTGTGCACCTTGCTACTGCAGCTGAGGTCAAGAAGAGTCACCATAATTTAAAGCAGCCTTCAGGCTGATCTAAAGATATATCTACACTCTAGTGTAACCTTATTAACCTGTTTCTGAGGATAGCCTATCCACTTGTACATTCACAAACACGTCAAAACATGGAAACACACTGACGAAGACCCTCTGGACATTTCCGTCTACTCTGAAGACCTTGGTCTCTGGCATGCTACAGAGCAGTTGTTAAGGAGAATCCTAGAGAATCTTCTTGGGCATATTCCCAGGTTTAGCATGTTTGGGTGGGTTTAGCAGAGTTTGGGTGGGAGCATGGACCTGGTAATGGCCCAGCCATGATAAGCTGCCAAATTGTATCTGGGTACCAAACGGACACAAAGCTAGCCAAGGATCACAGGGTGGATCCAAGATAGATTTAATAAACCTTTGAACCTTGACTTCCATGTTAAAGTTGGCTTCTTAGCCCAGGACTTCAGCCTAATTATGCTAAATAAAAAAGGTTTACTCAAGTTAATTACATAGGGTGAAAGCAAGCAAGAAAGAAGAAGTTCTTAAAAATGTAACCAAAAGGGTTACGCAAGTCGCTGGACTTTTTTCCAATGGCTAACAGCCACTGTGAGATTAATGTAGCTCATCATTTTATCAGGATTATTGGGGGTATGACTGAAGACTTAATAGTCTGGTTGTGCTTTTTGTCACAATTTAATGGTATATTGATCTTGCAGAGTGAACAATCATGACCTTCAACTGCTTAAAGATGCTTCTGAGAGGAAAAGGCTTAAGGAGCCTATTCCAGGGGAACTGGGTATACACTAAGCCATGACCAGCCTAGTTGGGTGCATCCAGGCTACCCTAATAATATGACACTTCAGAAATTATTCCCCATTATGATGAAGCTTTACAATGAGGGGAGATCACAAACGGTTCATGAAAAGCCATTGTTATTATGGCCAATCAATAAAGCAATCATGAGCATCATTAGGAGACAGCAAATTCCCTTTAAGTACTTATGCTGTTTAGCATCTATATTTAGAGATATTTTTGCTCAGGATGGGACACATGTTGAACTCAGAGTTTCTGACTAAGCAACCTGTTCTGTATAGCTATTTCAGACAGCTATATAGCAAAAGGTCTGTCCTTTTGTCACAAAATCTTTTTCAGATTATGCTGTCAAAGGTCTTCTCAAAATATTTTATAACAACATTTTTCATTTCAGTATTCTGAATTGCAGTCTCCTTGGTATAAGGGTGATGGACTGCATAAAGATCTGGCACACAGCTAGTCCCCAATTCTTAGTTGGTCTAATAAAAAAAATATCACATTTATCCAAAGAACCTTGTCTGCTTATGTCCTTAAACCAATATAACTACAACCAACAACCCGACAGTTCTCATTTAAAATTTTGATGTGGAGAAATCACACTCATCTGTTGGATACCTGGTGAACACCCCTATACACCAGGTCATTGTAATTTTCCCCTGTTCTTTACCAGTTAATGATCTTCAGCTTCACTTCTTTATGAGTTGTAGGACTTATCTGCCTCTATGCAAGGCCCATCCTTCATGTTGCATTTTCTTTGGCAGTTACAGTTAAAGATCAGACATAAAAGTATTACTCCAAACCTAAAGTCCTGAACTCAGTTAAACTACCTTCTCAACCCTAGGAACACCCCTTGCGGAACAAAACTGAAATATTGTGGTGGAGCAATGCTGGGAGCCTTATCTAGGCAGTCTTGGAAATTAGAGGAATTTAGTCACAAGGTCTGTGATCTTGCACCTTTCACAAACACTAAATTTATACACACAGGATGTGTCTACATATGCATTTAATGTGGGATCCGTTTACTAACAAGTAAACTACTTGTGAGTAAATGCTCCCGAGCAGGCTTCTACGCATGCAGGGATCTGGGAGTAAAAACCCTCCGCTTAGCAGCAAACTGTTTCCTGGGGCCCTGCAATGAGCCCCTGTCACCATTGGAGGAACTGGAAACTCCAACCACATCTGCCTGTTGTTGGAGGCCATCTTTAAAAGGCAGCCCTTGCTCCCTGGGTCAGTTGCATTTCTGGCCAGGAGCAGCACGCACAGCCCAGGAGCAGCACATGACAGTTGCTGTGCTGCAGCCTCCGACTCCCTGCACAATGACTATTCCAGCCCCTGCCCATGGCAGCAACACCCAGCACCCAGGGCTCTTGCTGGCTACTGTGCTTGCCCTGCTGGCCCACAGCTGTCTGGGCTGAAGGAGATTTCACTGCATTGTGCTCCAGGGCATCATTGACCACTGTGGCACCTTCACCAATGTGCATATAAGCTGGGCAAGCATTGCCCATGACACCTGCATATTTCAGAACTCCACCCTGCGAACCCTGGTGCAGAAAGAGTGCTTTGTGCTGCCTGGGAGCTATGGTGATTCCAACTCTCCTCACCAGGGATCCCACCTAACCACTCCTGCCCTGGCTTATACAGCTCATACAGCATCATGCTCACTGCAGACAGTTCTCAGAAAAACACTTTATTGCCTTCACATCAAACGGACCCTCCTGCTCCCTCCCCAACAACAAAGCCTGTCCCCCTTCCCTCCCTAACACCAGTCCCTCCACTATCCAACAACAATAAAACACCCTCTTCCCCATGCAAACTGATTACAGTGTGGTTTGTGTGTGCGCCCTCCTGGGGTAAGTGCAGGGCTTACCATGTGGGTGGGGCTGTGTGACAGGAGTATCGCTACTGGAGTCTTTCTAGTGGTGACTCTGCCCTCCTGTTATGGGCCAGCCTCCTGCTTACTCGCCTGCCATGCCTTGATCATAATTGATTGAGTGATGTAATTAGCAGGAGGCTGCCCACTTTATATGACCCGGTGCCAGGGGACACTATCTGTGGCTTCTTTTCCTCCCCTACA
>NW_017729024.1:95812559-95813342 GCF_001723915.1 Gavialis gangeticus
TGACCCGGTGCCAGGGGACACTATCTGTGGCTTCTTTTCCTCCCCTACACCGCAGCCCAAGCCTCGCAGGTGGTACTGACTTGGTTTTGACCTGGGCCCTGCTGTAATTTGGCCCTCTCCTTTACCTCCTTGGGGCTTCTCACTGCCCCTCCTTTGCTTTGGGCTTCTCATTGCCCCCCCTTTGCTCGGGGGCTGGGGTCAGTGCACCCCAAAATGCCGCGCCTTCTGGTGCCAGGGTCCCCATGCCAGGCCCCTCCTCCCTCAGTCGCCAGAGGGGAACTGCCCTCCTGGCCTCCTGCCTGGGCTTAAGAAGGGCTAAGCCCTGCCCCTTCCTGTCAGCTGGTTTCACTGGTTGCCCTAGCAACCAGCACCTCTGCTGCCCTGGTGACTGGCAGCTGTGCCTCTCCCTTCTTGCCACTAGGGGTCTCTCCTGAGCCATTTCTGTTTTCAGGTGCAGGGTACCTAAGTGCTCTGCAACAGGCTGGCATACCTGGGAATTCTGGTCAGTCCCGGCTGGTGACAACAGTGTGTGGCTCCTGGCAGACTCATTGAGTGTCAGGGTGCAGTGTGGGGATGCCCAACCAGACACCTAATAAAGACCATTTGGATAAGGAAAGGGAAAAGCTGAGGGATGAGATAACAAAAGAGAGTCAGGGAGCTCTTGCTGGGATCCCTGAAAAAATTCAAGTCAGTGGGGCCTGATGAATTTCATCCCAGCATACTGAAGAAACTGACTGTGGTGGGGAGGGGGGGAATGGGCCTGG
Source organism: Gavialis gangeticus (assembly GCF_001723915.1). Taxonomy (NCBI): domain Eukaryota; kingdom Metazoa; phylum Chordata; order Crocodylia; family Gavialidae; genus Gavialis; species Gavialis gangeticus. The sequence continues at coordinate 95,813,324 of NW_017729024.1, forward strand.
ACCCCAAACAGCAGGAGGG
>NW_017729024.1:95813397-95838735 GCF_001723915.1 Gavialis gangeticus
CCCCTGCCCCCCCCATTCTTGACAGGCAATTAGCTAGTAATAGTCATAAAGTTGTGGGTGATGGGCAAGGTACCACAGGACTAGAAAAGGGTCAGTGTAGTGCCTTTCTTTAAAAATGGTCAACAAGGAGGATCTAGGGAACTATAGACCAGCTAGCCTCACCTCAATACTCAGGAAGTAATTGGAGGATATCCTCAGAAAGTCTATCTGCAAGCATCTGGAGGAGGAAAGACTGATTATAAGCACTCAGTATGGCTTTACTAAGAACAAATCATGTCAGATAAGCTTGATCTCCTTCTTTGACAAAATAGCTACTTGTGTAGAAGGGAATGTTGTGCATATGGTGTATCTGGATTTCAGCAAAGCTTTTCACAAGGTCCCACATGACCTCCTCAAAAAAACCCAAAACCTTGGAGAAATGTAGGCTAGACAAAACTGTTATAAAAGTGGATAGAACTACTGGCTCAATAGCCACAGGCAGCAAGTAGTAGGTCCCTTCCAACCCTAAACTTGTGTGAATCTGTGAATTATAAATGGATCCATGCCAGAATAGTAGGAGGTTTCAAATAGAGTCCCACAGGGATCTGTCCTAGGCCCAGTTCTGTTCGGTGTGTTTATTATGGTTTGGATGCTGGCATAGAAAACTTCTCAAGCACGTCTGCAAACAACACAAAACCAGGAAGCACTGGTGGACCAAAATACAATTCAGAAAGATCTCAACAGTTTGGAAAGCTGGGCTGGTGCTAAAAGGATGAAGTTCAATACTGACAAAAAATACAAATAGAAAATGTAATGTCTGGCTGGATGACAGCACTACAGAGAAGGATCTAGGAGTCTTGGCATACCACAGACACAATACAAGTCTGCAGTGTGATGAAGCTACACAAAAGGTGAATGTGCTTTTGGGATACAGCAATAGAAACATGAGGTGAAAGGATACTGATTAGACCTAATCTAGAGTACTGTGTACAATTTTAGGCTTCATATTTTAAAAAAGACATGAGGAAGTTAGAGAGGGTGCACAGGAAGGTGACAAAGAGTGTAGAAGGCAAGTCATAAGAGAAGAGGTTGAAGTTGCTAGGTATGATCAGCTTGCAGAAAAGACAATTAAGAGGGAACATGATAACACTCTTTAAATACTGGAAGGGCTGCCATAAAGAAGATGGAAAACACCTTTTCTCCTTGTTGCAGCGAGTAGGACATAGACCAATGGCTTGAAGTTTCAGGAAAGTAAATTTAGATTGGATACCCAGAAAAACTTCTTTACTGTTAGAACAGTGAGGCAGTGGAATAGACTGCCTAGGCAAGTTGTGGACTTTCCCAGACTGGACATATTCAGGAAGAGGTTGGGCAGGCATTGATCATGAATGATCCAGGTGTACCTACGCCTAGTTCTCCTATCTGTAGTTTTCATGCTTCTGGGCTTTTTTGGTTGCTACATGGGGCCAGGAGGGAACTCCCCCCTCCCACTGCTACATGCCGTCACAGTTTGTTTTTTTCTTCAACCTTCCCAAGAAGCATTGGGTTTTGGCTACAGCGAAGGCTGAGGATCCAGTGTTCCTGCTGGGACTTAAAGCCAAAGGTTCCTGGCTAGAGGGTCTTGCCCCTCCACTGAAGATCAGATCAGTAGCCATGTTTGGGATCAGGAAGGACTAATTGGTCAGATTGGTATGAATTGTGTGTGGGGGGGGGTTGCCTTCCTCTGTAGCAGGGAGTGTGGCCCTCTTCCTGAGATCCCTAGGGATCCCAATGTATTTGATCCCTGGGATCTAGTATATTTGAGCAACCTTTGCAGCTGCAAGAACTTGACTGTTGTGCACCCCCCCCCACCAATTTACCTGTGATATATTAGAGTGTTATGTCTTGTGTTGTGTCTGGGTGGACTGTGTAGTTTTGCTAGGAGGTTAGGCAATTGATTTGTACAAGATGGTGCTGGGTAGGGATGATCTTGCCTCATGCAAGAGGCTGGACTAGGTGACTCCTTGAGGTGCCTTCCAGGCCTGCTTCTCTATGCTTCTATGATTTGCCACACTGGAATGCACTCCAATTACAGTAGAAAAATGCATATGTGTCTGTCTTAGATGGAAAAAATCTATCCTATTGTAACCAAAATAAGTATCTTATTATTTTTACATAATTTAGTATGTCTGTCTAAAAAAATCCCCACTAAAGTAGAAAAGTAATGCTTTAACTAGATGCTTCTCAATAAAGTTTTGTAAATATCTTTTCTACTATTCATTGCATTGCCTAACATTTCTAGTATCAGGATTTTGAGTGACAGGTCTTCTAGAAAGGCACTATCTTGTCTGTTTTGACAAAGATGTATGCTAGTAGGCATTTTAAGTCTGTCAGAAAAACTGAATATTTAATTATTGATATACTTAGACTCTACGTTCCTAACATCTTAGTTCTAATACACTTGATATGATTTTTACCGTCAGCTTTGCCTTCAGTGAAAATTAGCTCAAACAAGCAAGTAACTGTAATGACCTTTAAAACAACCCTATACACTTCACAGAATAAAATGCAGAGAAAATAGTGCATCACAGCAAACTGCATCTTAATGTACTTTACAGGGTAAAAAAGGAAAGATTTGTCTGAAATCCAGTAAATAGCCAATAAAAATTCACCTTGCCTGTATATTGTCCTAGGAGAGACAATCTCATTTACATTTATTAGGAGTAATGATGTAGTGTCCTGCAGATAATTAACACAATAAAATGCTGCTAATTTCACAGTGTCATTATAAAATTTGCCAGTTTAAATTAGAAAGTGATTAACCCTCTGAGTAAGGCAATGACATTTCCATTCCCAGTCTGTGAATTAAATTTGCAAGATTTTTTTTTTCACTTTGAAAGTTCATCTTTATCTCTACCAACGTTGTCCTTTACTTTCACATCCTGCCCCAGCCCACAGAGGAAATCTTTCGACTAAAATATCAGAATCCATGACTATTTTACACTGTTAAGCCAAGCTCACACTACAGACATGGACACGTTGGTTACTGAAGGATAAAGTCTCTTACCAAAAAAAAGGAAAGAAAAGAAAAAAGAAAAAAAAAGAAAGAAAGAAATTGTAATCCCAGATAAGCAAAGGTTCATTGAGTAATGAACTTCTTGTTGGTGCATGTAAGAGAGGAAGATTTTTCCATTAATGAGGTGCTTCCAGAATGAGTTTCATTTCATATAATGACAGCAAATCCTTAACCTTTTGCCTGGACACTCCTTTATCCATTTACTATATCTATCTCTTCCACAACCAATTTTAATTAATACCTTAAAAAAGGAATAAACTCATTAAAAGAGTAGATTTATTTCACAGTAATTTAAATATTCTAGCTCAAGTGAAATCCTCTTAAAGGATGTTTAATGAGGGAACAAAACCTAAAATGAATGAAAACCCAAGTTAATGATAGAATTGTTCAACCCGTTAAAACAACTATTAATTGAAAAAATGTAATGCATGAATTTATAACACTGTTAAAAATATGGCTGGTTTCTCCCACCCCCCTCCTACTCCCACAGTGAAGATGGAGTAAATTAGCTGTGCACACAGACTCTATTTATACAATGAAGAAAATGCATTTCTCAAGTACCAGGGTTTACAGGACAAATCCTGTTAACTAAGAATGGGATTTAAGTACAAAATTCTCCTCCTTCTAAGTACAACTAAACTCTTATATAGTTGCCCACTGCTTTTTTCATATATTTACAAACAGTTTGTACCATCTCTTTAGTGGCTGAAATTAAACAGCTCGTTTTTATATCCCAGCTAGGAGATATAAGATAAAATCCTTTATGCAGTACATATCAGCTGAACATATCAGTATCTTGTAAAATACAGTGTTTTGTACAGCTCCAAATATTTGATAAGTGCTTAACATATAATTGTAGATCTTGATATTGCAGTAGATTTCTGTCCAGTGGGCAATTCCAAACCACCCACCCATGCAGGATCTCACTGGAATTTATTGGACTCCACAACAACCCCTGTTTCCCCCACACATTCATGGTAAAAACTGGCAAAAACTGCTGTAGAGCTACACTTCAGCAATTGCTCTGACATACTCCAGCCGAGAAGGCACGCAACAATAGGAAGTGAATACACATTTATCCTCACTACGTAGAAAGAAAGTGTGTAACTCATGCAAAGTAAAGAAAGCAAACAGTATTTTTATATAATTAATATTGGGTTGTTCCTGTACGGTAACTTTTGCACAAATATAAATAAAGATTATGGACCTATGCCAACAGCAGAAGGAACAATCGTACTTGACTTCCCAAATACAGTTGGATACAATATTACATGAATCAAACGTGACTGTCAAATTTAACTTCACCAAATAAAAGTATGTGACTGGTCCAAAGTGCTTTAAAAATAATGGTTACTGCGCTATCCCCCAAAATAGGGCCTGGTCTAACAAATCCTTGCATGTGAATAATCACATAAAGGCCAGGTACAGACATTACAGTGTGTAAATGATTGCAAACTGGTCCATACCGATAACAGAACAGAATTCCAGCACAGACTGGTTTAAAAATGTCAGAACCTGGTCTAAGAGTTGCTCCCTGCCCCTGAGCTGAGATCTCCAGGGAAGGGAGAACAGGAGTTGTGACAGCCAAGAGAAGCTGGCCCTTGCTTGGGGAGAGGTGGGACATGTGAGCACTGTCAGAGCATATGAGCACAGATTCTCAGTCTATATTTTACCTTTCCTATAAAACCATTTCCAAGGTGAAGGTCCCCCTAAGGCTGACTCTGGAGCTACCACAGCCATTTATGTGATGTTGCTTGAGTGCAATAGGTGGTCAGGACACAAAACTGGTTCAGAGCCACACAAATAGCTTTACTTTATCATGTACCTCACAGGTCCCCAGGGTATGTACCAAAACCCTGTAGTTTAGTAAGCTTGGTTCCCTTAATATAATGGTCAAGGAGAATGATCCATGGCCATGAAAGGGTCATCATAGAGCTTTGTCTCAGCATGCGCCATCTAGCCCAATGCAATTCACGTGAATACATGCTTTCAATTCTATAGAAAGCCACACCTTAAACCCCCCACCATCTTTCATTCATGCTGCATGGACAAAGCTCTGGCTATTGTAAACTTTAAAAAGTATGACAAAAATGAGCTCTCCTGATTTTGAAATGAAGAAATAACTCCATTATTTCTAACATAACTGCCAATAAAATAAGAAACAGAAAAAAACCACAGTGAATATAAACCTTCCATGTAACAACCTGTCACAGGCATGAAAGAGCTGTTAAAGCAGAGAACAGACAGCAGCTGCTGGGGCAAACTTGAATGAGTATTCAAGAGCACTACAAATCTGAGTAACATTGAAATTTTCTTCACAAATATTATTGCCATTAATCTGCTTTATAAAAACCCTCTGATAATTTCCCTCCTCTATATACCAAAGTTTTTATATTATTATGCAGGGCTTTGGATAGCACTGGCTATATTTAAAATTGCAAAACAATTTGCTTTTGACTTCCATGCTGTTACACACTCAGACCTCGCTGGAACATTCACTTTGGGGGCTGTAACTTTTTATGGTTGATCTCTATCTGAAAATGAATATTTTAAAGTTTAGGCAAGACCAAACATATTTGACATCTGAAAACTACTATTGACAGAGACCACAATTTGGAACAATATCTTTGGTTGATTTAAAAACACAACATTAAATAAAATTAATCTGTTTTTGAAGCTTCTTCGCTGAATATAAATATTCATGACTTTTAGTTTATCAACTCTTTTTTTCAAATATGGTATGACTTCCCAAAAAAATTACATTAAGAGTTGAATCAAGCCTCATTGAAGAAAAGGGTTTCATCACTTTTTGAAAAATCAGTAAGTTGGAACAGTTTCCTTTCATTGTTGAGATGGATTAAAAGCTAATGCTTTTTAGAATACTTATAAACTACTTTATGGGGTAAACTAATACAATATATATGAGTTTAAATATGTCTAAGGTAGTAGGGCTATCCCAAGAATTGTTAATTTTCAGAATATTATATTATCTGATAGTGAAATCTGGGATAAAGAAAATATATTTGGTAATTTTAATACTGACAAAAGCATCCTGAGCTACATAGCTTCAATTGAGACTATTCTGAATCCAATCTCTCCTTACTCATTTGACTGGGCCCTCTAGATGGCTTCTATATCCTTTGTTGTTGTCACAAACTCTGTTTTTCCATGGGTGTTTGAATGCTTATCGCATTAAGGTCTTAAAGCTGGTTAACTAGTCAGGGGCAGTCTAAGGATAGATGCAACAGGGCATGTCTACACGTTCATTAATACACTGCACTAAGTTTAGTACCTGTAAGAACAGGTACTAAGTTAATGTGCCATAATCGGTGCTACTGCGCATTAGTGCAAATGACTTTTTTTTTTATGTTAATGAGCAGTTAACTAAATCTACTACACATTAGTGCATTACCATGGGTTTTGCCCAGAATTAGTCTATTATGCTCAAAATGTCTCTTGTAGATGCACCCACAGATTATGATTTTACAAGCTGGGTACATAAAGTGATACTCCTAGCTCTGTATTCAGTCTCCTGAATACCTGGTATAATCTTCAAAAGTGCTACTGAGTAGCCAGCAGGTTCAAGAGAAGTCACTGAGAGAATGGATGGCGGTGAGCTTTTTCTTGAGTAAGTGTTATTTATTATTTCTGTTGTATGGTGGTTTTATGAGCAGCTAGTGTAATGTGTATGGAGATTTCATTGATGTATACTCTTATTGTTTACAAAAGGATGTAAAGCTTGAGAGAATGAAATGTTATATTTTACAATGAAATTGCATTATAGAAAAATATAACAATAAAAAGTGAGTTTTGATATAAATTGTTTAAATGCAAATTATTACATGCCATATACAAAAAGTTAGTCATGGTCTATGTACATACAGTTTATTTAGATATACATTTCTCTTTTTTTGTATTTAAATGCTGTATCTGCTGTGTACATTGAGCAGGTGGAGAAGCGGACTAAAGCTTTTTAGGATACCTCAAGTCCTATGCCGGGGAGGTTTGCAGCATCAAGTGCCATGGAGTTTCTTAGCAGCATTGTTGCTCATCAGATGGTTGAAACAGCCTGCTGTAATGTAGACAGTGCTCTCAGGAGCTAAGTTACACTGAGGGCACCTTCATCTCTAAAGCAGCTCCAAATTAAGGTGGCACTAAAATATCATAACACAACCTTACACTCCCTTTCTTAATCTGAAAATTCTCTACTATGTCTCTGAGGGTATGCCTACACATCACCCTACAGCAACGTAGTGACCTGCTCCATCACCATATGGTGCACAATGGCGACATAGCAATCACATGGGTCTACATGTGATCAGCAACTACATTGCTGTACCACTGAGTTCCCCCATTTTAGTGCGCCACTACAGGATGTAGCAGTGCAATCTAACCATGTACTGCATGCATAGCACAGTATGGATGGTTACTGTGCCATGCTACAGTACTTCCAAAATGAAGTACTAAAGCACAATACCATAGCAACATCACCATATGGCAACGTATAGATGCACTCTGAGAGATGCATCACAGAACTCCCTGAGACATCCAGGCTACATACAGACATTCAAAAAGCCCGAGGCAGAATCAGTCTATGTTACACAGCTTTCTGTAGGCAGCGTAGCTTACATCAGTAGTGAACAGAACACATACTTGCCCTTTGGTGGGGAGGGGCAAATCTTAGACCAGGTCCTGCCAGTTTTAAACCGGTCTATAGGTGCTAAACTTCTGTTATGGGTATAGATCAGCTTTGTGCACCAAGCTTCTGTTCTGTTACAGGTATAAACCAGTTTCCAATCACATACTGGTAAAAGTATGATGTCTGTTTCTGGCCTCAACATCCAATTTTTGGAAGTGTTGAACACTACTGTCACTCCATCCTAATGAAAAAATAAAACCATAGGTGTCTAAAAGTGGACATCCATAATGCCAGTTTTGAATTTAAACCAATCTGTAACTGCTTCTCTGTGATTTTGGTAAGAACATAACCCCATAACATAGATGTATTGTAAGACTTATTTCATTCTTATTTGTAGAGTGCTTTCAGAAGTCTGGCATGCAAATTGAAATAGAATGAAAAGCCATATTATTATTTATACATGACATCTTTCTGAGCACACAAATAGGTCAACAACTAGTTCCTTTTGGACTAGGGATCTGTATTACAAACAACCCAAAGCAGGATTAGAAATTAAATTGCTCTCAAATGTACAAGTGATCCCCCATCTCACTGCTTAGTAAGAAGCAATTTATGCTGCTTGCATTCATGATCTACCCATTAAGTGGATAAATTGAAGACATCTGTCAGGAGGGGTTGATAAGAATGTCTTTTCCACTAGCACTAATAAGAAAATAAATACTATCCAATAGCCATCTTTTCAGAAACTCCTTTTAAAGTTTCATTCCCATTTTTGCACTCATAGCTATTAAGTGCCTGCAACTTTATACGTAGTTAAATACACAAGTGATGGAAGGGAGGGCTAATGGGGCTTAGTACCCCCAAACATGAGGCAATGATAGGGCTGCAAGGCAGCCCAGCTGAGGGCTTCTGGTGGCTGCAGCAGGGGTGGGGAGGTTGTGGGGCACATGCTGCACAGCTGGTGGGGTGCGGGACTGAGCCACAAACAACTCATCCGGGAGGTGCAGCTCCTGCTGCTACACCCCGGGAGATATGGGGGGGTGCCTCCAAATCTGCGTGGGGCAGGGCAGGCTGCCACTGCAGGCTGGGGCTGCAACAGCAGTGCTGGGAGGAGGCTATGGGGGGGTGCAGCCACCCCAAAATTCACTATCACTCACCCAACCCCCCTCCCAGCACCACCGACACCTGCCCTGAGTACAACGCACCCTCCCCACCAGATACAGCCCAGCACTGCTCTGGCCCCAGCCCACAGTAGCAGCATGCCCTTCCCCATGCAGATCTGGAGGCACACACCCCACCATATCTCCCCGGATCCGTACACTGGTGGGAGCTGCCACCCCCTCCCCATGCCCCCCAGATGAGCCACAGCTTCATCCCACACCCCACCCCAACTCGGGGCAGTGTGAGCGTGGGTGTCCCAGAGGCTCCGTCCCCTCCAGGCCAGCAGCACAGCCGAGGCTGGCCCCGCTCCAGCTCCTGGCTCCAGGCCTCTCAGGTGGTGCGGAGCCAGGGCCAGGAGACAGTCAGGGCTGGTACAGGGCCAGAGGCAGTAGATTCATTGGCCCAGGGGGTGCTGGTACTAGGCAACAACCCAGGGCATGGGGTAAGGGGCAGCTGCACAGGCGCAGCAGGCCCCGGCACCAATCTTGGACCCAACTCCACTACACTCCCTCCCAATCCCTGCTCAGTCCCAGCCCCAGCCTCACTCCTTCCCCACCACCATTTCTTCTCCCCCTGCCCCTTCCCCTGCAGACTTTCCCACCTGGGGGTGCACACTCATGCATGCCTGTGTCAGCTTGCCTCCCACCTCAAAAAAAAAATGTCTCCCTCCGCCTATGGTTACGTACATGGAGAATTATAACAGAATTTAGGCATCTTGAGTATCATGAGATCTGAGATCCTCATAATCTCCAACATATTTGTCTTCACAAACTGCCTGTTACCTTCATCGTACTATTCAGGAACTGAGAACCTGACCAGCAAAACAATTAAGATTAAAACTGGGACTAGTTAGAACCTAGACACCTAGGGCATTTATACACGTACTCTGGGAATGGGGGGGCACTTTAATTTGAGCAGTTGTGCCCCCTGCTGCCATTTAAAGTGCCCCCACCACCATTTTTCAGCATGGGGACACTGTGGGCAATGTTCCCTCTAAGGTTGCGTGATTCATGAACAATCCTGGCTGGGGGTGCACGGGTATCATCGTGGGCCCTCTCCTCTTCTGCAGCAGCCTGTGGCAGGGTTGGGGCAGGTGGCGAGCTGCTGGATGTGAAGAAGCAGTGGAGGGAGTGGCAGTGCCCCCTTGCTACAGCACTGGGTGCCCCCCCCCCGGCCAGCACCCAGGGGCCATTGCCTGCTGCCACCCGCCCCCTGTCAGTATGCCACTGTGTGCGCGGCCTTAAAAAGTTATTGTGTGGCATGATTTTTTATTGTGCGCGACCATGCATGTGAGCAGTTTAGAGGAAAATTGCAGTGTGCTGGAGCATGGTAATTACACACTGTAGCAGGGTTTCTGAGGTGGATGAAGTTCTGCTTCTGCCTAGGCCCAGAGCTCCCTCCATCTTGGCTGGGCTAAGCATTTCAGTGGCTGTCTTATCTCATGCCTAAAATGGATTAGGATCTTCCAAGCTGGCTAAGACCCATATTTGGTAGCTGTGCTCTAAGCACACTTCACACACTTTTATAGAAGCGATCACCGCACAAAATGCAGCTCCTGCTACCACTTTAAATTAAAACACATTGAAAGGAGATGGCAGTGTTATTTTACACAATAGGTGAGTTTCAGAATACTTCCCTGGCTATAGGAGATCTTAAGGCGGGGGCACTCGTACACATTCGAATTGAAACTGTAGCACTTTGCAGAAAAGAAATCACTATTTCACTGAGCTGAAGAGAGAGAACATGACTCTGTAACTCAATGATTAGAAGACTCGCATGGGAAGAAAAGTACACGTGGCTCAGTCTGGCAGCAGTCTACCTGTGGCAACATGGAGCAAAATAAGGGCGAAATTACCATTATGAGAAGCCCACACTGAATTCTGTGCTGCTGTGTTCACATTGCTACCAGCACCCAAACTAGCTAATTGAAAGTTAGCTCAGGTATGTCTAGATTATAGCCTTCTACATGCTGAACTCCACTTTTAAATCTTCAGCTGCTTCCAGAAAAGCTATTTTACCAGTAGATAACATATAATAGTCTCTTCGATTCTCTGGTGTAGGTGAACATTGGAAAAACACTTCCTCGTAAAAAAGCTAGCTTTTTGCAGCTGTTTGTGACGATCTCACACTTTTCCAGCTTTGTTCATTTAAGTTGTTCTTTCTGTTCCTCACATTGTAATGAACATAATGATACTTGGCAGGCATCCATGAAAAGTGTTAGAGGTAACTTTTATATCCTGTTTCTTAACGCTAATGAAAATATCATTCACCTATCTTGTGAACAGTATTTTAAATTAGCTAGGAAGATCTTGGCAGTGATTGCTGAAATGGGCGAACACATAGTGAAAACCTGCGGCTTGTTAATTGCTTTGCATTTTCTATTATAGGCAAGAAATTCAATGCTTACACATAATTCAGTAAATACTGCATGCCAATCCCTTCATTAGTGATTTGTGAAGGTTTTGTTCATTCTTTTATTCTTCTCTTAGGTTTACTAACAAAGGTGTTAAACTTATACTTTGAAATGGTATAGCTATTATTTGCTGCCATTGGCAATGAGCTTTTCTTTTTATTTTAAGATGATGGAAATTAGTAACTGCAGACCTAATCCTGTAAGAGTATAAACACCACAAGGAACGTTCTGAGTTTCCTCAAATTCTATTATAGTCAACAACAGTTGAGGGTTCTCAGAAATGTCTTAGTAAGTGCTCAAAACTTTCTACTATCAGGCCTTAATGAACATGCTTGTAAAATAGGCTCACGTATATGAGAAGCCAGAGTTCTTGTGAGCAATATCTTTTAGTGGACCAACTGCATGATTGGAAGAGATGGAGGCATGCCTGTGTCTGTCCCCATCATGCAGTTGGTCCAATAAGAGATATAACCCATAAGGATTCTTGACACTCATGTTTTCTGGACCATCGTGGCACCATCACTTCAACACTAATTTAAACACTATTTCCAAATATTTGAAATACTGTCCCTTCCCTTATTTTTCCCTTACTTCTTTGCAAAGTCTCATTTTACTTTAAGTGTCATATCTAGCATCTGTTTCATCTGATTAATCCAGAACCTGAACAAACACAGTTACTTATCATTCTTCAGTTAGTCATTTCTTTATTCTTTCTCTACTACTTAGAAATGTAATTAGGCACCATTCCTGTGGACAGATGGAAAGGCCAATGGATATTCAGGCACATTAATGTTACCTTATGGATTACTTGGCATAAATTGCTAATCCATGATGCCTCACTGTTAATGTATTCCTTTTGTCACCATGGAAAGCAAAAGGTTTTGTCATCTCCTGTTTCAAACTCATACCATTCATTTCTTGCCTTAAATGATTAGGATGGCTTTTAAAACATCCTAACATATAAAAAAAATAACTTTCCTATTTGTTACCTTCAAATATTTTAATTTATGATTATTTAAAAATCAACAGGCTACTACAATGACTGAAGCAAATCAAGTTTGAATATATGGGTACAAATGGGATACTGACCCTTTTAAACAGCTAATGTCCTATCTGATTGTTATTTGTATTGTCTCAAATATGTGAGAGGTATTTTGAACTGTAAGAAGATAAGAGTTTGTTCTAGAGAGATTATAATCTAAATAAACAATACATAGCTGAAGAATAACATGCAAGCCTTTGATTGATTCATAAAACTGAAGTGAATACCCATTTTCAGTTTCGGTTTTTCTCTCTATCAAATGCATCATGCTACTAGTCTATATTTTATAGGAAGGAAAAGTAATACTGAGTATTGAGCACTTTGGAAAGAGGAAGCTTAAGAAGGAGACTTGAAGGAGAGGTGACTATAAAGACAAAGCACTCAAGGACATGCTTACCTTTAAGCATGTAAATAATTCCATTGACAGTCAAATAATGTAGATAATAACACAGACTCCTCATAGGCTCCTCTTCAGTTAAGCAGTTATTTAAGTATGTAGTATCCAATTATTTAGCAAGGATTTCTAAAATGTATATGATCATATTGGAATTTACACAATAGGGATGATTTATCTTTATTTAATCAGGATACAATGGCCAACTTAGTGGCATCCACCTAGATATTATGGCAAAGGACTCGTTAGAAATGCCACAGTGCCAAGATAGTTGGGGAATGATATTCTAGCCTTTTTGGAGTTTCTTTTGAGCATACATAATAGCAATTCACTTTAGTAATTCTATTTTATATGATTATTTGTCTGTTAGATTAATAGAAAGAAATTGAATAGCATAAATTCACATCCTCAGACAAGGTGCCTTTAGCTTCATAAGGGTACTCAGCACAAATATTTGAATAGTTCACATGCACCTTCCAGTCAACAGAAGCAGAAGGAATATGAGTTATAAATTGAACAAAGGTGTGGATATCACAGCTTGGAACTGTCTGAATACCATTCTAGCCTTTTATCTCCTCTGCCCATGTTAATTCAAAAAAACTTAAGCCAGTGCCACAGTTGACTAAGCCACACCATTACTGGAGGCCTGATTCTGCATCAGGTAAGCCAGTTTTGCCAAAGGCTTGAAGTGGTAGTGAAGTTGCAGTTATTTAGACCTAGGTAATTTTTTATATTAGGAGAAAGGATATTTAAAAAAATTAAATTGAGGCACTTAATAATTCTGGGGCCATGAACTCCGAGGTAAGTCCAACTATGATGTGCCTTCAGGGATGTCCAATTGTAGAGACATGCAGATGTAAAACCTCATCACAGCAGGGAAAGGAAACAGTAATAATTGGAGTACAAGTTATTGTCTTTTAACCACCCCTTGTTCAAGTGTATTGTATAGATTAAATTCAACTTCCCAACTGACAAAGGTGTAATAAAAACCAGGCATCTCTTGAGCACATCTGAAGCCAGAGCGATGGCCAGAGGAAAATGAAAGGATAGAAAGCGAAGTCACAAAACCCCTCCACACTTTTAAAACTGAAATTCATCTAAGTGTAACTAATCACAATTTAGCAGAAGAATGGCCAGAAGCACTAAAAAAAATACCAGGAAAGCATGCAGGACTAGAAAGGTCAACACATGCACATGACTAACAGACATGGGTTTACAGTTGTGCTATGAAAAAGCCATGTTCACCTCCAACACTGAAAACAAGACTGAACTGAACACATGCAGGGCTTAGTAAACAACATCCATACATATTTCCAACTGGCAGATCATGAATTTCAGAGATTTTATGCAACAGTTGATTGAGTCAAGACCCAGAGGAAAATTAATAGTCTTCATTTATCTACAAATGAATTTGTGAATGAACCAGATACTGGAAGTTGGCTGGTTCCACTGCTATTAGATGAGGTACTGCAAGCTGTGTGCTACCTTGGTGGAGCATATATCACATTATTTAAACTTTTAAAAGGTTATATCTATTTGTATTGCTATGTTTTTTTTACCAATAGTCCTTCTTTTCAGTTATATTATACTTCTACCATTGAAACTAGTGACTTAAATCAAAAGAAAAGAGATTCACAAATTTCTTTAAGGTTCATTCTACATGAAAAATGTGTTTCCCCAATATACATTTAAACAAATGGATCTGCTAAAACATTTACTGCAAGGCTCCATTTGTCATAAAATTTACATTTTAAGGGATGACTATATAACCAGTTAGATTTAAAACCCCTTGATGCAATCCTGCTGCTAGTGATGTCAAGACTGACTTTAGTGGTAGCAGGATTGTGGCTCAAGGAGTCATGCACAGTGAGATTTAAAAGAAGATGTATTTGCTTTGTATTTGTGAATGTGTTTTTTCATATAGCATTGCCAAAGTTCATGTGATGGAAAGCAGGCCTGGATCTTTATTTTTAATCTCTTACTATAAGACAATGGCCACTCACGTTGCTTAAAAATGGTAACATGTATTTATATGGACTTCAGTGGAAGGAGGAAATGGCTTCAAATATGAATGTACTTTCAGGCACATTACATAGTTCCTTAGCTAGTATAAACTATCAATTCTCCATTAACTTAGGTGGAGCTTCATCAATTTACTTCAGCTGAGGAAATGCATGCACTCACTTTTTCTTAGATTTGAGGCACCCTTCCAAACATGCCAGCTCTTAATTTTCCCTTGTTTTTTGACTACAGAAAAATAATACAGCAATCCTTCTGCAAAGACTTCAGAGAGAGCATAACCAGTCAGAATCTTTTTGACACTATGACTTCCTTTTTGAAATGCCTGGGTTTATCCTGCGAATCATGTTTGTACACCTAATAGTGTTAACATTATGTGACATGCTGCATCACCCTTGAAAGGATCTCAAAGCTCCCAGGCTGCTGCGACACAAACAGGATGTACATACATGGGAAGAAGCAGGTTGCCAAATCCTGAAATTTTAAAATGTCTTGTAGCTTTTGGTGGTGTTCTTTAAACTTCAGTTTCTAGAGTCATGAAATGATGTAAGAATCTCAGTTTTAATTTATTGAAACAGGAAGTTTCTAATAAGTTTGCAGATTGAGCCTGCAGATATGATCCTCAAGAGTTAGTACCTAGAAGGCAAATGAAAAGAACCTCAAGTTTATTATTCTGAAATCAATCTCATGATGTCTTAGGAGCCAGCTTGTGATTTTTGAACACTTGGGATTGACTGTGCTGATTAACAGATTAGTAGACCCTACATTCCCAAAAGAAAATTAGGATGTGCCCATTTACACACTTAGCTTTCTTTTAAAATTTATGGCAACTGGGCAGTTCTGTAATTGTCTACAGTGGAAGTTTTGGTTGAGGAAAGACTTCAAAAGTCAGGCTTATGTGATATGTAAATGCAAAATACACCAGGTTGTTTTAAGGTAAAGACTACAACAAAACACTACCATTTAAAAAAAAAAAAAAAAAAAAACAGAAACAGAGTCAGGAGTTTCAATCATTTTGCAATAGACAGTACAATTTTCTTAGTAAATCAGGAATATCTGAAAAATAAAGATTATGCTTCTTCTAAAATTAAAAAGAAGAAAATATTCCCAAGGCCACTATAGACAGATCCAGAAGCCAATCAAATATAACCAAATGTGGAAAAAAATTAATAATATAAACTAATATGTAAAAGTAATTAAAGAAGAGATACAGAAGGGGGAAAAAATCCATCAAAGCCAAAATGATAAAAAACACACATCCTGACCTCAGTTACTGTTGAATCAAATAAGCTGTTAATTACAAAAGGATGAGCACCCCCTGGAGATAACAGCAAACACAGGCAGTCAATAGGATGTGATAACATCCAATACAATCAAGAAACATTTGAGTTGAGCACAGGATTATACATGAGGATTGGAGGATTATGAGACAAGACATTTCTGAATCTAGTAAACAGAAACCCCAGCAAGCCAGCTGAGGTAAGTATGGTGTGAGAAATGCAGTTGTGATGAATTAATCCCTGTGAAAACAGCCAGATAAAACTTCCCCAGTATCTTGGACTGATTTTCAACCCATCTTCAGGGAAGGGACTGTGACCTGCTGCTAATGTAATGTAATACTGGAGGGTTGCTATCTCATTTTGTCTCATAATGATTAACTCACAACAATTTCATTTCTTGTGCCATGCTTACCTTTGATTATCGCTGGCCTAAACGTTAGAGAAGGAACTATGGTATATTTATCTCCACCATTTTGAAAATTTCCCACAAGGGAAATTAGATCAATAGCTCCCAATCTTTCTCTGATGCAGCACCCCTTTGGGATGGATTTGCAAATGGATGTGCTATCTCTTTTCATCAGATGTCTTGGTCTTCTCTATCTTTTTTTCGCTCTCATTTTTTTGTTCTAAATTATTTTGTTTTAATTTTTTTATTTCACCCACCTGCCACTGGATAGTTATCCTAGATCTGTAACACTGTACTGTGATTTTGCTACAAAAGTTTCCTTGTCTTTTTATGTATTGGGGTTGTAACAGATCTGAAATGACTATAAAAACAATCTCTACCATATTTCTTTACCTCCATCTTTGATATGACCTGAACCTTAAAATTCAGAGATGCACACAGCCAGATGAAATTTTGAAGAAATACTAAAAGTAAAGTTTACCAGGCTTTAGAAATTTCTGCTTTCTGCAAGTTGTGGATGACTATAAGGATTTATTATTCACCTGGGATGAGAAGCTTCTGGTGGGTGCCAATCCATTCATTCAACCCCACTGCAGACTCCACCACAAAAGAACAATTGGGTTACTTCCTATGCATTTCACTTGGTCAGGGACAGTAAGGAATGAAAAAAGCATCATGATTAGGCTGATAAATTTAATTATCTAGATATATGCTTGCCAATAACAGATTTATTTTTAATTGTAAGTCATTGTACTTCTACTGCTCCTTTTTAGGAGATTGCAGAATATTTGGCCCTCAACATCCTAATTGTATTCTTATGACAAGAACAATAGAACATTTGGGTCACTTCTCGGCCTCTTGAAGGCTCAGATCAAGCGTAATATCTCATCTTCCAATGGACAAGATACCCCCACCTTCCTGTCTCATAACATACTACTAATCAATTGAACTATAAAATTGCTCCATCCTAGGTCTGTCTTGATAAGTCACCAACAACTGTGTTACACTTTGTAAAGCCACATATTATGGAGTTTGTATTTTTAACTTTTGTTGACTGGTTGCTGAAATATAAGAATCATAATCATTTTGGGGGGAATGCTAAATCTGGGCTTTGCTATTTCCTTGTCCCTGAGTTTAAAGATGAGTAAGTAGCTCACAAAGCCTGTGTAAGTTTGTATACTTCCCTTGGCACACTTTACTTTTAATATACTGTTATTTTAACTGTCCTTTTTTTTTTTTTTTTTTTTTATATACCCTGAACTGTAGAAGATGTGGTCAGGTCAATGAACAGCTCGAGGTTTTGTTTTAGGTTTTTTTCCTTCTGAGTTAGTGTCTTGATTGTATTGTTTGTGAAAGGTTTGGAGTTCACAGCAAAACTAGAGGTAGTACTAATCTGGCCTTTTGCTGTCAAAGCAACTTGATTCTGAATTCATTGTGTGGGGGTGAGACTACCATCTCTTGGCTAAAGTCAATCCTATCTTTCTGCTCATTGAGCCCATAGACCTCCTTTGCCACATTAATTCTACCTTAACTGCAATAACCTCCTCACTGGCAGCTGCTATTGATAAATCACAGGGAAACTGACAAATTGACATTGGACTGGACAAGAAAATGTGAACAATAGAAAGAAATTCATAAGAAATATGATCAATGGCTACGACTGTCATAAAGAAGTGAAATAGTTTCTTTTATTCTCAGGTTTGGGTAAGATAAGGACACTTTAAAGGCAGCCAGAGAACTGGAGAGGTTGAATCCTATTTTACTTCAGGGAGGACTTTTCAGTCAACTGTTCGTTAATTAAATATGAAACAATCCAAATTACATTGCCCAATCCTTGCCTTCACTCATTGTAATACTTTGCTTTTCTCTTTACCTGTCCACCATTTTATGCTCACCCATATTATAGTAGTTGCCCACAGTAAACTGTCAAATGACAATAAGTAGGCCAATGACCTGTTAGAAATTTGTTAATTATATATGATTCGGTTTTTTGGGGTGAAACTGAAATTTGCAGCTGATCTAGGCAACCACATATTCTAATTACATGCTACCTTTCTACTACCCTCCTCCCCTGCCTGTTACCTATCAGTTACATTCTCTCCTTAGTTAGGCCCTCATCTTTCAAAAAATTAAATGTGCTTAACTTGATATGTGGCAAAGTACTCCCTGAAATGTCTCTATGAGCCCAGCAGGACTATTTGAAGGGTATAAAGCTAAGCACATAGTCACAAGTCTTTCCAGGACCTTCAATCATGTTCTTCAGGGCAAAAGCTGTTTTCATGCATATTCAGACAGCTCCCAGAACCATGAGGCTGAACCTGATTATGGAATTTGCCTGCTGTTATAATCAGTGATCAACCAATAGGATTTTTTAATTGTAAACTATGTTCCCCTTCCCCCTTTCTAATCAAAATTAAAAAAAAAAAAAATTTGGAACATTTCTACCAGCTTTCAGAATAATGAGTACAAGAATGTACTCATTATACTGACTTTGATAAAAATAAAAATAAATGACTAATTAAAAAAACCCCCATCTGAATATTTAAACAAATGTGAGGTGCTAAAATACCTTCCTAGTGGGACCATATAAGTGTCTAAAATACAGAGCCTTCCTCTAGTTTTAACCATGGTGGTGACTCATAGTACTGTGTAATGTGTTTTGGAGAGAAAACTTTAGAAAATGAGGATACAAGATCTTACTTTACAAGACTAATGACCACATTGAGTTGATGTGACATGGCGGGCAAGATTTCATGCCATGTGGCCCACAGAAGTCGGAAGGATAAAGCTTGTATTGAAAGATTGATAATGCTGAACAAAGACGGAAGAAGAAAAAGAGGAATACTTTCTCTCTGCTGGTAAGATGAGAACTACTTAATATGTTGGCGGGCATCCCTAGAATGGATTTTTAATCAACAACAGTTCTCATTTACTGGAAGACTGAGCCTATGAATAGACTAATACTACTGACTGACATTATGGCCCATTCATCTGCTTAAGTTGTCTGAAAATTTCAGCCACCAGTGAAGGATTATTATTGATTTTCAGGCTGTCTTCGTTAAATACCTGATATACTGTACCACTCTCTTATTCCCTTCTCCCTCTGTCGTCATTGATATTAAAATGAAACCCACAATTATCAAATCAATCATGCCTGATAAAACTACTCATAAAAAGGTGATGTGCGTTATGTTTACCTATTAAACTAAAAGGTGGGATACTCATTTTTGCAGAAGACATGCATTTTATTTATTTGTAGGTTAGTATTGGTCAACTTGGAATAACCGCAACAATTAATTGAAGTGTTTTGCAGATACAATATTGTATAGGACACGAGTCAGGAAGGCTGACTTTGTAGTTAAAATATTATATTGAGATGCAAGAGGTGCTGATTTTACTCCTGGCCTTGCCACAGGTTTCCCATGCAACCACAGGGAACTTGATTTCTTTTATCAGTTCTCTGTACATAAAATGGGGTTACATGCTAGTGTGCAAATATCAATCCCTGTTTGATTTGGGGTTGATGCAAGGATAAATGTAATAATGCAAGTAAGCGCTATTGGTACAAAGGTAGAAATTCCATATAACTTTCCATTTGTTAATAAGGAAACCAAATACCTCTTCTGAAAAAAAACCATGCACAAACAAAAGGGCTTTCCAACACTTGCATGTGGATAAACTATTTACTGTTAATGATCAATTCTTAGCTAATTATCCTTCCAAGCTTTGGGATTGTGTTAGCAAAGGGCCTTGCCTTTATAATCAGCTAAACCTCTGCTCAGCTTCCTTGTGAAGGTCAGATCGTTTTGTCTCTGCTGTTGTTTTCTAATTTACATTTTACAGTAATTTGTCCTCTCTCCTGTACAACAAGTCCGATATTCTTAGGACCCTATTATATATTATCCTTCTCTGTCAGAACATTGTAAGAAAGAAATCTCTGCTTCTGCTGAGCTCACTCTTGTTTCAACTATAACTATTCTCCTCTTATGTTCTTTCTGAGTTGCTGCTTACTTGTCTTAACAGGCCAAATCCATTCAAATTAGGGCTGTCAATTAATTGCAGTTAACGTGCACAATTAACACGTTAATCAGCTCGTGCACAATTTTTTTTAATGAGTTAATCATGCACATGATATCGGAGATTGCACCCAGGCCCCAGTCTGCTGCTGTCAGCGCCATCTCTGGGTTAGCAGTAGCAGTGCAGAGGACAGCAGGGCAGCCCAGTGTGGGCTGTGTGTAGCTGCAGCGGGGGCGGGGGGAAGAAGCACGCGCACAGGAACAGGCACAGATGAGCAGCCATGGCCTGCACGCAGCCAGGAACACATCCCAGCTTTGTGCAAAGTAGCACCCTGCAGGTAAGTCTGCAGAGGGCAGGGGCGGGGGGAGAAGGAAGGGTCTTGTAGGGTCGTATTGAGGCCCCCATGGTGAAGGAGGGAGTGGGACAGGGGGAGAGGTGATTGGGCCCCAGGGGCAGGGTGGGTTGTAGGACAGAGCTTTGGGCACTTTGTCCAGGGGTGTGGGGGGACCCCACATGCCCCCTGGATCTGTGTGTGGGGCAAGGGCAGGCTACCCACTTCAGGCTGGGGTTCTGTGCTTTTCTGCCTGTCCCTGGAGCCACACACTGGCCACACTGTGTATCCCCTGCCCACCTGGCAGCAGGAGGCACAACATGGTGTTGTGTGGCTCCCGGGGCAATGGCAGCAGGGCTCAGAGCCCCAGCCTACAGGAGGCTGCTTACCTCTGCCCTGAACACAAATCCGGGGGGCGTGCCCCCTGTGCCTCCCCTGGGGGTGTGTACAGCAGCAGAAAGCCACACCCCTGGATGAGCCACCTGCAGCTCTGTCCCACAGCCCACCCTGGCCCTGGGGTCCCATTCACCCCGTCCCACTCTCTCCCTCACTGTGGGAGCCTCGATCTGCCCCCTCCCCACCACTATCCTCTCCTCCTGCCCCTTTCCACCACAGACTTACCTTCTGTGTGTGTGCACATGTGCATTCACCTGTGCGTGCCCCTCACTCTCAAGCCACA
This sequence comes from Gavialis gangeticus, assembly GCF_001723915.1. Classification (NCBI taxonomy): domain Eukaryota; kingdom Metazoa; phylum Chordata; order Crocodylia; family Gavialidae; genus Gavialis; species Gavialis gangeticus. The sequence continues at coordinate 95,834,813 of NW_017729024.1, forward strand.
ACCCTCTCAGCCCCGCTGCTGCCCCTCACTCCTGACCCACAGTACCCCGCATCCTGCCAGAGCATTCGGGGAGCACCCCGCCCAGCTCCAAACCCCACCTCCACCCCAGTTTACCTTTACATTTCCTCCCCTCAGATTTACCATCTTTTTTGACTTATAAGGTCTAACCAGTACAATTTGCTCCTCTGTGGAGCAAGGAGAATGATTTTAGCTTTAGGTGCTTAGTTAAAGCACTCGGAAATGCCAGGTAGATCAAGTAACAGAGCAGTCCTACTTTGATGTACCTATTAGCTAAGCAGTGTCTGTACATTGTTTGCCTTACTAGCTGTCTACAAATATAGTTCTGAGTTGCTCTTCCAGTATTCTGATCTCCTTCCAGCTTTACTGTTTGACAAAAGTTCCACTCGACTATTTCCAGGTCACCGTCTTGGCTCCTCTTGTCTTTATCAGAATGCTGGGTGGGAGGGATTCACTTATGTTGCCCACCTGTATGGCAATGTCAATTCCTTTGGGTCACTGGATCACTCCAATACAAAACTTCTACCCAAAATTTTACACAGACCCATTTAGCTTTCCCTTCTCTATTACTGCATCCTTCCAATCTCCTTTCACTGTAACTAGCTTTAAAAAATTCACATATTGTATTGTGTTTAAAAGTACACTTCTTTGTCTCTCCCTTCTTTCCATCCGTTGTTATTTCACTGCCTGTATGTGCTTCTGTGTCCATTTTAAAGCACTGGTTCTCTGTTATATTCTGTGTGGCAAGGCTTAATTTGAGGGAGGCGATAGACAAAAATGAATCAAACTGTATTGCCATCTCAGGAAAGTAAACTCATCACCAGAATTCCCCTCTTCACTCCCTTCTGTCTTTTGCTACCAAGTATAGCCAGAAGCACTAGAGTGAATTCCTGTTCTTACTGAAGTTGTGCCATTTACTTTAGTGTTACCAAGGTTCTATTCTGTCTCATTTCAGCAACTGAAACCAGGGTTACCACTGCCTGTTGTCACCTAAGTTAGTATTGCTGTTTCCTTTAATGCTATTTACGGATGTTGTCATCTCACATGTAACATAACATCAAAATCAAAAGCCAAAAAATACATCTGTAATTCCTTCTTTCTGAGCTTTTCAGATTGCTGAATACCTAATTTTGTCCAAGTAACAGCTACCATGCTGATATAACTTTGCTGACAAAATGAAAGGAAAATATTTCATTGAACTACGTTCACTCGTGTAATTGATTTGTTCAGGTCTATTTCTCATGTCCTTAGTGTTGAAATCTTCTGTGTTTGCATCCATTGTTTAAATAATCTGTAGAGGCACCTGCTAAGTGCAGGTGTTCTGCAATATACTGATAGTTAATAATCTGGGGTACATACCAATTAAAACATTTTCCCTTTACATACCCCAGCTTCCAATACAAATAAGTCTGGAGCTTCAACTGAGGTAAAATAAGGTACTATTGACATCTATGGAATGATGATGACTTCAGTACACGTGAAAATCTGTCCCTAGAATTTTGTTGATAACATTTCTGATAGAAAGGTCATGGCTTTAAGTAGCACAATTTTCCCAGAAAGGAGGCAAACTGGGCTTTAGTAATTTTGTTCTAATCAAGATTAGACATACATCTAGGAGCTAGTGTAGCCATTCAGAGAAGAAAAACTTCCCTGTGTTTGGATTCAAGGTTCTGGTCTGGGCCCACCTCAATACTATACCAAAGTTACCTGCCAACTAAAATGGACCTAGGAACGTTATTGGGAGGGAGGATACAAATAGCAGAATACATTCGGGGATGTATTTAAGCTTCAAGCTTTTGTTGATTTCATGTTGGCTTGGACAATAGTTTGGCAATCTGTGATTGTGATTACTGGATAGGAAGGAAATTTGTGGGTGGTTTAAGATTTTAACATTCTCTCTGTTAAATATAATCTAGTCATGGCCTCTAAGAGACTTTCTTATTTTTTTACCTTTTTAAGAGTCAGGAGAGATGACAGGTGGGAAATATTTTTTGCATTTGGATGCCTAAGTCCTCTGTTCTGTAAAACACAGATAGAATATCTGTAGTTGAGTTTACTGTGATAAATTACTAGGTGCTTAATAATACCTTTTCTTTTAACACAGTACTGTATGATTATTATTACTATCAAAGTGTCTGTACCAGTCTTTCTTGTGGAGCATGAGACATCTCTAACAACAACCACCGTTAAAAACAACAATTTCATAATGCTCTGCTCCAATTACATTTATATCACAGAAATATGACTACAGAGGTTTTTACATAACATAGTTTGTTGCTTGTACAGCCAAATATTTCAACTCTGAAATGAACACTAGAACATTTTTTTTAGAACTTTTAAATGTGGGGTCACGAACATAAAACATTTAGGATGACAGCTGCATTATTCTTGGCTATTTTTACACTTCTTAAGTGGCTTGTCTTGTTAGATGAGCCCAATGGTAGCATGAAAGGTCTGTGACGGTCAAAGTCTGTGGTGCAGCAGGGTTCATACTCACTGGTACGTTGCTACAGCTGAATAAAGCAACCTCAAAAATTAAGGGCCAGATTCTCAACTATGCAAATCAACTTAACTCCATCCACTTCACTGGAGTTACCCTAATAGACAGCAGCTGAGGATGTGGCACCAACTGTTTATAAAATTATAGCCATGAAAACAATACCAGAATGTGACTTGTAACACACATGAATCCAAATAGGAATCGCCTTTGCAACAAAACTAGAAGGAGCCACATCTAAGCTACTCATTTATTAAATATAAAGTACTTGCTATTCTGGATGCCAGATAGGCACGTGGGTCCTCTCTTCTAAGAAGTCTCCTCTCCTATAAGCTTAAACAACACAAAAAGCCTTGACCAAAAATAATATATAATAAACTGTCACCTTTCATAACAGGTTCCTATCTTAGAGCCTTCCCCACTAGATAAATGTCTTGAAAGAGTAGGGGAAAGCTAACATGGGCATTAATTAAATCACGGAAAAGACGAAGGCAGAAGCTGTAATATCTAAAACACAATATTGCCCCTTCCATCTCCATGCTGAAAGTTGCATTTCTCTGTAATGACAGGTTGAGAACTACTCAGCTATTCTTTGAGTCAGTTGTAGAAACCAGCAGGATAAGACATTAACAAGCTTAAAAGGTATTACCTGTCTAGCCCTACCAGGAGGTTTATGCTGACTGTAGGGGTTTCACATATCTCTTGTACTTTCATGAGGGAATTAGTTAAAATTGCTATAGTGGAAAGTATTTGATTTAGATTAATCTCGCTTTCCCAAGCAGTGGAGACTCATTACTCTGATTGGCTGTTCTACCCATACTGCCCTTAATGCTCTAACTATATACTCAAGAAAAAGCCTTCAGTTCAAAGCTCTTGATGGATAAGTAAAATGGATCATTATTATCTTTTCAAGAAACCCTTAAAAGGCCTAGTAGAATAAACTGAAAAATATACATAAAGTGAGTGACGTACCTCCAGAATTCAGCCTTAGCACAGATCATATTTTGCTTTTTCAGACCACAGAGTTTCTCAACTTGGAAATGAGCAATTGTTAAATGTTAATCTTTTTATCTAGGAAACAGTGCACACATAACATCTTCTGGCAGATGAACGGTTTGGCCTATGTAACTTAGCTGAACTACGCAGAACCGGGTGGTTTGTCCAACAAATGAATGAATTTGCACATGCTTACAGAGGTGTTTTTGTTTATCTACAAACAAAACAGAGAGCAAAACAGGCTCACTTTTGCTCCTAGAAACACACAGCAAATCTTTCCTATGACTAGAACATTCAAGGGTATCTATGAGAAAATCTGGGCATACAGGACAATCAAAATGAGACCCTGAGGTCAGAATTATGCCTTCAATTTTTGTTTTTTTAATTTATTTGGGGGGGGGGGGGGGGGGGG
>NW_017729024.1:95838826-95843803 GCF_001723915.1 Gavialis gangeticus
GGAGGGAGAGAAATGAGGCAAACATCATGAAATGTACATTGCACACGTATATGTAGGCATATGTGTGCCTGTGCATGTTAGTGCTCATGCATGCATACAAGGGCTCAAGCATTTTACTGCTGCCTAGTCTTTCAGTTATACAAGAAACTCAATATGCAGCATGCAATTTAAAAAAAAATCTATTTTAATTCTTTGGATTCTGTATTGACTTGGTCTCCTATAATCATAAAGGAACAGATATATTAGACATATCATGGTACTAGAGTCTTAAGTGATCTAAAATACTCAATGTCCTTAATTTTCTCGTGTAATTTAACTGTATTCATGGAGGAAACAAAAATCACCAGACACTGACTGAGCTCAGTAAGATGGTTTTTAGCAACTATGTCAGGATTAAAAGCAGATCAGTGCAAACATGACATCACAAACCAATAATTCTCCCTCATCTCATGTTCATAAGATCCCTGGTGCTAATTTCTTAACATCAGAATTACTTCCAATCTAGTGATTCAGAGGCAGATGATTTGACAGAGGAAGCTACATTTTAAAAAGTGCTATCAGAGATAATGTGTGGAGTCTTGACCTGATTCAATTAGAGCTCTGCCCTTATGTTACCCAGGGGCATATTATCCAGCATTTATAAAGACATTGGCTTGGATAAATGAAAGGGGGAAAAAAAGCACTATTGTTTACTCAGCAGGAGAGGGGCTGTGCAAATGGGTAGATTACCCTCTCTCTCTCTCTCTCTCTCACACACACACACCTCTACCGGAAGTGTTGTACCTAACCATAATTATGTGTTTTAAATACAAGAAGTGGAGTTGGGTGTTTCTGATTTTTTGTGCAACAACCAGGCCCATTTTCAGTGGTTCATACACATGTAATTAGCAGTTTAATTTCCTCTGAGGCTAAGTTAGCCCTATGATTTTATTTAATAACAAGCAAAATTTACTGCCATCAGTTAAGTTTCAGTGTCAGTTTTAGCTCTGTACTGCCCTCTGCTGTTCTGGGAATACCTTGATCAGTCCAGTTCCACATCAAAGCACCAGAATTGCAAATTATATAATCTGGGTATATGAAAATTGTCTGAAAGAAGGAGTGAGGAAATATTATCTCCTTTAAAACCACATTTAATGAGGATCCCTCCCCCCCGCCCGACCTTTTTATCCTCAAGTCACAAAAAAGCAAAAAATATGCTGTCTTTTCTAGAAACTCCTAGATTAAACTCATTACCATATTAGCCTTGTAACAGGCCCTTTCACACGGTTTAGTTCAATTATAGATTACATTGTATGCCTGTATACAATCCATGAAGCTGAAGAAAATAATGTTGCACAGAGCAGCATCCATCATGCCTAGAGTAATATGATTACTCATGGTGTGCCTCATTCTTGTGAAATCTAATTTAGGCGTTATATCATATGTTACTTAAAAATATCTTTTAATAGGGGGAAACCAATCCTTCAATTGCAAGTGAGTTGCATTTTCTCTTAGAACACAAAGTACTGACCACCAAGCCTTGCCTGGGAAGCTAATTAGCTGACAGCAAGTACTCTATCCTCTGATTTAAAAGGTTTGTTCTTCTGGAAATCTCACAGATCCACCCCTAGAAATGTCCTTTGTATCCACTGACATTTATATAGCACCTTTCATCAAAATAGACCAAAGTACTAGGCAGACTTCATAAGCTGATTGTAAGCAAAGGGTATAATCCTGGCCCTTCTCGAGTCATTGGCAAAACTTGCACTGGATTTCACACCAAAAACATTGAACTGACTTCATTTATCATGGATTTGCTGCCACTTCTGGGATGGAGAGCAACACAGCTCACAGCTACACAAAAGAGCAATAGAGGGGAAAAAAGACAAATACCTTATCCAACAGAAATTGCAGGGGGAATGTTAAACAGGAATAAGATTATGAAGCAACTGGAATTTAGCCAAAAATATTAGCCTTTTGTTTCTGATGAACCTAAGTGTCTACAGCTGGCCTGAGATTGGCTAATAATCACATAAATCCAACAGGAAATGAGTGAGATCAATTTTAAGAACTGTAATCTGGCTGTTTAGAGGTTTAGGACCAGATTGTGCTATTCGGCACTGCACAGTGAAGGGGCGGTGTTAATGTAGACCAGCCCTGATCTAGTGACAGAGTGCTCTTCATACAGTGTTCTTCATATGCTGAGAAGGGCAGTGAGCTACGGAGATGTCCTCCTACCAGTTCTGCGGGGATTATAAAAGATAGCTAATTTAGTCCTGAGGCTGTATATCCTATAGGTCCCTTTTTAAGACAAGGTCAAGGTGGGAAAAGTGCACCAGGGCCTAGCACTGATATGAAAGAACAAGATCTCCAACAGTTGCACCAGTCTTTTAAAGGAGACCCACAGCATATGAGGCCACATTCATAGCCTTGCCCTCCTGATGGTATGGAAATATTTCTAGTGTGAACCTCATAGATCTTTCCTCCCCCTTGACTATAATGGGAGAGACCATTCCAAGCTTCAGTAAGGCCTAATCATTCTCTCCCACAGTAACACCAATACACCTCTCATTTGATTATCTATCATGATGAACAAAGGTGGACAAGGTATAAGGGAAATGGGGGGAGAAGAGGAGGGGCATTGAATACACTGCATTGTCTCCTGTGAAGACTGAAACAACTTGCTCACAGAATCCAAAAGGAACACAGGGAGGGTGATGCTATTTTCTCAACTTCTTTTCCACAAGACTGGCTATGAACTACTTCTGCAGAACTGTGGGGTGGAGGCTAGAGTCAATAAAGTTAAACTTGCCACATTTCAATGAGCTCCACAAAGAGGCTATTCTTTTGTCAAAGGCTTTTGCAACTGATTCTGTACCGTATGTGGTCTATTCCACTTGCATGCCACAGAAATCAATGCAATCTGATGATCCATTATTATATGGCTTTCTATACTGACCTACGGGCAACTGATTTGTGATTCTCTTAAGTCTTCAGATATACCATGGGCTGAACATTCCAAAGTAGAAAGATCTGAGTCAGCCTTGCATGATTAATGAGCTGACAGAGAAGTTAGTTCATTAACACAAGAAGTCAAGGCCCAGAATGGGATTCTTTTGCCCACTCCTTTCCCATGCTATTGTCAGTTCAGTTTCTAGTGAAGTGAAAGATACTTAGAGCAATGCACACAGGCCAGTTCTCAGCTTGTGAGGGTCAAGGGGTACATCAACATGAGACACTTTACTGTGGACCTAATTAGCTCCATAATCAAGCATCACCATCAAAAGCGCCCTATTAGGCTGGAGCCAACTCCACCATAGGTTAGTACCTCCTGACACAAGTACTGTCCTATGGCAGAGTTATTTACTCCACGGCAATGCATGTATAGACAGTCACCAGACCTGGCTGGAGTACAAGGGTGCTACAGTTCAGGCCTGCCTTCCAGCTAGCTCTGCACTGTAGCACCCTTGTCATGCCTTCTGCAGCACACTGAGCCAGGGCACAGTAGCTCCCGGCTGGCAGGCTGAACCATTGGGCCCAGTGCCAGCAGGGGCAGAACACCCCCAAGCAAAATGTGCTACAGTCCTGGGTGCACATATATACACTGTACCTGGGACAGTAAACTGTGGCACAAATTGTGCCAGAGTTTATTGCTTTGGATTAATATCATGTAGATGTGGCCAAGGAGTACTAGCAAAACAAATATGGGAGAATCATCAATAAAGATCCATCTGGCATGCAGCAAAATCCTTGAAGGAACAACATGGAAAATAGATTTCCACGGTCTTCAGCTGGGCATCACCCAGGGAGCAGACATAGATGGAAGGACTTATTAGAAGAAGAGGCAAGATTTTGTTTTACAAGGAGCTACTGGCAGAATGGGAAACAAGATGACAGTAGCTGAAGGAAACCAGCACCAGATCTGCTCAGAGTCCATTCCCTAAGGTTACTGACTCGTGTTTTTTTGGAAAATACTTCAGTGTTAGGCCAGGAAGAAGTCATTTAGTCTAAGCCTTTTAGTCTAGTTCCCATACATTACAGGCCCACAAATTTCACCCAGTTACCTACGTATTGCTTTTATGCCTGACTAAACCAAATCTTGTGTTTTCGCTAAAGCATTAATCACCTTTATAGTTAGAAATTTCTACCTTATTTCCAATTTAAATTGCTCCAATTCAGCTTCCATCTATTGGTGATTGTAATTCCTTTCTCCAAGTATTATTCAAAACACAGCTTCATGAAGCAAGCCACAACCAAGAACATTCCTTAACATGATTATTAAAATGTACAAGGGAAAATCCTTACCACCTCTTTAGCGATATTCATTAATATATGTATGGTGCTCAATGTTCTTTCACCAATCCTAGTAAAATATGAAACCAAAAGTCTACTGTAGATGACCTGTCTGTACAGTGATGACCCTAGGTCCTGCTCTAAAGTCGTAAGACTGTTGACTAGCAAACACTTCTTACGCTCACTTCCCTTTCAAAATTCATGCTAAGCTTTTTCTCTTGCTGCCAGAAGTCAATGTAGCAGCACTTAGTTTAAAACACACATATGCTAGTCTGATTCTTTTAAAGCACCAGATCCAAATATAAAATATTTTAGACAGAACATAATTGCAATAAAAAATGTTTTCTCAGCTGTGCTAATTTACTTTGACAGCCTTTAAAGCAGAGCATTCTCAGAGTTTCAGTCTGAGAGTCCAATTTCCTTTAACTGGAGTCACTCAATTGGAATCCTGTTGAGGAAGTCTCAGTTTGCACATCCTCTGATTGATATCAACTCTGAGCTGTTCTGTATTCCTGGCTGACTGACTGTTGTCTTTGCAGTACTTGATGCTCAGTGTTGGAGGAACATTCAAAACTACCTGTACTCATACCCCAAAGCAGCATCTTATTGAATAGTCACACTGAAGTTAATGAGAGTACTCACAAAGAAAAGAGCTTTAAGTAATGGTCAGATTCTGGCCCCAAAAGGATTGAGATCTCAATGCTT
>NW_017729024.1:95848803-95849361 GCF_001723915.1 Gavialis gangeticus
GGTCCCAGTTCGATCTTTCCTTACATTTCAAAGGAGTCCTAGCATCTTAGTGAATTCTTGGTGGACTAGATCAACAGGGACCACAGCCCACAAAGCTGTATTATCCAGCACACGGGGCTCCCCATGGGTCCAAACGTTTGGTGGCATGGCAAGCAGTGATAGCATTAATTGTGGCAATCCCCACTGCTCATTCTGTCACTGCTTGTCCTGCCACCAAATTTTGCGACCCGTGAGGAACCCTGCAGACTAGATCTGGAGCATAGAGTTGTGTCTATGATATGGCCCACAGGACCAGAAATTTGGCAGTGGGAGGAGCAGAAGCTACCACAGCTTTCAAGAGCCACGGCAAATAACACTGCTAGCACTAAATTGCAGCCCCATGGGCCAGCTGACAGCTCTGTGCTGCAGATCTGGCCAGCAGGATCAGATGATTTGGACACCACTGGATAAGATCATGTCCAGCTGAACAGGAAATTGCATTATTAATATTAATCTTCAGTCCAGAGATGCTCATTTATTAGGCAAAAAAAAAAAAAAAAAAAAAAAAAAAAAAAAAAA
>NW_017729024.1:95854361-95883425 GCF_001723915.1 Gavialis gangeticus
TAGAGAACCCATTACAAAATGAGACACCCATGCACTGGGAACAACCAGGCTGAGGAATCTTCCTTTTGATATATTTTCTTTCTTCTTCGGTGACTGGATTTGAAAGGGGACACAGGATCACTGCTTCCGTTAAGCCTCATAATGGAGAAAGCATGGAGGAGGAAGCCTGGCAGCTGATGCAGGGGACTCCGTTCATATGTTCAGGTCTGGAAATCTGACAGCTGGATATACCTCTTCACAAGGAGTGCCATCCCAAGCTTTTTGTGCTTGTAATCATATTGGAAACCAACAAATCCTAGCAGCAGGTGGTAACCTTTACATCTGATGCTAAATTAGAGAATCACATTATTTCTCTCCTCCCTGCCCAACAAAAGTAAAAAAGCACATGCGACTTGCTGCAGGTTGGTAGCAGCACTAAGCACAAGGAAACTGTTTACAGTGGTAAGAACAGTGCTTCTGATCCTCCTCTGTACAAGCAGCAGCAGTTTTTCTGACTCCTCTAACAGGTCATGTTATGTTGTATCATATCAAGCTGTGTTTGATGTGACCTGACATAAGACCTGCTATAACTCTAGGCAATCAATATTTAAAACAAAGAATCCTGTAGATCTATAAGGCAACATTGGGAATTTGGGTAACAAAATGCAATTACCCAAACTGCATTTTTTTTTTTTTACAGAGCAAAAATAAACTGTATTGCATGCCTCTTTATTATTCCCATATAATATGGTATAGCTTATTCTCTCCTTTTTAAGGTAGTAAATCATTCCAAACACAACTCTACTGCAAAACTCTTATTTTAACTTGTATTCAGGGATCCCCTGCCTCTGCTTCATATGGTATCTTACAATGCAACAACTACTGTATAGCTCTTAAGGAGACCATTACCAATAATGGTCTGTGACTTTAGATGTGGGTGAGAAATGGAATTTCATTATAACTGCATTCAAAGATATTTCAAATCAGCACTGATTGCTGCCTTTTTAAAGGACAGATAATTTACTGAGCAGATTCAGTGGTGGTGGGAATCACACCTAGTGATTTCCCACTCCTCTGCCTGCCTTCCTCCTCAAGAAAACAGTGCACACAATCTCCTCCTCATCTTTTGGCTTTTCAATCATTTAGACTGAAATATCAGGGAAGTTGTTTTTTTTTTTAAATCTGAAACAGTTAACTAAATAGATATGTTGTTTGTTTGTTTGTTTGAAAAAAATGTTTGCCATAATATTAAAACAAGGTGAATTTAGTTTTGGCAAAAAGAAGTGGGCATCACCATTTGGTGTGACATGTTCACTTTTCAAACCCTGCAGTCCTAGTTTTTTATCATCTTTATTCAAGAGTGTAAATTGTGATGATAGCTTTTGTGATGCTATATGAGAACTGGACTGAAATCACAAAAGGGTCATCAGATGCAAGGACTTTCAGCCACTGTCAACAGGGAATAGATTTCATTCCTTGCCTTGAAAGGAATCGTATTTCATAGTCGCCCCCTACCCCTCTCTCACCTACACAGTTATATTTACTTAGAAAAAAATAATTTTGCAGTTAGTACACTCAAGATTCATCCATTCAATATGAAATGGTACCAAAAACAAATTTTCTGTAACAAATCAGTAACTGAAATCCTTAGTTTGATTCATTCCTTTGTAAAAGAATGTTTATAAAATGCACTCGAAAGGTGGGAAAAGTGAACATATGTGATAAGTGTTGATCCAGGTCTGTATTCCTTGCACACACAAAGATTTCATAAAACAAAAAAGGGGATATGGATGCAAACAAAATGTTGACACCCATGGGAAGCCAAAAGAAGAGAGTCATTTAAGCTCAAATGAGCGATTCCTTTTCAAGTCTCAAATGTAATGTTACTGTTTAAAAGGCAGTCTAAATCACGGTATATAGACCCAGGTCTTGCTAGGTCCCAATCTGCTTTGTAAGTAGTATGCTGTATTTTTTCCTGTGTACAGAAGATTAAAAACCTGTCAGTCTGGTTCCTTTCTCCAAAACTAAATCAACTTAAAATTATTTGAACAAAAAACCCCCAAACCTCTCTTTCACAGGTTTCTGCTGTTTCAATCTAAAATTGCATTAAATTCTGATTTATTAGAATTATTAAAAAAGCCCTTCTTTCATAACTCGTGTTAAGTTTATGTTCTCTTTTTGTAAAAAAAAAAAAAGTCTGTAAACTTTTTTAAAAGAAATATTCTATTTTTCCTTTCTCTCCTCTGTAATAAACGAAGAGCCAGATCCTGAATTCCATGGGCATTCACATCTCTGTTTCATTATTAAAAATCAAAATGTAAAGAAAAAAGAGAAATTTTCATCCACATTTTAAATGAAAAATCCTTCAAAGCCTTTCCCTTCCTTTCCTAAAAGCACTATTCTCCTCACACTATGTAAAGGCCAAGTGCAATCATTTGCTGGGGTTTGGCAGTGTGAAAACTGTAAGATAAACATTTTCCCCATGTGAGAGGCAAGGGTTTTTGAGTGTGATATCTTTTATTGGGCCAACTGCATGGTTGAGATAGACATGCTGTTGGTCCAATAAAAGTTATCACTCACAAAAATCCTTGCCTCCTGCATATTTCCTGTACCATCATGGCTACAGCAATACTCCAATACTTCCTATGTATGGTTGCTCCAAAGGTTCCTCCCTCGTGATCCTCGTATCCTCAAAGCCACCTTCTCATTCCCTATATCTAGGTAAGGTATTGAATAGGCCACAAGTCTCAGTAACTCAGTAAAATTAATATATTTTTCCCTGCCGCTACAGTAGGATGTTTCAGAAAACCAAGCCAATCACAGTAGTTTAAAATGAACAGAAAATGTAACATATTTAAAGAATCAAAATACCAGTAATTGTTGAGAGATATATACCCAGAATCTTTTGGAACCTGACAAAAGCAGAAGATATATGCTCCGATTTGGGCTGCCTCAGAAGCAGCAACTCTCCTTTCAGAGATTTAAAAAGAAATTACCCAATTAAGATGTAATGGGTCTCCAGCCTTCCCAGGCTGTGAATGAGAGCAGACATATTTACAATCAGAGAGTATCATAAAATTCTATCCAGTTATATCAAATCAGCAGGGCTAAATTAGCCAGCAACATCCTGATTAGGTGCTGCGTGTGCGTGTGTGTGTTGGATGATTTATGATAAGATCAGTTAGAGCTGTCAAAGGAGATTTTAAAATGACCTTCCAGGGGGAAAAGGGTGGAAGAGGGGAGATATTGAGGTTTCAGGAAGACAATTGTATGGCCTTTCTGTGAAAGATTGCAGTGAACAGAGGTGAGGAAAGAATAAATTTGTCAAAGTGTTTATGTGAGGAATACATATACACATCTATATCCACACACACACACACACACACACACACGGCAAAGTTCATTTTGCAGTGAGGAGTTTTGTTGTACTAGAGTTTCTAGTTACCATTTAATTACCCTTACACAGGGATTTCCTTTTTTTAAATTAATATTATTTATGCTCATGAACACTGAAGGACTGTGGGACAACACAAAGTGGAGTACTCTATTTATCCAAAGGTCATAGATGATTGTAGGCAGGTGGTCCAATTACTCTGGAAAATCTCTCTCGTTCTCCCTCTCCCGCTCCCCCTTCTCACCAACTAGATCAGGAAAAAATGGCAAATAGAAATTTAACTCTTAGCCTATCTAAAGGAGGCTTTCAGCCTTTTGTTTCTGAGAAGAGCTGACATACAATTTGGTCTATGTTCACCAACTTAAAATATAAATTATTGCCTTCATGATCATGATACTAATCCAAAGGGAGAGAAGAATCTTCACTCAGCCAAGAGAATAATAGGAACAGTATCTCAAAGGCAAGGGAGATTTCACCAGGTGTTTCTCTGTTACTGAGCCTTATCTTTTTCTGCTTTTCTAGTGACTTATAGCATTTTCTTTCCCCCCCGATAATGTAGCTTAGCTCCCGGTCTCCAGACCACCCTGAAACTTCTCAGATGACCGGCTGAACCCTCTGGGTGTGACGCATTCCAGAAAGGGCTTTCCATGGTTGTCAATTCCTCCTTGTGCTGTAATCCTGCAAAGGAAATATTTTTACAGGGCAGTAATGCGTGGCAGCCTTCATCTTCCCTAAAATATGGATGAGGAATGGTTTCGGTGATTGAGCACAAAATGAAAAAGTTCTTACACTGTCTCTCCCAAAAGAAACAGGATTGTCCTCTAGGTCATCATTACAACATAGTGGGAAAAAATGACAGTACTTTGCAGCTAGTACAGCTTTTGAAGAGAACTGCACATACTATAAAGAACACTGTATCAGCCATTCGTGATCTAGACACTTCGCAGCTGTTATGCTTGCTTTCTTTAAAGGGAGTCATTGTCATTACTCTTACTTTGCTAATGAGTATCCCTTCCTATCTTTCACCTGGGATTCCCAAGACTTATGACACTTTAATAAACAGTTTAACAGGAAAGAAGTGTATTGCCAAGCAACAGATTTCTAGCCTTCATAGGCTCACTGCAGAGATGAAGGCTAGCCTTGGTATGATAACTGGCTTACTTCCATAAGGTATAGTCCAAGCTCCCTTGACACTTGATTCCATATGGAGGAAAGATAATATGGTCTGTGGTCCATAGAATCAGCTTCTGGATGCCGAGGCCGTGCCTGAGTTAAGTTTTCCTGGGGAAGTTTATTTTTTATTAAACCAAACACAAGTGTGAAAACGTGCACTGGGCTGCTTTGTTCCAACCTACACTCCCCTCTTCCGAAAGGCAGCATGAGCATAAAATAGGCAGCCACACAAGGGGACCAAAATAATCAACAATAATTTACTTAGCTAGTAATAAATAACAATTTAATGTTACTGTCTTCTTGTTGTTTTTCTGCTGCTGCTGCTGTTGCCCTCAAGAGGTACCAGATTCAAGTCCCAGGTTGTACGCTATTCCAGTGGTAGAAAGTAGACCTAAAGCCATTCAAAAGGGACAGCTGGGGAATTCTTATTTCACTAAGGAACCCTTTCATTGCAAAAAAATCACAGTCAGCTTTCTGCCAAATGCTTCTAAAGAACCCTCTAGCCTGTAAAAGTTAGAGTACTCAGCAGCTCATAAATTACACCAAAATCTGAATCAGACCTTACCTACCACCATAGTCAGGGAATGGAGAAGTGATGAGGAGACATAATCTACCTCTGTTTTTCCCCCGCTTCCCAAGAAACTATGCAAAACTCTGGTAGGCCTGCGGATCCAGCTCAAACTTAGTAATTATATTCGTACAACAAGCACTGCAGATTCTGATGGCTAATAAATACTCCACTCAAAAGTGACTCCCAAAAGAGAACATCTCAGGACACATTCGTTGTTTAGAAAAAGCTCATCATTTAAAAAAGAGCTCATTAATATTTCATAAAAGAAATAATGCTTTTTTGGTATGGCTTAAGGCAATACATCCATGGTTCTTTTAGTTTGGTTTTTTTGCCTTCGGTTGACCTAAAGTAGGGCTTGTGGATATTCATTGCAGCAGTATCTTAAATTCCTTATGTGGTGTTATTTATGTATATGAGTCTTAAATATGCCTCAAAAATGAAATTACCAAAAACAAATTCACTCTTAAAGAAAACAAGAAAATTTGAACAGCTGTCCTGTATTTGTCAGAGGCATAAAACTTAAGATATAATTCTGCAAAGTGGAAAGTATTCTAAAATTCCATTAATGTCATCTAGAATTTATGGAGCCACATGCCTCAGGATTGGGATCTAGACTAACCAAATAAAGAGAGCAAAATAGATCATGTGTCTGTTTTTCCCATCAATATAAAAGGCAACTACTATGTGGTCATAAAATCTCTACCCCCCACTCCATCTTCCTGTGGACCATAATTCTACATAGAAAAATATTTTCAGAAATAACATGCTCCATGTGATAACAGTCAAACTAAATTACTTGCATTAGTTTGAACAATTTTTTGTTTTAAGAAATTGAGTGGTTAAAAGGAAAAAATATATGTACTTAGACAAATATTAGACTTCAAGTTCTTTATGATGTGCTAAAATAGTTTTCAGTTAATGATAGATGCATCCTATTTCTCAGTATTTTTAAATAATATGTTATTATTTAAAATAATAATTGATTGTAGTGTTATTATATTTGTATCCTAGACACACATGGGGTTTTTTGTTTGTTTACGTTAGGTATTTGCAACTTCAGAATTACAACAGCATCAAGGTAGGTACTAGACATACAGATTTCCCACACTAACTTGTTTTGAGATATTATATACACGTGTGAATACCTATATGATGATTCTGTATTGGGTTTTTCAGCTACATGCAGGTGCACATTCTGAATTTTGGTGTGATAATTACAGTATTTTTCACCAGATGAGCAGGTATTTAAAGCCAAAATAATGAGCACCTATATAATAATGCGGTGTTTGGTTCTTTAGCTGCACAGACATGTGTATCTCACTTGCCCATGGTTTGCATGCTCTCAGCACAAATTTTTCTACGTGCCATTTTCTGCCCTGCTCAGTTAAAAGTTGGAAGGAGTGCAGCTGTATAAAGCAATGGCTAGCACATTTTTTATGGGTAAAATTTATGGAGTAATGTATCTACTTTTAGCATGACTATTGTTAAACCTGGAGATCAAGCAAAGTGACACTGAGTATATTGCTTTATCAATTGGATTCGTTCGAGTGAAAAATGCTGATCATGCCATGTCTATCCCCTGGGTGCAGAAACACTACTTCACTACTTGAGCGGTCGATACATAAAAGTCAAATTCATTATAATTTGTAGCTTTTTTTTCTTGAAGAAGAACGCAGTTCTCAGTACATCAATATCAACTCTTAAATCCACATCGGATGGAGAGGGTACAGCACAGTAATTCAATCTCTTTACACTTAATATGGTCAGGAAGGGAGAATGAAAACAGCCTCTTGTAAAATGATGGAAAAAACAGGATGCAATCATTCTGATGGAGCTGTGCAAAGGAGTCATTTTACACCATTCGTTACCAGGGCAACAAAATATAGTGAGCCCCATACATCTAACAGGTGACATTTTAGCTAAGAAATTGCTTCTTTGGTATTTTTTCTGTCTATGAAAAACAATGTTACCAGCGTTTTCACTTGTCATGTACTATAGGGCAACATATTCCTGCTGACAGGCCCATAATGGAAAAATAGAGCAGTTAAATAGTATTACAGTCTAACTTTTAGGATACATGCTAATCTGCTCTTTAAAGAGACTTCAGACATTTTCAAACACCCTGGAGACTCAAGTGACTGGAAATTTCTGTGCGAGTATGTATAGCTGAATACAAGGATGTGTTTAGTTGAAACTGAAAGAAAAAATTGTTTCCAATCTTTTTGATATACATAAAACCTGGAAGTTTCTTTTGTTGATAAACACACCCTCATGTGCATAAATGGCCACACACAAACAGACATGCATCAGACAGGCCATCTACAAGTAGAAATGTATCAGGTACAAAGAAAGTGGTGCATGTGTTTTTATGAAAGTGAACGTGTCAGATATTTGGATCCTCTACACATTATGAGAAATTCTGCTTTTAGTTTCCAGTATACAGCCACTATTATTGAATTAGAATGTGTAAAGAGATTGCATTACCATGCTGTACTTTCTGGAGTAGATTTCTGAACTCCCTGGGACTTATTTGGAAACTCTTACTGAAGAATAAGTCAGTCCTTTTAGATGAAAAAAAACACTGGGCAGTGTGACTAGTTTAGTGAGACCCTGTGCATCTATCCAAGGCCACAGTCAGGTTCCCTATGTTGTAAGTGATCCTTGGACTGATCTGAGGACCAGACTAGAGCAACTATACTACTTAATTCATGTGCTCTGGCATGTGCTAAGCAGGATATCTTCTCAGTGACACTGCTGGGCTCACTCCAGAGGCAGTGTAGATATGCCCAGTGAAGGATGAAAATGAAATTCCAAATGGCCAAGAGAAAATAAATTATGCAAGCAGAAAGAAAGAATGTTTGGCTACAATGGAAGAAATGGAGACAATAGGGAAGGCAATATACATAATAGGTGGAGGCACTTCCAGTTTTATTGAAACTCATCAGTATTAGTTACTGAACATGATGTGATCAGCAGAGCCCTGGTTATGATAAGGTGGATTATGGAAAGGACAGCACAATACATAACACACAGAGAAGAAGCCATCCACTTCAGTAGCAAAATAAATAAGTGAAATTATACAGGAGCAGATGGCAAAGCAGGTTCAAGGTTAAATATACATAGAGAAAGGAGAGAGAGAAGGATGAAGAGTGCCCACCAGGGAAGAAATGAGGTTATGCTTGCATACAACAAGGAAGAAAAGTCACAGATCTTCACAAGGTCTGAAACCTGAAACACTAAGAGATTAGGGTACCCAGAGACATTATAATGGATTGCCTTGACCCCCTTCAGGTGTTTATCAGGTTGAGATTATTTCAGCTCCTATTGGCTGGGGAAATGCATTATTACTGAGCCATCTACAAGATTCTTCTTTAAATCCAAAGTCAAAGGTTGGTGATTCCATAGCAGAAGCTGAATTTTATTCCCAATTTATGCACGTGCAGTTTAACTGACAATTATATGTACCGTGAACATCAACAAATTACTACAAAGTAATACTCATCTCTCAGACTTGGCTCGAGTGACCTTACATAGAATGTAATGGAAATGTGCAATATTTTGACTTATCTATGTATATACATACCTGTGCCTCTTACTGAACTCAATCAGAGCTGCACAGGAGATAATTAGGGTGTTCTTGTCTTTTCCTTTTTCCAGCAGAGAAAGGAAAAGGTAATAAAATAAATTATGATAAAATAAATTTTACAAACCCTGCGGGTTTTATAGCATATTTTATCCAAAGATCTCAAAGAACTGTACTATGAATAGCAGTCTTTATTGTTACTATTCTACACTTTACAGATAAGTAAACTGAGGAGCGAAGAGATGATGACTTGCCAAATGACAAAGGAAATCACTGACACAAGAAGTCTCCTGGTCTCTTGCCCTCATTTTAAGCCTCCCATGCTTGCTGCCATACGTATATCACAAGATAAAAATGCTACTATTAATCTTTTCTTTTAAATTTCAAGTACACAGTACATGAAAATTAATTAAGACTATCAAATGTCACAAATAAATGGGCTTTATGATTTTTATAAACCCAACTGACTCCTTTAAAGAGCAAGAAGGAGGATACAACAAAGAGCCAGATTTTCAATATATACACACCAACAAACCCTGAAGTGCCATTATTATCACATGGAGCTCACTAACCTTTACAATTACTGCCGTTCATGAGTCCTGGAGGCAGATGATACCACTAGGCTGATATCAGTGGGTTTCCTTTTTTTTTTTTTGTTGGATGCACTGTGTAGCTAGAAATTTAACAACCAAAGAAGCTGAGCCTGATTCTCCAAGTCATTTTTTCCCATCCCTGGTAGGGATGATGGAATGCTTGACTTTCAAAGATATATTTTTGGACCACTAATTCTTCTATCTTCTGTACCCTATCAACTTTATACTCCCAGTACTATTATTTCACCTGTTTACTTTTCTTCTCTCTCATTTCTTTCCGTCCAAAGTAGCTAAGCATTTATTCCTATAGTTAAGCATATTCTTTTGCTATCTCTGTGGGTAGGTACAGGCATTCAAAAAGCCTGAGGAAGAATCAATCCATTATGCAGTTTTCTAAAAGTAGTGTAGTTTAGCCTGGTAGTGAACAGAACACACATTTGCCCTTTGGTGGGAGTGCAAATCTTAGACTTTTTTAAAAATGGCAGAACCCAACCTGTGTGTGCCAAACTGCTGTTCTGTTATGGGTATAGACCAGTTTTGTACACTGAACTTCTGTTCTGTTACAGGTAGAGATTGGTTTCCGATCACTTATACTGATAAAAGTGTGATGTCTGTACCTGGCCACTGCGTTGTATGTGTGCACACATATCCTATTTCAGACTAAGGTATATGGAAGGTAGCGCCGAAACCTAAATTAAGTGTAAACTGTACACCAGTTGCAGCTGAATGTGCTGCTGCTTATGTGCTAATATTATGGTTATTCAGTCATTCTCTATAGCTAAGCTTCCCTGAAACTAACTGAGGTATTTATCTCTTTAGATACATGAAAGAACTCCTAATAGGAAGGGCACCCAAAATTGGTTCACATCTTCTGAAGTATACCTAAATATCCAGCTTTAAAAACGAACTGTTCTTTTAGGTCATTATACATTGGTCAACAGGATTTTTTTATGCATGTACATGGTATCAGTTTGAAACTCTAGACAACTGAAGTCAGATAATAAGCCATTCTGCCTGCCATGCTTGGTGCATCTTACGCAATACGATACAATTCAAAGAAAATTAATTTTTTCCATAGCTGCATAGGGTACAGATGCAGCAGTCTGTGCTACTGTGTTGTGTGGTCATGCAGTGAAATATCCTATGAAGCATCTAAATGGATGGGCCAAGGATCACAGAAGTTTCTTAGAGGTTTAGGAAACAGGGCTTTTTTTTATTAAACATAATATAATGTTATACCTGGAAAATTAAGTAGAGGGTTTTGAGGTGGAGAAGGTAAGCGTGGAATTTTTAAAAGCATAAATGGGAATTAGCTGCATAAGGTGGGATATTAGGCACCTAACAAAGGAAGTGAGACACTTAACTCCCCTTTCTGCCTTTGAAAATCTCCTGATAAATTCTTAAATTTAACAGTGCATTAAGGAAGATTTTACTGAAGGAATATATCTCATAGTGACATGTGCTGCATTTACTGTTTCTCTGCAGACCAGAGGGATGATTTAATAAGGAACATTCTCAATGCATGCTACAGAATTATACATTATAAATTTTACTCTGATTCTGTATTTAATGGGGAAGGTGGAAAGGGTTGTTTCCTGTTTTGTATATTCAATACCATAGCACAGAGAAAAGATGAATCGTACCAAAAACGTGAAAAATCCTTTTTATTTTAACTACATTAGGTTGACAACGTATTGAAGTTCTCAAGCGGTTGAGCATCAGAAGAGCCCAAAGTTACCTATCTAGAAGTATCACATCCAAAACTACTGTTCATATCCACACAGTGCTTTCAGCATGCGAAGCAATAAGTAGTCAATATTATTATTAAGGAATACAAAAAAGAGAAAAGATACCTCCTTACTTTAAGAACTTCCGAATATTTAAGAAGTACATTTTTAAAATATATCTTATGGCTTGAAAACTTCACACTGAACACCTTTTTCTCCCTTTATGGAATTATCCAAAATATAAATATATTCTGTATTATTCCTTGGGTATCACTTATCTTCAGTGATGGCTCTAAGCCTTTTTTACATTTCCCCTGCAAATCTTTCTTTTATGGAAATAATATATACTGAAATTTCTTCAAAATTAATATCCCAAGGTGAATATATCCTTAAATTTGGATTTACATTTGGATTTAAGTGAAAGAAGGTAAATACACAAATACATGCACATGTACTTTACAGAAAGTTATATATGTACTTTGCCTTTCCACCATAAAGGCTGGGAGAATGGTAAAACCAGCTTACCTAGGAATTCATACATTTCTATATATGGAATAAGCACAGTTTGCTGATGCGTTTCACTATTTGGAACTTAAATCTAGCCTACATATTAAAGGAAGAGCAAAGATGAGAAAAAGATGAGGACTGTTTTGTTATAGGCAATTACCACTTAAGATCCATCTCCAAAAGTTCAGAGGTTGGGTCCAGTTCAACAGCCAAAGGGATCAACCTTGTTACCCCCTGCATCTCACACTCCAACAGGGCAGAGTTTCTACATAGTATCTCCCACTGTATGATTTCAGGTGACTCATACCCCTCAAAAGAATTCCACCATGATGTTCAAGAAGTTCCCCCAAACCTATCCCTTTTGCTGCTTCCCTGCAGAGCTGGCCAGTAGGTCCCTCTCTTTGCATCCTCTGCTGTGTAAGTTGTAACAAAGGGTGGCCCCAGGGGTGGCCGTGATGCCCGCTGGTGGCTACTCAGCCTGTTTCACCCCATCTTTTAAGCAGCCTCCCCTTCTGCTCTCCTGCCATGCCTTGATGTTAACATGTATTTAGAAATGGGAGGTTCCCCTATCAATAGCTAAGCAAGATTTCATCTGCTTACAAGCCATGGTCTACTGCTCACTGCCTTAAGGGCAATTTTATAGCCTCATCATCATCCTTTCTAGCCAGCCCAAGCAGATAATCACCAATCAGTCAATGAATGGCCAATCATTTCCATGAGCCCTCAGCCCTAGTCTCAATCAATCTATTGGACCTCATGCCTGGTCCACAGCACTCTGTTGGCCCCTCCCTGGGCCCACTAGCCTCTTCCCTGCCTCCTGCTGGATGCTGAGCACTCTAGCCCCATCCATCTCGGCCCCTTCCTGGGCCCTCTCGCCCTTCCTCTCCCCTGTTCCTGGGTTCTGGCCTTACTCCCAGGCATCTGGCCCTGCTCCTGGAACTGTTAGGATCTCCTCCTCCCCTTAGTCGCCCAAACCATGAATTACTGGGACCTCCACCTCCCCTTTGTCCCACCCTAGACCTTTGGTGTTACCCCACTCTAAGTCTGTATTACCTGCAGGCATTCTGGGTGTCTATCAAAAGGCTCTCTCTGTAGCCTGCTCAGGTGCTCTTCTCACATCAGCCTCCAGTGCCAGACTACCTTCCCAGCTCAGGACCTGGGCTTATATATACCCTAAGCCTGGCCTCTTTCTGGTCAAATGTCTCCCCAGAATGCTGATTGATCACTCCTTGCAGACTTTTTGCTCTTAAAGTAACAGGAGCATTAAGCTCCCTGTTACAAGGTTCCCTCCCTTCTGTGGAAGAACAGCATCCAAAAGTACTGTGTTGGGTCCAACTACTTTAATTTTCTGAAAGCTAAAATGTTCTGGGAATCCTATTCACTGGAATATTCTGAAATCCCTACAACATAAATAGGTGAAAGGATGGCAGTGCAAGATGGATTTTAAGCCTGGGTAGCAGGTCAGCTGGGGTTATCACTGAGGAATAGAAGAGGTACCAACTTCTTTATCAACTTACTGTTTAAGCCAACACTTGTTCAATGTGAAACATCATACAGTGCTCAGATCCGTCTCAATAGAAGGTATCCTTTAACCTGGAAACTTACCTCCTGCAGTCCTCAAGGTCCTGAGGGCTAATTAAGACTCTCCATTGCTCCAGAACTATACAGAACCATGTGCTGACCAGAAGGTTTCTTAATAAAAAGAGCACTTTTTATTGATGAAAGTGCAGGGCAGATCCAATCAGTGCATAACGTTACATGTCAGAAGAATGGAAGATTAAAGATATTTGATGCTGGTAACAGCAGCACAGTGCTGACTGCTTAGGAATGACTTATTGTGCACAGCCTGATGTGACCATCAAAGCTGATGTCCAATCTAAGCAGCCAGAGAGGCAGTTAGCAATGAGGACAGGAAAATGTCCAGTAAATTGGATTTTTTTTTCTATATGGCTTAACCAATAGTACAAGCCATAGAGAAAACAGATTTTGTTTGGGGAATCATAAACACTTCAAGTGAGGGATAAACTTCATTTGATATGTTCAACAATATGCTTCAGAGTAGAAACTGATAAGTGAGAGTGGAAAGAAAAATGAGACATCAGGGAAACATGGAAAACTATTTTGGGATAGAGGAAGCTAAGTGGGAGGGGAGAAAAATCAAATGAAAGATTATTTGTACTGACATTTTTAATGCTAGATATCTGGGGGGAAAGTAGCATTTAGGGGCAAAGTTGTCCACTTAAATTGTTCAAAGTGAAGTGCCTAAATCAATATTTAGGCACCTAAGTGGCCTGAATTTCAGACGTGCTGAGCACTCTTGATTCCCTTTGATTTCAGAAGAAAGTGTCATCATCTTAAAATATCTAGTATAAGTTTAGATACTGTGTGGATAGCATTTTCTAACTTTAGGCACCCAATATTTGCTTAAATGGCAATAGAATGCTTCATTTGGCATTCTAACAGTTCATCAAACTTTTAAAAACCCAAAAGAAGATGGTTGTTTATGTGACATTTTTACAGGTCATGGTGGTCATAAAAGCGTCATTTTAGGCTAAGACTTCCTTTGACATTGTTCTACGTGGCTGAAGTCTTTAAGAAGTCAAATGAAGGATACCTCTTTGCCAGCAGTTATTAGAGATTGCTATAAATCCTAAAAATATATGGGAGACTCCAGTTTGAAAAGGCCACTTTGTGGTGTTTACAGATGCAGATGTCTGGAGATGCCTTCTCCTTGCATAAAAAAACCTCTGTTCTGGTGGAAAGCTGCTGGAGGAAGAAAGCTAGGCTAAATGCTAATACTAGCTGCTTCCTCAGTCCCTAGCCTAACAGAAATAGCAACGACAGGAAGTAACACGGGGGAACAAAATTACTCTATGACTGACCCTCCACTCAAGCTACTTGATTCCCTCCCCACCCCTCTGCATTCCCCCTACACATGCACACCTGTCACCCTACCACTTGCCTCATTGTCACTACCTTGCTTACTACTGTTGTGGAGGTGAAAAATTTAACATGATCCACCAATAATTACATTCTATATATGGAAAATTAGAACAAATTTGTACAATTTTCATGTACAGAATCTAATTTTGGGAGGGGGGGTCATCTTAAATTCAGAGTCAACTTGGGAAAATATGGTATGCCTTTTGTAGATAAGTATATGATAAGACACAAAGTCTTTTTTTCATATATGATTACATAAAGTCGAATCACAAGCTTTCATCAAAGACAGGTTTCCTAAATCTCTGACCCTCAAACTTGAAGAGAAGGAGATTCAATGGAATCAGAGATGGGCACAAAAACTACTGAGGCAACATGGTTGGATACTAGAAAGATCTTTCTTACTATGCGGGTGGTTAATCATTGGAGCAGTTTACCTCTAGCAAGGTTTCAGAATCTCCATCCTTGTACCTTTTTAACAGCAAGTTAAACAATCACTTGACTGGTATGGTTTAGTTATGGATGATCCTACCTTGAGCAGAGGTTTGAACTTGATGACTTTCTCAGGTCTCTTCCAACCCTACTATTCAATGCTTCTAAGAAAGACAAAGCAAACTGAAAAATTAACAGACTTGGATGTTCTTTCAGCATGCAAGTAACTTTCCAACAAAATGGTAATCAATTAGGAACACAGTTAAATTCAGTTACTGGTGGGCATGTTCACCCAGATACTGAAGCTTTGTGTTCTGAAAGTCCCAAAACTAAAAGCAAATTGGACATTAGGCATGTGCTAGCCTAACTGCGGTATAGAGCTGCCCATATATAGAATTGGTATACCCAAGGCCCCCTCCTTTAAATGTTCCAGGGGTTGGAGCCATTAGAATGGCCTAAGATAGCAGACATACAACTCAGGTTTGGGATCTATATTTTATATTTCTATATGGTTTAAGGGAGTGTGTGGTACTTCACAGCATATACAAGGAGACCAAGTCTCTGTGTTGAAACACAAGCTACATTTCCATGGACTTTTTGTGCATTCTGGGGAAAACCCTGAATCCTGGCAAGCATCTCCTCTTTTATGAAAAAGTTTCTGATATTCAGTCTATATAAGATATACAGAACATACTATTTGCCTCCATAAAAAGTGCCATGATATATAGTCCCAAAAGTATAAAACTAAATTCTAACCTGCAACAGTATTCACACAATAAAGAACTTTTCCTAGATTACCGTTTTTATCTAGAGATGTGCACTAACTGAGGCACGTTACCAGTGAAATTACTTCCGTTTCTTTCAAAAGGAACTTGACCTAGTTTGCAATCCTTGGCCTCATACAGCTGGAGATGCTGGCAGGTAGGTGTTGAAGGAAAAAGTATTGCCTTATGGCCAGTTTTAATTACCCAGGAGCCTACAGAGACTATCTATGCCCAGACATACTTGTGTTGTATTATTGTATTTTTGTTTGAAAAGACCCATGGTCAGCTTCTCTACTTCTGTAATACCACTGAGGTCAATGGAAATTGTAAGCAAACAAAAAAGCCTCAGGAAGGTTGTATCCTGCCTAGATAGTAGGCACAGCACTTAAGCACACTCTATGGCTAGGGACAAACATTCAAAAAGTCTGATCCTGAATTGATTCATTAGTCTAACCTGGCTAGGCTGAACCAGTTTCCAGCCATACAGACAATCCATCTGGACTGAGGAAATTCAGGCACATGCCTGCAGTGGCTCAGGCTGGAAGCCAGAGGGCACTAGCACAGCGCTCCCTTTCCTTGCAGAGCTGGGCTGAGGAGGGTGTGGCCAGGCCCCAGCAGAGCTCCGATTAGGGAGGTCTGTGAATCCCCACCCTGCCTGCAGTCCCAGGCTTTTACCCCATTCACTGCTCAAGCAGCAGGAGTGTTGCCAGCCTGCAGCCCTGGGCTAGCAGTCTGAGGCAAGGGTGTGTGTGCAGTGCATGCATCTGCTGATGATACAGAGTTTTTCACTCTCCCTCCCAGCCTCTGTATACTGTCTGCAGCAAACTGACAGGCAAGAAAGCCTGGGAGCTGGTAGGGAGCTGATAACCATGTTTATCACCCTTATCTCAGTGTTTATCACCCCATTAAGACTGTTGATTTTACCTGCTGATTAAGCAGGGACCCAGCATGTGGTCTGTTAGCTAATACACAGACACCTCCTCAGCAAGGCAGAGGGGAGGCTGGAATTCCTGCTTAGCATGGAGTGGTGAGGGGGAGGGCAGGGACCAAACAGCTCTTACACAGCGTTTCTAAGGAAGGACATTAAGCAACCTGTTAATTAGCTCTGAAAAGCCTGTCTGCCTCTGTCTCTCCCACAGCACAGACTGTAGCCAGTATATGGTCTGCTGGCTAATGCTGAGGTGTCTGTGAGGGATGAAAGAATGCCTGCTTAGCACAGAGCGGGGAGAGGAAGGGGGAGCAGAAGCCTGGCAGATGCCTGCAGAGCCTGCCCAGCTCCAGTGAGGTAGCAGAGGGGAGGGACTAGCCCTGTTGTGGAGCAGAAAGCCCCACCCAGCCAGAGAGCATGCTTGGATGCTGGGGGACTCTGATTTATCTTAAATCAGCAAGAGTTCTGGGACAGACATTGGACAAACTGGTTTGACCCAAATCAGTTAAGTATGAAACTACATTCAGCCAGGTTTATCTCAAACCAGTTTCAGCCATTTTCAAAATGATTTATGTGCATTGAACATCTGTTCTGTAACAGTTTTAAACTAGTTTCTGATCACTTAAGCCAGTTTGTGTGTAATGTCTGTCCCTAGTCTATAGGTTACACATACTGCACAATTAACCAGTTAAATGTGCAATTACTTTGAGACTGGCTACGCATACAAAGTACCCATAATGCCATAAAAAAGCTGCAACCAGATATAAAGTTAAACTTCAAAGAAGGGTATGAACTTTATAGCTTGTTGGTATCCAGCTTTAATTTGCATGTGTAGCAGGGTCTCCCTGGTGGCTGGGAGTCCTGCAGCTGAGGGGATTTTCAACCCTAGCAGCTCCCAGCAACTGTAGACTCTGGGTCCCAGCAGTGCCCCACAGCTGCCAGAACCAGATTCCCCTCAGATGCAGGGATACAGAGTCCATGGCTGCAGGACTCTAGGTCACAGTGGCTGCAATCCCCAGCCCCAAGGATACTCTGAGAGCCCCCACTGCTCAGAGATTGCAGCTACTGCAATCTCCCAGCCATGCGGTGTGTGAAGCCCCCTGGGAAATTGCAACCATACCCCGTGGCTGCTGGGATCCAAACTCAATGCACCGCCAGAGCTGGGAGCCTACAGGTGCTGTGATCTCCCAGTCACATGGGGGGGGAGGGCTTCCTTCACCACTGGGGCTGGAAGAGCACAGCTGCTGCAGTCTCCCAGTTGTGGGGGATCAATGCACCCCTGGAGCTGGGAGATCACAGCTATCAGGGTCCACAGAGGCATTTTGCCTAATGGGTAGAGCCAGGGCTGTTACCAGTATCTGTACTCAGAGGGTAAGCTGAAGTCAAACCAGAGTTTACACTCTGAGCCAGGGCATTACGAGAAGCAGATGTCATGAAGCAAGCCAAAGTCAAACCAGGGTTCTGAAGTTCAGGGACTGGGTACAGAGTCAGGAATGCAGAAACAAGCACCAAAAAGTCACATGGGTGTGAGCTACTCATAGGCTAAAGCTAATTTGTTGTGTACCAGGGGCCAGGTGCTGCAAGATCTCAATAGCAACCCTGGAACCAGTCAGCAGGCTGACGCTCAATTGGCTCTGTTTAGGGAGTTGAGTGGTGCTGACCTAGTTGCCCAGCTGCAGCACAGATGCCTTACAGCTGTTGCCCCACCCTCAAGGGTGGCCTTCAAATGCCCTAAGAATAGGTTTTGTTTGGATGAGCCTCATGAAACTCCCTTATTAGGTCTGGTGCATGGACATTACTGGCCTGTTCCCAGGAGCATTCCTCTTGACCATACCCCTCCTAATTGACCGGATAATGCAGTTCTCCCCTGATCCTCTTGGAATCCAAGATATGGTGGACCAGGAATTCTTCCAGTCCTTGGACCTGCACAGGAGGTTGAGGAGTGGGTATACAGCCTGGAATAGAATTTTCCTTATGAGGTCTTAGTAATAAGACATGAAAGACTGAATGTATACTCATTTTCCTGGGGAGACTTAACCTTTGGGTAACTGGGTTAATCCAGTTATGGGGAAGGGACCCAGGTACCAGTATCTGACTTTGGTGGATGGTTATGTGGACCTCATACAGCAGGTAGACAACCAAACTAACTCCCATGGAGAAAACTGATGATTCTCAGTGACCCTTGTGAATTTCTTGTAGGGATCCTTGGCAGCTTCCAGGTGGTCTTTCAACTCCCTTTGGACCTGGTGACGATGCATAACTAGATTAGCTGCAGCTCACGTGTTGGAGGGCTGGGGGCTAGGGTGAGGGATTAAGAGCTGAAGACATGGTGGAAAGCATAATTAGAGGAAAAAAAGGAGACTAGCTGGTGGAGGCATGTTCAGCATTACTGTATGCAAATTCTGTGAGGGGAAGCAAAGAAACCCAATTATTTTGGGTGTCAATTTAGAAAGCACCAAAGATACTGTTCAAGTATGACTGACTGACTTGTTCTGTCCGTCAATTGGTTTGTGGATAGTGGGCAGATGAGTTGAGTGTCTGGATGTCCACTAGCTTCATGAGTTCCCTCCAGAAATAAGATATGAATTGTGGTCTTAGTCTGAAACGATGCTCACAGGGGACCATGCAGCTGGAAAACTTGGTCAATGAATGGCCACGCAGTCTCAGGAGCTGTGATGTTTTGAGGGCAGATCTGTCTCTGGTTGAGATTCTGGATGGTCTGCAGGTATTCCAGATTTTTATGATCAATTAGCATCTACCACTGGAAAGTGAGACCTTACTAAATGGTGCCGCCATTTTTTGAGTGCTGCCTCGATTGCTAGAAGCTCGTGGTACAGAGACTGCCTGGACACCGGTGTGCTTTTTCCTCTGGACAGAGTCTTTTTCTTCTTGTCTCCACTTGCATGGGCTCCATGGCTGGGGAACAGAGATCCTTCTGGTTTTTGCCAGTTGCTAGAGACCAGAGCATCCTTCTACTGGTGTTCTGATAGGGGAACATAGGATCATAGGAAATTGGGGTTGGAAGGGACCTCAGGAGGTCATCTAGTTCAACCCATAGCTCAAAGCAGAACCATCCTCAACCATATCATTGCAGAAAATGCTTTGTCTACCCAGGTCTTAAAAACCTCCAAGAATGGAGATTTCACTACCTCTCTGGGTAGCCTGTTCCAATTTTTTACTACCCTCTTCATGAGAAAGTTTTGATAAACCTAAACCTCCCTTAATGCAACTTGAGACCATTGCTCCTTGTTCTGCTATCTGCCACCACTGAAAACAGTCAAGCTCCATCCTCTTTGTAACCACCCTTCAGGTAGCTGAAGGTTGCTATTAAATCCTCATTGTCCTCTCTTCTACAGACTAAATAAGCCCAGTTCCCCCAGCTTCTCCTCATAAATCATGTAACCCCTTCCCCCTAAATATTTTCATTGCCTTCTGCTGGACTCCCTCTGATTTATCCACATCCTTTCTGTCGTGGGGCTCACAACAGGACACAATACTTCAGATATGGCCTCACCAATGGACTCACTTCCCTTGATCTGTTGACAACACTCCTACTAATGCAGCCCAATATGACGTTAGCTTTTTTCACAATAAGGGCACACTGTTGGCTCATATTCCTATTGTGCGCTATAACCTCCAGGTCCTTTTCTGCACAGGTGCTGCTTAGCCAGTCAGTACCCAGGCTATACCAGTGCACCAGATGGTTCCATCTTAAGTGCAAGCCCCAAGTTCCATCCTTACTGAGCCTCATGAGATTTTTTTTTTTTTTTGGTCCAATCCTCCTATTTGTTGAAGTCTCTCTGAATCCTAGTCCTATCCTCCAGTGTATCTACTACCCCCACCAGCTTGGTGTCAACTGAAAATTTGCTGAGGGTGCACTCCATTCCCATCATTCAGGTCATTGATGAAGATATTGAAAAAAACCAGCCCCAGGACCAACCTCTGGGGCATTCCACTTGATACCAGCTTCCAGCTAGACATCGAGCTACCGTCTGAGCCCAACAGTCCAGCCAGTTACTACCATTACTACCGTTTGAGCCTAACGGTTCAGCCACTTTTTTATTCCACCATACAGTCCAGTCATCCAAGCTGGACTTCCTTAGCTTGCTTGTAAGAATGCTGTGAGAGACTGTACCAAAAACCTTGCTAAAGACAAAGTATATCATGTCCACTGCTCTCCCCACATCTACAGAGCCAGTCATCTCATCACAGAAAACGATCAGGTTGGTCAGACTAGACTTGCCCTTGGTGACTGTTCTTAAATCGCCTTCTCCTCCAAGTGCTTAGAAATGAATTCCTTGAGGACCCAACTCCATGATTTTTCCAGGGTCTGAGGTAAGGCATTGCATCCAGCCACACGTACTTGTACACGTCCAGGTTTTCTAAATAGTCCCTGACTGGTTCTTTCACCTCTGTTGGCTGCCCACCTCCTCCCTGAACTGTGCTGCCAAATGCAGTAGTCTGGGAGATGACCTTGCCCGTGAAGACTGAGGTGAAAAGGGCATTGAGTATTTCAGCCTGTTCCACATCATCTGTCACTAGTTCACCTCCTCCCATTTAGTAAGGGACCCAAACTTTTCCTGATCTTCCTCTTGGTGCTGACATACTTGTAGAAACCCTTCATGTTCCTTGCTAGCTGCAACTTCAATTATGCTTTGGCCTTACTGATTTAATCCCTGCATACAGGACCAATACTCTTATACTCCTCCCTTGTTGTTTCTGTATGTTTCCACTTCTTGTAAGCTTCCTTTTTGTGTTTTACATCACTGAGGAGTTCCCTGCTAAGCCAAGCTGGTTTTCTGCTATACTTGCTAGTCTCCCTGTGCATTGGGATGGTTTGTTCCTCTCTCCTCAGTAAGGTTTCTTTAAAATAGAATTAACTCTTCTGGACTAATTTCCCCTTCAGACTGGCCTCCCAGGACATCCTTCCCATTAGTTCCCTGAGTGATTTGAAGTCTTCTTTTCTGAAGTCCAGGGTCCTTACTCAGGTGCTCTCCTTCCTTCCTTTCCCTGGGATCCTGAACTCAGTCATCTCATGGTCACTGCTGCCCAAGTTGCCATCCATTTCTACATTCCCCATCAAATCTTCCATGTTTGTGAGTAGTGGGTCAAGAAGAACACAGCCTCTAGTTGGCCTCTCCAACACTTGTAACAGGAAGTTGTCCCCAGCACTTTCCAAAAACTTCCTGGATTGCCTGTGCACTGCTGTGTTGCCTTCCTAGAAGATATCAGGGTGTTCAAAGTACCTCATGAGACCCAAGGCCTGTGATCAAGAAACTTCCATTAAATGTTTGAAGAAGGCCTCTTATGCTTCATCCTCCTGGTCTGGTGGTCTACTGCACACACGTACCATGTCTTCTCCTGCCCTTCCTGCCATTCCTGAACAGTTTGTACCCATCCACGACAGTACCCCAGTCATGCGAGCTATCCCTGTTAACCAAATCTCTGTTATTCCAATCATGTCACAGTTTTGTGCAGGGACTTCCAGGTCTTTCTGCTCATTTCCCAGGCACTGTGCATTCATTTTTCAGACACCTGAGGTTACTAAATGATTGCCCTGCTTCCTCAGGAAGAACGAGAAGACCTCCCTGTTGCTCTTTCCTGCTTGTGCTTCCTCCAGATCACCGTCTTCCCCACTTATTTCAGGTCGTTAGTCCCTATTCCCCAGCGAACATAATTTAAAGCCCTCCTCACTAGGTTAGCTAGCCTGTGCATGAAGATGTTCTTCCCTCAGCAATATGGAGAGAAGGGATCTAATGCATGGCAGGAGAAGGGATGTATGGACCTCACAGCAGATCCCATTACTCTTTTACCTGCATGTGTAGAGAGGCCCATAGTCTCAAACTAATTTGGGGGTTCTTTTTCATTATTATAGTTCAGTGAATAAAATCAATTGAGTTCAGCAAGTTAGACCAAGGTATTCCATGGGCATTGACCAACTGGAACACAGGATTTTCTAGTCCTCTATTATAAATGAAGAAATTCTATTCTCTTTATTGATTTGTTTAAACAAAAAATGTTCTCTTATTCTGTTACTGGCCTTGTATTTTTGAGGGATAGGAAATGCAAGCCATGAATACTGTACTGCTTAAATAAAAGTCATACATTAACTGTATAAAGTTTAATACAATTTTGTTTTTAGCATTTATTATATTAATGTATATTTTTCTTATTAACTTAACTTTACCTCCACCAAGAATCTGGCCTTGTATCTTCACACACCAAATTATCCTTCTGTGTTTCTACATTGAACGCTACTTGACAGTTACACTGATGAAGCGGAAAATCATTGTTTGGTTATTTCCTAGTAGTTTGCTAGATGATGTTTATATCCTGAAGGAATTTGTATTGGGTTCTGTCTTAATAGGACATTTTCTTTCATGGAAAGGCCCTGTTCATTTGAATTATTATCATTAGGAAGCCAAGCATTTTGTATTTCATTAGGGTGGACATTATAAAGGAACTCAAGCATCAGTGGTTTGGGGAGATAAGGTATAAAAACTTTCTAAAGTAATCTTTCAAAAGAAAACATTTTGTAACAAATCTAGCAATAGCAAAGAGTGAAAAGGCATTGATTCTCCTGCCTAGACTAATATCCTATTTTACTTATGCTTTGATGTGCATTCTCAGTTTAAGCAATCATTTGCTGCTTTGGTTCTAAGAAGGTACATTTGTGTGTGTGAACTATGAATGAAAAACAGAACAGGTTTTGTTGGAGGAATGCTAATTCTTAGGCAGATATCTTAGCATACATGTTCATCAAAAGCAGATTTGATTGGGAATTTTAACAACACACTTTTTGGCACAAGATACAGATTTGCTAAAAACTTTTCTTTTTTTTTTTTCACAAAAAGATGTATGTTTCTACAAAACTGGCTCATCCCCAGGATAGAATTCTGGAGGAAAAAAAGGAACTCTTGAGCTTCGGCAATACTTTCTGAAGTCTAAAATAGATTTTATGTTGATGAAGAGATGCTCAAATAGCCATCAGTCCCAGAGTCAGGACACTCACCTGGGACTTCTGTGTCCTTTGTGGGTGCTTGTACACGTGATGGGGGTTTAACCCTCACAAATGCTTCTACACAACTCCATTCCCCTCCTGCTTCTTGCTGCTCCCTACCTCTACCCCACAGCACAGACCCCTAGACTGATGGGAATTTGCCTCATTGCTCCTGAAGACCCAAAAGAGGCTGCTTTTCACCTGCTCCTCAGTCTGGGAGCCCCAGTCTGGGGAAGGGATAGGAGGGTCTTTCTATGCC
This sequence comes from Gavialis gangeticus, assembly GCF_001723915.1. Taxonomy (NCBI): domain Eukaryota; kingdom Metazoa; phylum Chordata; order Crocodylia; family Gavialidae; genus Gavialis; species Gavialis gangeticus. The sequence continues at coordinate 95,878,212 of NW_017729024.1, forward strand.
TCTTATCCCCACTCCATACACCTGGGGACCAGGAGTGCAGCAGCTACTATCTTTGGGATCACTTCTGTCTGAGGAAGTGCAAAGACCAGGGGGGCAGGCGCAGGGGCAGGTACAGGATGAGTGCCTCTATTGCTCTCCCCCATCAAAAGGTATCTCAGTGGAAATTTCTCAGAAATTTACAGCACTAGAAATGAATTCCTGTTCATAACATGTTTTGGCAGAGACTATTAATGGAGATGTGGCATATGCTAGCAGAATTATGCTGCTGGTATAATTTTATCACCACCCTGAATGACAGAAGCTAAAGCCTTCTTCTGTTAGTATAGCCATGTCTGCTATGTGGGTGTTATCTTTTCTTGCATCTAGCCAAAATAGCTATGCCAACAAAACTTTGCAGTGGTGACCAAACCTCTCTGTCAAGAGACTGAATTCCCTGTCACAGTAGACATGCTAGCCTTGAGGCCCTAGGAATTTGGAGACTATGAGCACATCTACACAAAACATTTACTGCAGAGCTGCTTAAATTAGCGCCACAGTAAAGTCTCAGCATCTATATGTGCAGTCCTATTAGGCCACGGGAAACTAATTAACTACTGCAGGTTAGTACTTGTAAATAGAAGTACTATTTGGTGGTGGTATTTAGTGTGCAGCAACTCACTTGTAGCTTCTGATGGGGCTGGTGAGGGCATGAGGGTGCTTCAGTGCAGGGCTGTCTGCTGGCTAGCCCTGCACTGGAGTACCCTCATGCCCCAGCCAGCCCTCCACAGCACATTGAACCGGGTTAAAGCAGCCCCACGCAGTCTGACCCCACAAACCTCCTGCCAGCCAGGGCTGGTCTGACCCAGCTCAACATGCTGTGGTCCTGGACACACATGTAAAAGTGGTACCCAGGAGCAACAAACTCCAGCACAATATGCCCTGGAGTTTATGGCTCCATGCTAATAATACATGTAGATGCACCCTGTATGTACCAATATTTGGTTTCTTTTCTATTATTAAACCAGTGTTCTGTCCTACTTCTGCTTGCATGTTAAATGCCTCCTAAAAGCAAGGTTTCTGCAGCACCCTCTGTTGGTTGTGTATATATGCCATTCAGGTAATTAAAAAAAAAAAAAAAAAAAAAAGGTGTGGATTCTCTTTTTATTTTTTAAAAAACAATTCTAACAACAAAAAAAAAAAAAAAAAAAAAAGATTAATGGCTGTGCTTCTCTTTTCCTTTTATGAAGCAAGCTTCTAGCACCAGAAATAAAAAAAATAAATAAAAAACAGAATAGGTTTCCTCACATCTCATTGCATCTTAACCTTGACGTTGGAAGATCAGCGAAACGAATGGGGTAAATCAGTTCCATGCTAATTTAGTCGTCAAATTCCTTGTTGAGAAAGCTGAGAGGAACAGTGACAACAGTGACAGCGACATTTGTTCACCACATCAAACTGTAGCCATCAACTCATTTCATGTAGCCACAAAGCAGCCAGAGTATACCGATTTTCAGCCACTATGGATGTTGGCTTACATTCCGTCACTGGCATAAGGTTGAAAGGCCCAATAATCTTGATACTAAACCTGTGTTCCATCCAATTCTTAAAAACTAAACCATTAAAATTCACTCCAGGCTGAAACTGGGCCTATAGTAGGCACACAACATTTATACTAATAAGTTTTCTTCCCCCGAAGGAACTAAGCATTCAGAAAATATCAAGGGTAAAGAAGAAGTAACACAAAAATAAAACAAAAACATTCTGAAATAAGATCAGAAGGGCTGAACTAATACGGATTTGCAGAGTAGAGGGAAAAAAGTTGATTTAATTTATTACATAATGTGGGGATAGGGGTGAGGGGGGAACTTCCACAAGCACTAGATAAATGTGTACTCTAAAATACTTGGCCAATGTTAACAGATAGTTTCAGATGTTGCTCCCATCATGTTTTAGATAGAAGTACAATGCGTTTCTGTGTACTGTCATAAGTCAGCTAAAACATGTGTAAACATATGCTGTGTCAGTCATTAAGAAAAAGGTTATAATTACACTTTTAAATGTGGCAAAGCATTTTGAAAGTAGCGTATAATTTTCCAGAAAGGGAACCTTTATGAAACATATCTTTCCCTGAGTGTTTATACAGCCTGACATCTTCAGGTTTGTCAGATCAAGAGCCCCACTGTGAACAAGCAAGCTTCAGACAAAGGAGCCAATTTGTTCTTTAGGCGCCATTTCAAGAAGTGGGGTGGGGGGAGGGGAAGAGAGAGAGAGAGAGGAGACAGGAGAAGGGCATGCCACATTACTTCATGCAATTAAGAAATGTACTGGTTCTGGTGTAATTACCAAGGGAATGAATGTTAGCAATTGCTTTGTGTCAAGGTGCAGTTTTCAGTACTGGTAAATGACAAAGTTATAGTCTTATGCTAGACAGGGTCAATGAAAGATATTTAATTTAATTAAAAGTTTAAGTTCACTTCTGGTTTAGATGAAGTGTAATCACATGATTTTACCATGAGGGAGAATTGTTTGGATTTACCACGAGTGAGGAAGGGAAAGTAACACTCTTTTCTGTGCATGATCCCGCAATGATGAAAGGAGAATTTGCAAAGCCACCTAGGAATTTTTATCACCTATTTCCCATTAAATTAATGGGAAATGGGCAGGTAAATCCTTTGACAAGATTTGAAAATATCAGTTTAAATGCCCTTATTCCTCAAATCACTTTTAAAAAATAGAACAGAACATTATTATCCTGCAACTGCTACTGAGTGATACTCATTTTCTTTGGAGGCAAAGGAAATACTCTCCTGCATCTTTTATTGAGAATGAGTTTTTCAATTAATTGATTAAAGAAATGAAATGCTAGTGCTAATTGCATGATATACTATACACATCACAGAACAAGTCCTGGCCCCTGTTCTTAGGGGTGACCTTTTCCAAAACTACAATGGAAAGACTGCAATTTCTTCATCACTATTAAATAGTTGAAAGTGATGTGTGTCAAGGAACTTAGCACCAGGGACACTCACCCAGTTTGTACCTTATTATGTTGTTTCTCAGTTCTAATTTTCTTCCTGACAAGTAGATATGGCCAAAAAACACACTTCTAGTGATAGTCAGTAGAAAGCAACTGAGTGTCTCTACTACAAAATTACCTCTGTTTTGAATACCTATATTTGTCCACAGTGGTAAAACACTATAAAGCAGGGGTTCCCAAAGTTTTTATGCCACAGCCTGGCAAACCGCAGCCTAGAATTGGCCGCAGCCTGACAAACCATGTCCCAGTGGCCACAGCCAACCGCAGCTGGAATTTCCAGCCAGAAGATAGGGAAGTATACCCCCACACCCATAGGCAGGGGGCGGTTCAAAGCCTGTGCTGCTGCAGGCCCTGCAGAAGGAGCTACAGCCTCTCTGCCCAGCTCTGGAGGGCCATGGTTTGCCAGTCCACAGCCACTTCCGGTCCGGCAGCTGATCTGCTGCAGACTGGCAGCAAACCCACCATGGCCTGGGACTGGGCTGTGGCACAGGGATTGAGAACCCCTGCGATAGAGTATTTACCTACAAGAGCAATGAAAGTTATTTATACATGTATACATATGTTAGACTCTTGTAAGTATAGAAAAAACAACACAAATATGAGTCCAGCATTTGACTTATCTGTCCCAAGTAGACTGTTTTACACTTGTCATTTTTATTGAATATACTGCAGTTAATATATTGATCTTTAGTTTGTTGAACAGCTTTACAGCATTGTTTGGTTATCTGTAACTAGGAACATGGGTAGCCTTCCACACAATCATCTGAGCACTCTCTTCTGCATTTTAAAAAAGGTGCCACCTATCCCTCTCATCATAGGAGACACTTGATTCAACTTTACATGAGAAACAGCCCCGAAAGGAGAACAGCACGTACTGGAGAACACAAGAACGAACCCAGGGGTAGGCAACCCTCAGCATGGGTGCTAGAGTGTGGCATATGAAGGCATTTTGCTTGGTGCACACACCTCGGGGTGGACGGCAGGGAGGGAACAATGGCTGCACTGCCAAAACCAGGATTGGGCCCCTCATGATTCCTCCCCCATCTGCCCCTGGCATGCCAACATCTTACAAGTCAAGGTTGTGGGCACTCTGCCCAAAAACACAGCTGACCCCTGGACTAACCTATTATCTTGTAAGGACTGCCCACCTCTCTCTGGCCAGCTGGAAGAGGATGGAAGCTAATTGGCCCTTCCTTTCCCAACTGAGATTCTTTTCAGGGAGGATGACATTCAAACCAGCTACATATTATGCCCATAGAAATTTAATGGCTTAACTTTATCTCAGTATTTAGACTTCCTGAGGTTCTCCTAACCTCCATTCCATCCTTTAATGAAACCTACAGTATGTTTCGTCTCCCCTCCCACAATCCTTCAGTAGGCCTTGGTTCCTCTAGTAAGTTCCACACCTACATGTGAGATAAATCTGTAAGAGAAATAGTATCTAGCAGCTGGCACTGAAAAAAAACCAAACCAACTTTGCACATTATGGCCATGTCCACACAAGCAGGGGCATGTGTTTGCAGCAAACTTGTGCCGCTATTTTGTGCTTCAGTGTACACCCCTGCTCATGTGGTTTGTACTTGAACACATTGTCCTGCTACTTCATGAACTGCAAGGCAGGCTGGCTAGGACAGAGTGCCTCAGTGCAGGGCTAGCTGGCAGGCAGCCCCCATGCTGAGGCACCCTTTGCCCTAGCCAGCCAGGGACTGGCACACAAAGACAGAGGAGCCCAGGACTGCCTGCTCCCATCTCTGTATGCTGCACAGCCCCCATACAGGCAGCAGCCTGCACCCCAGCCAGTTGCTCCCTAGCTGGCTGGGGCTCAGTGTGCCTGGAGATGGGGAGCAGGCAGCTCTGGACTGGCTGCAACCCTGTCTCTACATGCCTCAGTGCAAGTACTCCTCTGTGAAGCCCCTGGCTTGAGGCACAGTGCACCCCAGCCAGACACAGAAGTTGGCTGGAACTCAGCGTGCCTCGAGACAGGGAAGCAGGGAGTCTCCTCCTCCCCCGTCTTGAGGCACACTGTGCCCCAACCAGCCAGGGAGTCAGTGTGTGGACTGCACAGCACACAGAGACAGGGGATCCCCCATCTCTGCATTCATCTTACCACACTGCACTTTGATGTTCTTTGCACTTTTTTTTTTTTTTTTTTTTTTTTTTTTTTTTTTCTTTTTTTTTTTTCACAGGAAGGGTCAGTA
>NW_017729024.1:95883444-95893664 GCF_001723915.1 Gavialis gangeticus
TTTTTTTTTTTTTTTTTTTTTTTTTTTTTTAGCCTTTTTCATTGCTAGCAGGAAGTGTCAGTAGCAAATTTTGCCCAAGCACTGCAAATTAACAGTGTGAGGCATGGTTTAACATGCAACATGTGAAGTTTGTGGTGCAACAAAGAGGACTGTGGTGCCACAAACCTCATGTGCCTGCACATTTGGATCCAGCCTATGGGGTTATCTAGACCATGGCCCAGGATATCTAAATCCAGAAACAGGACAGCCAGGACACAGCTACCAGATCTAACAAGCTACTGGGTTCCCCCACAGGGTTTCTAGAACTCATAGCAATAGTGGAAGAGTGAGGCAGTCCAGGCTTTTTGTCATGTTACTTTGAAGGACCTCAGATTTACTGAAGAATTGCAGACAAGATAAAAAGTCAAGAGTCTACTGGAATCCAATAGAGCCCTTATTTCCATCCAGGTTGAGTGCTTTCCACATATTTAACAAGAGAAATATCTTCGTGCCTAGGAATTTTGGTTCGTGACAAACCTCTAGTGTGCCTGTCACTGTACAAGATGTAGAACAAAAAAAGATCATCTTTGTTCTAAATTGAAATTTCTCTCTGGTCCTTTCTCCCTTCATTTCTCTAGGACAGAGAAACTCGATATTATAGCATTGTATGTCTTTACACTGTTGACGCAAAGAACATTGGTGGTGGTAACTGGGGAGAAAATATGGGTAAGGAGGTAGGCAATGGGTAAAATGGAGGCCACTGAAAAAAGTCTTAAAGTTTTAACAGATGAAGCTGGGAAAGGCTATAGGAGATTTACCTTCAGGAAATGGCTCTCATCTGTGGGATAGCCTATGAAAAATAATTATTTCGTGTATATACAACAAGGAATGTTGATCCTACAGTGTGAAGATCTTTGATTTGCCAAAGAGGTAAACAGGAATAATCCTTTTCTTTTCCCTCTAGAAGCTGAATTTCAGAGACCTTTCCTGAGGCTGGATAAGTTGTATTATATTTTAAAAGGTTGCCCGGGAGTTGTACTGAGGATGAGTCAGTGGAGGTTGAAACTGTGATTATTATTGAACTTGAAAATTAAAATTCTTGGAATGTGTTAGAAGAAAGTCATGCTTTGCTATGAAATGAAAAGAGATAGAAGTTGGGGGAAACCACCCGGACAAAATGCAGAGCTCTCCTAGTAGTGTAACAGCCATTCACCAATTTGAAAATAGATGATTTCTGGCTATAAGTGCAGAACTAGTATACCACTTCTACCACTACTAAAGCTCTTCTGAGTACACAGTTCTATCCCTACTAATTTCAGGTGCAAAACATGCCTCTGTTTTATAATAGGAGATAAACTGACCTAACATTGCATTTTAAAACTGATGGTACAGAGTTTTTGCTTTTCCTTTTTTATTTATTTTCATATATTCTAATAAATAAAGCTGGGTTAGATTTCACTGAAGGCATTATTCCTGAAAAGCCAGAATTTTCACAAGATTCACAAGGAGAATGGGGTGTGCACTTAGGGCCTGATTCAAAGTCAAATGAAGTCACTAGAAAGAAAGACTTACCAGAGGTTTACAAGTCTGCTGTGTGTACTTGCTTCTGCTATTTAAAGTAGCTGGTAGTATCCTGATGAAATAGTGTAGATCTCTAAAAATGCCTCAGAATACTTTTGATAATGCCCAATTTATGAGAAAACTGTTCAATTCTGACTAGGAAGGCTATATTTCTATCATTAGAGCTAGTACATGTTTTTCACATATTATATTTAAATTGTCAGTCTTGATGAGAGTATAGAACAGGCTAATCATAATTACATGTGGCATGAATTTCAGGTAAAGCCTACACTAAATAGAAAGAGTGACAGTGGATCTATAATCATAATAGATCATTACATAATTATATGTTGCTCTGAAGATTAATAGGCATCAAGCTTTTGATATACCCAAAAGAAACAAAGCTGAAGTTCCAGTGTCTGTTTTTCTGTCAGAAGATCTCTCTCTTTTAAAGCCACTCTGATGGCAAGTTGTCTCTGACAACTCTCAGATCAAGGAAAAGCCACACTTATCTGTATTACAAAGGTGACATCTAAAGTGCAACCAGTCAATAATCAGCCTTAGATTTTACAGGCTTATGTAGTACTGTTCAGCGCACTAATTTTGAGCTTCATGGCACTCCATGCAACTTTTTGCTCAGGTCTGAATAATGATTCAGGTAACAACCTAATTTGAATGTAATATTTTACAACAAAAACAAACTCCATCAACCAGACACACATACATACATGTCAGGATCAGGGGTCATATAGTTTTTTAAGTTTTCATGTACGAACTATATAACCATACGTAGCATTATCAAAGCAACAAGGAGGTTCATAAAGTAAATAAAGCTGTTCAACAAACTAAAGATCAATATATTAATTGAATTAAATTCAATAAAAATGATAAGTGTAAAGTAGTCTAATTGGGACAGATCAGTCAAATGTGCAAATACACACTGGAATGACTGGCTAGGCTGCAGCATGTCACGAAAAAACCTGAGAGGTTATAGTGGACCACAAGCTGAATACGAGGTCACAGTGTACTGTTGCTGGAAGAAAAGAAAAATCCAATAGCATACCAAGTTGTAATTCTTCTATTCTGTTCAACACTGGTGATGCCTCATCTGGAGTAGCATGTCCTATTTAGGAAACTACACATCAATTAAAACATAGACAAATTGGAAAGATCCAGTGGAGAAAAACAACAATAATTATCAAAAGTCTAGGAAACACAATTTTAAAAGAAAGATTGGAAGAACTCGGTTTATGTAGTCTAGAGAAGAAAACACTGAAGTGAGGTTTGATAGTCTTCAAATACATGAAGGGTTTTTATAAAGCAGTTGTTGATAAGCTATTTTCTATGGCTGCAGGAGATAGGACAAGAAAAAGATGTTAATTGCACAGGGGAGATTTAGGTTGGATATTAGGAAGAACTTTCTAGCTATGAAGGTACAATAAAATATGAGTGCAACTGATGAATACATACATCTAGTATTTTGTATTACATACCAACTTGGAGAAAAAACAATTGCATCTTTTCCCAAAGTCAACTACAGGCAATAAAATGAACTAATCTCCTGTGGATTGATTAACCTTTGATCATCTGTATACCCACACCAGACTGGCATTAGGACACTATTACCAGGATCATCTTCTTGCGTCTTTACACCACATTTGACCATGTTGTAACACATACTTGTGCTTGTTTAGTGTACTATGCAAGATCTTTCATTGTACATATGCCTTTGAGCAGCAGGCATTACATCAGGTGTTGCATTTTCTGACGCTCTGTGCCATAGTCACAGGTGGTTGAACCAATGGTAAAGCCCCACTGCTTCATTAGCTCCTTGAAATATCCGACTCTGGTACATAGGTAGTTGAGATATCACCACCTTTGCTATGGCACATCAGCCCCTGGTGGTAAGGGCTCAGCTTCTGGAATGTATTTTTTTTTTTTTTTTTTTTTTTTTTTTTTTTTTTTTTTTTTTTTTACTGACTGGTATTTTTTTCAGTCTCTTGTTCTACAGTTGTAGTTGTGCCTCCTTGGGTGTGACATTGAGAGGTTGGGTGTTGGCTTCAAACATTTGTGTGCTACGAGACAGTCATACAACACGTGTCTCAAATCTTCAGTTTGTCTCAATCATTGTATCCTGCTGGTCACTGCTCTTCTGATGTCCGGTTGAACAATGGCAGCCAGCAGGTACACACCGTTTAGACTGGTAGGTTACCAAGATGACATGTCCATGCTCAATTGAACCCAGGAGAGATTAACTGAATTGCTGGTACCACTATTCATTTCTGCCCTTCCAGGAACATTTAGTGCTACAAACATGTGCTTTGCTTTGCCTGTCATTTGGAACTAATTGAGGGAATAGAGATGGTAATGAGTAACGAGCCATGGTCTAACATGGGTGGGGGACTAGAGGTGTAGCAAAATATAGCATTAGTCATTTCAAACAGAACAGTATGTTTTACTGGTTTGATGCAAACAGAGTTGGACGGGTGGGCTTGCCAAAAAGTCAGGATCTACAAACTTCAAGGGCATTCAGGGAGGGCTACAAGGATTTTTATTTTCCTTATTGAACACAGCCTTTAAATTTTTTTTTTTTTAATTTAGAAGTTTGAAAGGCATACCTTGGAAACAAAAGACATAATTCCAAAATACTGCATAAGGCGATATAATAGGTAGACTCTCTCTGAGGTACCTGGAACAACTCTACTAATGTTTAAGGAAGTCTTAGTGAAGTTAATTTATGGTACATGCTGAACAATTAACAGTTAAGGAAGCTCCCACCCAACTTTAACTTTTACCTTCTTTCAGTTCTAATGCTGCCAAAAAGTGAGCTCTGACTATCTGGGCCTGCTTCACATGCTGCAGAATCCAGAACTGAGGAGATGAGGTACTTTGTGGATGCTTCCTGCCACCACTCTGTTGGCACTGGATTTATGGTCCTGCAAGACCATTCTAGACTGGACATAAGGAAAAACTTCTTTACTGTCTGAGCCCCCAAGGCCTGGAACAGACTCCCCCCAAGTGCCTACTATGGACCCTTTCAAGAAACATTTAGATACTTATGTTGCTGGGATCCTTTGACCCTAGCTGACTTCCTGCCCCTTGGGCAGGGAGGTGGACCCAATGATCTTATGAGGTCCCTTCCAGCCCTAATGTCTATGAAATACCTTCTTCCGGGCTGACCCAAACCCTCAGGCCAACCACAACATCTCCATTCAATAATGGGCAAACTTTATTGATACACATTGATAGCAGATGAGAATAATGCAGGCAAGGCAAACAAAATAACTCCCCCAATTCTATAACTACCAGTCCTAGAGCTGTCACAGAAGGAAGGTATGTCTGGCCAGCATACGAGCTTCACCCTGTGGTTCTCTCTTGAACGTCAGCAGCCTGGAGGTTGATGGACAAGGCCCATCCCTCCCCTTCCCTAGTGGGGTGGGTGGAATAGACTGTGCCCTGTATCTATGGTGGCCTGGGGATCTCCCTTTGGGGACCCTTTACAGCTCTGAAATCCCTCCCTTTATATTCTCTTTCTCCCCTCCGATGACTCTTCATCTCCAAGCATCATTGACCGATTCCCTGTGGTCATCATACTATGCAGGAAAGACAACAAGGTGACCCCAGCAAGCTGACCGTCCAGTCTCCTCTTGAAGATTTCCAAAGTAGGTAAACTGTACTACCTCTGGATAGTTGCCTGGGCACAACATTGGCCCTCTTCCAGTCTTCAGGGACCTCTCCTAAGTGCCACGAGTTTTAAAACAGTTTCACCAGAGGTCCTGCAATGACTTCATCTGGGAGTGCTGAAGGAGCTGGCTGAAATTCATTAGGCCCTACTGACTTATAAATGTCTAACTTTTCTAACTGAACATGCACCAGCTCAACATCAACAGTAGGAAGGCGGTCATTCCCACCATGCCCATTCTGATCTAGCCGTGAAATCTATTATACATTAAACACAATTGACCTGGAGTACACAAGTAATGCTACCAACTAAATGGGGTGAACATTTCTTTGCACCCAAAGCAAACTAGGTTTTAGACAGTTTACTTTAAGTGGTGTGTCCAGCTATTTGCCACTTCCAGGAGAAGCATCAGCAGCCTGAGGTAACTCAGGGTGAAGGTAGGGATAGTACAACCCCAGAGCTGTGATGAGCAGCTGGACTTTCCTGGCTGTGTCCTGCAAATGTGTGCAGGAGTCTGCTAGTTTGGATTAACCCTTTCTCAATCTACAATAGTGCATCTCAGGAGATGCACTAACTTAGACTGGACGTGCCATTTTTGGCTCATTTAAACCCTCCCAACACCTGCATGAGTGGGCATTTAGATTGACCTAACCCTGATTGTAATGCTTGTGCATACTCATGGTTTCTGAATTTGAGCCTGCCAGCCTGCTATGCTGCAAATTAGTGACAGCCTCAGTGAGAAGACAGAACGCCAACAACAAACTTCTTTTCACTTTCCTTTTAATAAACATTATCAGCAGAACCAGAAGTGGTCTCAAATATTATTGAAACATTTTTTCAGGACAAATCCTGGCCAATATTTTGTTTTTTATTTGAGAGATATTTTTGCTTTTATGCCATTGTTCCAATTTTCACAAATCTTTCAAAAAAGTCCATGTTCATTAAGAGGGGCTAATATAAATACACAGTTTTAAATTCTTTTTTTCCTTGTACAGCAATCATTTGACTTTTATCCATTTAACCCAGGGTGGACTTGTGTACCCATTCTTTCACATGTTTACTAGGTTTTTGCTTGTAAATCTCAGAAATATGTTAATAGGTAAAACACCACTGCAAAGACAGATCTGCAGGAGATGTACTTGGGCTGTAAGGGGCCTCCTGACAGCCCCTCTTCCTCCCTGCATGCAGCAGTTTTGTAACATATGACTAGAAAGACCTCTTGGATCTTTGAGTCCACATGCTTGCTGCCTCAGGCAACTACTTCAGATAATCAAGCTCTGTCTTAAAACTAACACTAGTTTGCTGGCTCCACTGTTCATGCCAAAAGCAGAGGAGTTAACAGAGCAGCTTCGCACCCTGGAAACGGTGGCTCCTGGCTGCTGGCAGCGGCAACAATTGTTATTTTTGTGCCCTGCTCCAGCCACTCCCTCCCTATTTCCATTACTGACCTAAAGACACATATTTAACATCATTCTTGGTTTTGTCTTGCAGTAAAACAGGAACATTTTGAAATGTCAAGAAATTTCAAAGGATGTCAAGAAAATTCCTACCCACTTCCAGTCTAGGAACCACCCAGTTCAGTCCAGTGTAGGATATGCACCATAACCATTCCTATCCAAACTCTCAGTTGGAGGGTCTTTTCTCCTTGTATGCTAAGAAACAACTCTTCCTTATTCAGAGGCCACAAGAAAGAGCTTGTGGCATTGGAAAAGGCATTTAGAGTACTGTTAACCAACTACTGCTCAGTCTTCTAGGAGGAAGCTTCTTGCAAGTGCCAAATACAGGCTCATAACTTGGCGATCCAATCTAAGAGTGGGTGAACCTCAGAATTCCACACTTGAAAGAAGTGAAGATTTCAAGCCTTTCATCTGAAGGCTATACTCCAAAGGCACTCGAAAGAGTTCTCAAATGCAGCTCAGCCTATAACCATGACAGATGGTTGCCCAAAAAAATGAATGACAAACATGCAAATTACTAAAAAAATGGAACTTCGAGGAACATGGAATATGCCCACATCATATGTAAAGGGGCCTTTGTATAACTGATGATCAAGCCATTGAGCCTTCAGGATGTATTTGTTAAAATACTATCATATGTGCAAACAATATAAAAGTCTATATTGCTTTGCAGAAAAAGTATGCCTTAAAAAGTCAGAAACTTGCATTTTGAGTCCTGTTTGAGATTATGAGAGGTGCGTAGTAAAATGTTTTTGTTTTCATTTTGGTTTTTGCTTCCAATATGCAGGATGGTCTCTCCCTTTGACTGGGAAACAGAAGTAGGTTTTAAATTAAAGAAGAAGGGGACACATCTTGCAAAACCTACATCAGATTTCACATACTGTTGCAGTTATTTCCCATGGATTCTGGAAAGCTGATTAAAAATGCGCTAGAGCCAAGCAAACCTTCATCCTCTTCCACTGGAGTCTTCCACATTTAAGAAGATATGGTTTAAACGAAAAGAAAGGATAGATACTGGCAAGACTGAATTTCTCATAGCAGTACTGGAGAGCATGCATCAGGAGGGAAAATCCACTAGATGAATGCTTAAAAGGAAAACATTTTTATCTAGAGGCTTATATCATCCAGCACAAAGATTAAGTACAGTCTTCTGCATGTACCAAACTTGATATTTGTTTTCCATGACCTTTTATTATTTCATACACACAAAGGAATAGCTTTATTTATTTTGTTCAGTCTATATTGTACTTGTCAATTCCCACAATTCTGTGTCTCTAGACTCGATGGATCTGTATTGAAAATATGTCCTGCAAACAGCTAAGTGGGAGGTAGGAGACTGTTTAACAACATCCCACCAAATTAGGAAGAATGAACTTTCTGGGATTGGCATTTAAAATCACAATTACATCAAAAGGGAAGTTCAATTGAAATGTATTGTTCTTTTTGGACAAGTGATGTTAATGACAATACTCCACACCAGTTCTTAAGCTATCTTCATCATTATAGGAGCTGAAAGCTTTCCAGTCATCCACTAAGTAACACAGCTCACATTTGATATATATGTTTTGTTTCTTTTTCATCCTTTCCTCAGACTGTCTGTATGTAAAGAATACTGTTCTGGGATGCATGTTTATTTTTCAAGTATTGTGCTGCAAACATTTAGATATGAACCAGGAAAATATTCACAAAATGCTCATTCTTCACCTCGCATACATGGACATTGGTCTGTGACTCCACTTTACATCTTGAGCATGGGCCACAGTATACAAAATGGGTGCTTTGTAACTGGAATTCCTTGCCATTGGAAAAGGGGAGGGTGAAGGACAAATGCCAACAAACTCAAACTGACCGATGCAATAAAACCATTGTGATACCTAATTTATGCCAAATCCAGCTCATTACCTCCTTCTCCTCTTGAGTTAGGGCAGGAACAGGAATGATATTACATTTCTCAGAGGCACAGTTACCTCCCTGGGCACACCTCCATGTGCTATTAATTTGAAGCAATAAACTCCAGCACATCCACCCATGTGCATGCCCATGTTGGGCATGAAAAACTCGGCAGTAGGGTAGTACTTGTATTAACATTTCTACCCTGCTGTGGAGTTAGCTTCTTGTGCTCTAATAGGGCCATACTTGTAGACACAAGATGTTTACTATAGAACTAATTAGTCTACTCCATAGCAAATGTCTCTTGTAGATGTACCCCCTAAGTAGCTTCTGGGATGGGATATTACCTTTCCAAACGGCTTAGTCAAACCTCTTCATACCCCTAAATACTGACCTGGCCTAGTTCCATCATTAATGCCTAAAATGTACCAAATTACAGTAACAGGCTATTGGGCAAACTGCTCACCTGAAAATAGGAGGAAATACCCACACATTATATAATTTTGTTGTCTGATTCTTTCTTCCCTTTATTACATTAGCTGCATGGTTACATCATACATTTCTTTCTGGTACTGTTGTGCATTACTGTGGGACATTTTTACTGAGCAGAGGGCTCTTTTCATGAAATTTCAGAGACAGGAACAACTCATTAGATACTTGGCAGTTTTGTTATTCTGAAAGCTGCTCAACACAGACAACTTGCACCTATTAAATCAGGAGACAAATCAGATCTGTGTGACCAAAATCCACCAAAGCAAAGAAAAATGTTTAGCTAAGCCGTTGTGCTTAACAGTCATAAATGTGCCCTTTTTATTCTTAAAATAGCATACATTAAAGATGAAATGTTAGCCTGGATTCTCAGGCTTTGCATGAATTTCCATGCATTTGTGGGTGGACGTTAGATGATTATATTTCAACGCAGTAAAACATAGTGCCCTGCTTCCTTGCTGGCATCTTTTAAACTAAATTTTGTAAAATATTTTAAATAATATAAAAGGGAAACTAACAGAACGTCAAAGAGCTCAGAGCTGACATAAGCAGTTTTCTAAAGGCTTGAGTTTCTCTTCCACTTAACACTCTTTGTACCACAAAACAGCAAAACAGCAGAAACCCCCCTCCAGGTTCTCTGCAAGGCAGTTTTTGAATATAGGAATACCTAGCCTGTGGCTAGTTTCTCTGCCTCCCTGGCCACAGTTGCAAAGCAAACTGCACTCTGCCTATTCCTGGCAGGGAGATGGTTACTGAATAACCATGGGCCACTTGATCCTGAAGCTGCTGTAACTTGCTTTAAGGGTAACTTGCCACAAGCACCTCCAGTTACGTCTCATTGTTGGCTCCAGGGCTAAGAGTATAGGAACACATGCCTTAAAAAGATTTCCTGCATCCAGGTCCTTACTTTTGCAGACCATCATATAATCCCTTCATTTACTAATCAGACTCCATCTGACACACAGTTGATTTTTTGCCTTCTGCTACTCTGACTGGAAGATATGAACAGAGTCTTCTAATTTCCAAAACACATACAAAGGCCAGTTTAGACTCATTTGTCCTTTAGCTTAGTATGTGTTTTGGAAAGGAAGCTAAAAAGGGAGTGGTTTGTTTAGCTTAGCAAAAAAAAAAAAAAAAAAAAAAAAAAAAAAAAAAAGGAGAAA
>NW_017729024.1:95898664-95902514 GCF_001723915.1 Gavialis gangeticus
AAAAAATGGATGAGAGGGAATAAAACTGTTTTCCATAAATATGGCAGGGGGGGGGGAGAGAAGAATAAAATAAAAAAAAAAAAAAAAAATGAGTATAAACTTCTTTTATATTCTCTTCCCCCCCCCTGCCATATTTATGGAAAACAGTTTTATTCCCTTTCATCCATTTTTTTTTTGCTAAGCTAAACAAACCACTCCCTTTTAGCTTCCTTTTCTCTCCATTCACCTGATCATCCCTATTGTCTTTTTCTGCACCTGCTCCCATTTGAGTTCATTTTTCTTGAACATGCACAACCAATACATTGCATAGTATTCCAGATGAGGTCTCACCTGTACTTTTGACAATAGCATTCATACTCTGCTGTCACTACTGAGAATATCTCAACTCATATACCCCATGATTGCATTTGCCTTTTCTCACAGCTGCATCAGATTGGTGACTCATAATCATCCCATGATTGGCTAATTTTCTTTCAGCAGAAAATCTGTCTCAAAATCCCACAAGTTTCTCTAGGCCACAATCTACTCCTGCTGTAAGTGCCTTTAGATGCTTGTAAATCTAAATTGTGGAAGCTCAACTTCTGAAAGCGCTAGACAACCCCAGAGAAAAGCTTTGAGGTGACCGAGCCTGCGCTCTAGTGACAGTAATATAAAGAGGTGGGAGATGAGCTACAATCAATAATGTCATTACCAAACACAAAACACTGGATACAATTAAAGGCTCAATGGGGGAATACACTGTATTATTTACTTGGTAGCTGTGCTGTTAGGTTACTATGTAAATATGCATTGGGAGTGTTTTTAAAATGCATCTTGTTTACCATCCATAAAAGTTGTAAACATGTGTTTCATTTAACCCCAAGGAGCTATTTTAATCTCTTGGGTGAATTTATATTTATGCACATGTTTATAAAATGCATATTACTTACCCAATCCATCATGAGAGCACTGAGATGCTGGAATGCAAATATGCTAAGACGGAAAGAAAAAGTGTCACAAAAAGGCTGATTCTGCCATTTTTGCTTAGTTAAACAGTACCTCACACTGGGAGTAAGGGCAGCAGAATCAGGCCCAACATGTTGATTTGCCATAGCTTGGATGTCACATTGTAGAAAAAGGGACAGCATGATTGGGTAGCAAGGGAAGGCCAAGAAGGAAACAGGGACAGGCTTAACAGATGATTTAATTGTATGAGGTGCTTCCCGGTAGAACCTAAAGGGAAAGACGGAAGAAAGCGTGTATTCTGGGAGTCACCTAGTTCCGAGGCTCTTGGTTCCTTCTGGCTTTAGGGAACTATCCCAGTTTCAGAGGTATAACTGGCAAGTTGTGCCCTGGGAAAGCCCATGGAAACAATCATCATCTGACGTCCAATTTGTGCCACCTTAATTTTTTTTTTAAATGGCACAAATGCTGAGCAAATAGATGTCCCTCCCTTTTGTTGTGCCACATGACAGGAAAATCAAAGGTGTAACAAAAGGCAGTAGTAGACTCTGCTGCTTCATTGCAATGGACACCTATTACCTTTGTGGCACTTTCCCTGCTCAGTCCAGCAGGCTGGTTGGGCAGGGAAAAACCCTTCTTTCCCTACTGTCCCAGACCCAAGGTGTAAGCGGAAGAGAAAGAGTAGAGATCACTTCACCCCTTGTCCCACACCATCAGGAGGAAGGGGGCAAGGGGCGACATGCATTTTGCCCAGTGAAGCAGATCAGCTGTGCTACAACATATCCTGGAACAGATGATCTGCTTTATTTGATTATGTTCATTTCTAGCCAGAGTACCTGCACCCAGCTGCAGCTACTACAGCTGTGGTGCTGGGCTGCTGAAGCTGCAGAACCACGGACTCCAAGGAGCTGCCACTGTGGTATCCCACCTGAGTGGGTGAAACTCGCCCACCTCATGTTACGCTACTGCCCAATTTAAGCATAAATTTTAAGGTGAGTTGATACACCATATGCTTCTCAACTGTCCTCTCCACATCCAGCACCTGCTATACATTATAAGTATAGCTATAATGGTGCAAGGTAGAGGTAGAGGTACAAGTCACAGCAGGAGCATGCTTTGGCCCTCAGCTTGCAGCTCAATAGAAACAGACTCTTTAACTTGGCGCGTAAGCACTGCAGAGAGGCAATAAGAGAGTGAAGGATGATGCAGAGGATCAGGTACTGGGACCATCTATGCAAGTATGACTTCAAACCATGATCAGAGGACTTAATAATAAGCAAATGATAGGGATGAAATGCAATCATACTAGAACGTATTACAGATAGAGCTAGGACAAATTTTTCATCCAAAACTTTTGGAGAATTTATGGTTTTGGTTACTCAGCTCTAACTGAAGATAAGTCTGTACTGGAAGCACAATCCACTCCTTCCCAGAGTAAACAGGAAACATTGCAAAATTTGCTCCCATTCCACTGGCAAGTCGCAAGGAGCAGCACATCTCCTTGCCTATGGATAAGCATATGTACAAGTTCAGTAATACTGTCCCATCTCAAACGTGTGTACACCAGCTATTTGGAACCAACGTGAGCACTCCTATCCAATGTAAACATGGTAGAGGGACTCCTGGTTCACACCTAGAGCTGCTGACACAAGAGGACTTGCATAGATTCTCCATGTGCAATACAATTTATCTTTAATGTAACTGGAAAAAATCTGTTGAATGAAAGGGGTTGCGGGGAGGAGGGAGTTGTTTCTTTGAACAACAGGTCTTTAATACTCCATTTGAATGGAATTGCATAGGCCCAGAATTTGATCAGAGAGAATTACCCTAATCTTTGAGCAATCCCACTGAAGTCAGTTGAGTCATATACTTGCCAGATTGTGTAAAGTGGCCCTAAACAAGAAAGCCTATAGAGCCTGAACCTTTTGGCAGTTGCAGATTGACTTGAATGGAATAAAGTGCTCTTTATACTGGGAGTTCACCTTAGGCAACTTTTCTCTTACTAGTTCAAAAATATTTCATAGGCTATGACTTCCCATATTAAACTGAAGCTGAGAACACAATGTTTATGGCCAAGCGATAATCTCATAAAATTAAAAAATTAGAGAAAGTGCCAACAAATCTCCAAAAGGTCTATAAAAAAGTGATATTATTAGTTCATGTGTTATTTATTAATATGTATTAAAATATAATAAATGTTACTGAGAGCAGCAGTCTTTTTAAGAAAACACTGTTTTGAAAGCTGTCTGAAATGTCAAACAGAATGCATTTTGCAATAGTTCTGTATAAATTTTTATTGAATTCAAACTTTTAAATAAATCTTCCAATATCTAATGCATCTTATCAAAGCACAGAAAACCCATTATCTGATTATAAGAACCACCTCAGAACTCACTGTCTTCAATTTTAATGGACTCCTGATGCTCTTTTCCCTGCCTAGACTGTTTTAAAGACATTTTACAGTATTTTATACATTATAAATGGATTCCATTCTTGGCTTAGTAATTCACCTAATGGACAATGGATACAAAAAAGCTCTAACTCCAGGGACATTAAATTGGTTCTAAACTCTGAAAATTACAGCTTTTACAAAAAGAAGAAAATACTAGAAACATGTCTAATGCAACACTGCATCTAATTTTCCACTACCTTCAGATTATGTCTAAAAGCTCCTAAACTTCTTAATGACACAATATGTTAAAATTGCATTCCTTTATATTTAGATCCCTAAAACATTTTTTTTTTTTTTTTTTATTTCCTACCAAGGTGGTCCATGAGTACAGGAAAAAAAAACAGATGTGAAGTTCCTGCAGTAGAGAACACAGGAAGCGTTACACTTCACAAGATGAATGGCCCTTTAACTGCAGTTTTGTTGTGTGGGGGGTTTTTGTGTCTTTTTTTTTTTTTT
>NW_017729024.1:95902660-95903915 GCF_001723915.1 Gavialis gangeticus
TGTCTTTTTTTTTTTTTTTGTCTCTAACAGTGGTCAAAGTTAGTCTTCAAGAGGAGGCATAACACTTCTCTGTGGAAAATAGAAAGAGATTCTGCATCTTATTCTGGGTAAGCAAGGGCATACAACTGCAGAACAAGGAAAGGAAATGCAACCCTGAGAGGCTTTTAATCCGAGGACTGTCTTTCAATTATCCGTAACACACACAAAAATATACTTTTTACTTATAAACATAAATTTAATCCAAAGTGCAGATCATCCTTGTATTATAAAACACAGGTAAATAAGAATGACTATATGACCTGCTACATGTGTGGATATATAATGATGAATAACCATCTCTCATTCAGTATCTCTTCTCCCTCACAGATTAAACACTTCTAGTTTCATCATGCAAACCTCCCCATTCAAGTAATAGGTTCCATTATGTTCTATTTGCTATTTCTGTTGTGTCTACATTTAAATTTAGATTTAAAAGTATCCAAAACCTGAACCTATATTCCAGGTCAGAATAATTAATGCCAGACAAACAGCTAGAAAAAACAATATTCAAGTTCACAGCCAGTTAAAACCTTGAATTTGGATTCACCATTTTACCATCCATTTGACCACTTGTGAACGTTAATGTAATAACGTTTGATTTGTATGTGGTTTCTGAAGAACAAATTTTACTCTATTGCAAAACAGAAAAAATATATTTGGCCACCTAAATAAGCCCTAAAGCCTAAATGACTGAACTATACAACAACATTAGAACCAGGGTAATCTGCTTCAAACTTTAAAAGATGCCCCAACCTCTTTTTTCCTAATGCTGGTTTTTTTGCTATTACTGTGGTCACAGCATGGCCCACCCAGTTATGTTACAGTCAGGTCAATATGGCACCCTTTTCCACAGCACACTGGCAAGACTCAAAGAAGAATAAAGAATTTTTCACCACATGATACAAAGAAAGAAAGAAAGAAATTTTACATAAAGTGAAAAAAAAAGAGAAGCTACTTCTCTCACTCACCAAATGCAGAAGTTATATATGCAAAACAGCATAAAATGAATAAAGGGGAGCCCAGTCACTTTGAGAAATGCATCCATACAGTTCATAGATTTGTATAAAAGTTAGGGGCTGGAAGGGACCTCAGAGATCATCAGGTCCAGCCCCCCTGCTCAAGGCAGGAAAGACATGACCCCAGTGAGGTATGCATCCAGTTGTCTTTTGAAGAACCCCAGGGAAGGTGATTCCCATAAGTCTTCTTCTGTAGTCCC
>NW_017729024.1:95908915-95913374 GCF_001723915.1 Gavialis gangeticus
ACATGACCCCAGTGAGGTGTGCATCCAGTTGTCTTTTGAAGAACCCCAGGGAAGGTGATTCCCATAAGTCTTCTTCTGTAGTCCCTTGCAGTCAAGGATGATTGTCTTCTATGACTGTCTTACCTGCGCTTCTGAAGATGGCTGATGAGACCTATCTGGGAGTGACAAAATCTACTGCAACTCAGACATGTGTTTCTGTATGGGGTGGGTGGTGCTGGATTCTTGATTTGGTCCACAACATGCTGTTTCTACCACTCCTGCTTTTCTATCGCCTGTTATTGTTGTGAGGTTTCAAAGTACTGAGATCCTTGCAGGAGATCTCTCTCTGTTTGAGGTGGTCCTGGAGCGACAGTCTCCTACGGGTTGACATCAATGTTGCGTTTTAAGTTGGCCTTGAGGATGTCCCTGAAGTGCCTTCTGTGCCCTCCTCTTTCTTTTATCATGGAGAAGCTGCTGCACATCAGATTCCACATGGCTCTTGACAGAACAGGACCTTGGGAGATGTATCTACAGGACAAGATTAAGTGCAGAAGCTCCCCTCACACGTCAAGAGAGAGAGGAGAGCGATGTAGAACAAAACTACCCGTGTAGATAACTGTGTTACACATGGAACCCTGCATGTTAGGCTGGTCATACCTCCTTCTGGTATTCAACATACCCACCATGAAGAAATGGATGGACAAGTATGCAAGCAAAAAGAACCTGCTCTTTTTTCAGGCAAGTTTTCCATACAGGAGGAAATGCTTCGTTGCCTAATCAAGGGTGGTCTCTTTTGCCACAACATGCCTTTGAAAGACCTCTTTCAAAAAACACATTTTTCCCCATCATTTGTTTATAAACATCTGTAGTTTTAAATGTTGTGTGCAGTTACACTGACCTTTTTTCTCCTGACTTAGTAATTTATTTTTGAAAGATCAGTCATATTGACCACAGTTACTTTCCTTTTTTATTTTTTTTGCTCCCTTCTCAACCAAACAAATTTCTGCCTCAAACCTTAATATTGGATACATAAAGCAATTTCATTTATATGCCTGTTAGCCCTAGCTGAATTGTCTTTTTTGTTGCACGGTTTCCCTTGTTTGTAGTTTAAAGCTTTTTAATATTCATTACTGCAGTCTTGTTTCTTTTTGCTTATGATATAGACCATCCAGTGTATTATAGGCTCGTCCCTCCTTAAAAAACTCCCTGGTTCCTAGTAAACTCAAATTTCTCTTATCTGTGCAATCTTCTTAACCATGCACTGAGACACTTTAATTCTCCCAGTATGCCCCAAGCTAAATGCTAACGCTTCTAATAGCAGCACAGAAACTATTAAGAAACTACAAGTTGTACAGTGGGAAGTGCACCTTCAGGTGTCATGTAGAGGGAGCAGAAAGAAACCACACTTCCTGGCTCATCTGGCTGCTTTATCAATTGCCTGTGCCTCAGCCAGCCAAACCAAGAGCTCCAAAGCACCCACTCAGAGATCTGCTCAAATTAACTGCCCCATTACCTAAGTTTTGGGATCACAGAATAAGCCAGAAAGTGTGGTATGCCCACAGTCTCAGGCTGGTTGAGAGAGTTTGCTTTGTCCAGTAATGTGTAGCAAAATAATCTACTGTGGTGGACTTTTTCTGAAGCTTCCTTTCTAGTAACTTTAATTTAAATTGTATGAACAATCATCAACAATTCCCTAAACCATCAGCGCCATGGCTATATGTTCAACACAGTTTTGCATGTTAAATTTTCAGACCTGTTATATTCAATGAAATTTCAATCAAACAAAATGTTTAAAGGTTGCTGTATATATAATAGCCTCACGTTTGAAAAGACCAGACAACCATAAATTATTAGACAATAGTGAAATATTTCTAATTAAATTAATTTTGATTAAATGGCTTGTGTAAAATGAGAAATTGCATGTAAAAATTTGGAATTTCAAAACATTATGGGTTTTTTGAGAAAAAATGGTAAAAAAGAAGGTAATAAATTAGGACAAAAGAAGAATGGGAAAAGTAAAAGGTGGGAGAAATGGAAAATGAGCTTTTTAACATGAAAACTTTCTGGATAACAAAAACCAAAAACAAAACTTTATGCCTCCTCAAAAGTTATGTAATAAAAATGACAGAATAGGATTTTGGGGTTGTTGGTTTCTTTTAAGATTTTCCTTTTTAAATTTTTTTTGATGAGCTCTATTTCTTCGCTTATTTTGATAACTGGGAATTGTATGTACAATACCATGATTTTGAATATATGAGAGAAAATCTACAATAATATGTAATAGAAACAAGACAATATTTGAAGCTTGAAGGTTATAGTCAGGGGTGTCAAAGATGTGGTCCACTGGCTGCATTTGGCCCCGTGTTGCCCGTGCATGTCATAGATAATCTATACGGCACATGCTGGACCAGCTTCACCGACAAGGCATGGGACACTAGCTGCATGCCCACTCTAGGATGTAAGCCACAAGCAGCAGCTGGCCCAGACTGCCTGGAGAAGGCACCAAATGTGGCTCATGTTCCAGACCAGCCCAAGTTGGCACTGCATACACTGGATCCAGGAAGTGTGGGGAGGAGTTAGTGGAGGGGTCCTTGAGCTGGTGGACCAGTCCTGCATCTGGGCTGTGGACCAGTCCTGCATCACGCATCCAGCCTGTATGGCCAGATGAGTTTGAAACCCCTGCTATAAAAAGTCAATGGAAAAATTGAAGTGCATTATAGAATTAACCAAAATGAAAATATACATCCACTAAAGAATAAGGAATCACTTATATAAGATCACTTTATGTATTTGTGATCCCAGCAGTGATATTTGCTATTTTGTTGTATGCAGTCGTCTCACTTTAAAAGTTTCTTTCATTTTGAGAGCTATTACAAGTCCCAGCAGTGTTCCCCACATCAAGTGTAGAGAATCACTCTATAACCAACAGAGTATTTCAAAACTGAAGAAACTTTTTAAAGTAACCCCTGTAGATTGCATTTTACTTGTAGTCTGTGGATGCAGAATAAGAAAACAATCCTCTTCCCCCTAATCCATCTCTCTCTCTGATAAAAAAAAAACTGTCATATTATAGAAGATGCAATGTTTAGCAGAAGTGGAGTAATATCTAAAGATTAAATCAAAAAAGTTAAACTGCCCTGACTTGTCAAGCCAGAATACTTCGGTGGTATAAAAAAAAGAAGTCATCATAAGCTCTTCTTCACAATAAACCATTTCAGTGCATACTTTAACTGATTTTCTAGGCTCTTTCAAACACCATTTTACAGGCCTTTTTTGTTAGATTTTCCTGTAATTTGAACAGTTTTGGTCTTATGTCATATAAAGTGAAACCATCTTCCTGGGCATCTGGTGAATTTTTTGGCATACTTGTCCAATACCATGAGGCACAGACTATAGAATACATAAAAAATGTGGGAGAGCAGGAAGAACTGATCCATGTTAGTTAACACAAGCCGCTAAATACAGGAAAATAAAATACAAAGCATAAAGTTTCCAAGGCTCTATTCTTGGATCTTCTACAAATTTGCTAATTTACTTTGAGCAACCCACTAAAGTCCCCATTTTCAAACTCAGACAAATTATGTGCAAGCATAAACACACACCTTTGCATACAATCACCAAGTGATTACATACACTGATATCATTTTGTGAGCATCCTTCTGTCCAAACAAATGCAAGCATTATCCCTCAGAAAAGTATGCATCTATTCTTTGCTGGAACAATTTGGGACTAAGATTTGAAAGTTTGTCCTCTGTAAAATAAATATCATAATATCTACCTTACCCTGCCTCACAGGGATGTTGCTGGTCTCAATGAACTGCGCTTGCAAAGCACTTTGGAAATCTTGCATTAAAGCTGGTTATAAGAAAACAAAAACTTTGATTACACTACAGTAAAATCCCTGTTATCCGGCATTTGAGTAACCTAAACACTCTAACAACTGGAGTTTCAGCTGGACGTGGGCAGGTGGGGGCTTGCACGTGGCCACGGCCACCTCCACCCACCACCCTGCGCTGCAGCCACTCTGCATGCAGCCACTGCCACCCATGTCCAGCCAAAAATTGCTGGCCTCACGTAACCGGCATTTTTAGATACCCAGCACCCCCCATTCCCCATTCGTGCTGGATAACAGGGATTTTACTCTATATAATTTCAAGTAGCTTTTTAAAACGGGTACCCTTTACCAATATGACACACAAATATGCAGCAAACAACCTGAAGCTTCAAGGCCTACAAAACACCATGTAAGAGGCATTTTCAAAAAGAAGATAAAGAATATACCGGCATTACATCCAAAGTGTAATGCACAGAGCTTCCTTAAATATCTGCCATATATATGTCATGTTCTTATTTTCACTTATTTTCTTCATCTTCAGAAAACATTGTTGACACTGGAAAGGAAATTTCACTCTTTTTTTTTTTTTTTTTTTGCAGGGGGGGTTTCAAAACTTCAGAGCCAGAAAAAAAAACTGGTGCTCTT
>NW_017729024.1:95918374-95934514 GCF_001723915.1 Gavialis gangeticus
TCCCTTTTTTTTTTTTTTTTTGGGCAGGGGAGGTTTCACAACTTCAGAGCCAGAAAAAAAAACTGGTGCTCTTCTCCCACAGTATTTCCATTGTGTGAGAACATACTGCGATTCATTATCTTCATCTTGACATTTGAAGGCCCAGCATGTGGTCTATTTTCCCATCTTTTAAGAGTGAGCAGGGGCACTAACATCAGAGAATGCAGAGACAGTAGTCATTGAGGATGGGGGCAGGGAAGAGAAATCATAAGCACTGCAGCAGTTGTAGGAGCAGCAGTAAGAATTCAGCAAACATCAAGTCTGACTTTTATTTATATGAAAGGCCCATTTTCACCCCCAGCCTTGTAGAAAAGAGAATCAGGCCCAGTGGTTTAGTTATTTCTCTTGCCCTTTCCTCAAGAATCCAAAAAGGTGAAAGCTTGGGAAGAGGAAGGCATATAAGAGAATATACAGTACTGTAAAAAATATACATGCTATCCATAAAATGCTGAGCATTTCCCTTAAAAAGGCCCTTTGGGTTCAAAACTGACACCTTAAAAATGTTGTTATCTAGTGTGCAATAGATGCAATGAAAGTTTCATGACCAGATTGGGGATATATTTCAGCAAATTGTAGAAAGATCTACCCCCTTAATGAAAAAAGAAAATAATTCATCTAATAAAGTTATCATCAGGCAAAGCCAAATTCTATTCTTGATTAAAGATAATCCTTGGAGAAGGTGGCTGGAAATCTTAGGGAATGATTTTAACTATTTAAATATACATTGTATCTATTTCTTGAATGTTTACTCTGATTATATTTAGTATTACATCAACTAAAATTACATTAGGCTTATTAAAAAGGCATCTTAAAACCTGGTGAAGAATCCATGAATATGGTAAAACATTTCTTCAAATCATTTCTTTTTCTCTTTTCTATGTATTTATCCTTTCAATACCCATGTGAGATTATAGACGGTTTGTCATCAGAAGCAATTGTGCAACAGAGCTGATACATACACTCGACACTTGGAGGTCAGGAGTACCAGGGTTAGTTTTAACCATGAGCTCCAGCTCCCTCATTCACACTGCCACTCAAAATAGCAGAGGCAAGAATGATCAAGACAGAGTTGTTCTTTAAAGCCCCCAAATCATAACAACTTTAGGAATGTATTTAACATTCCTGATAATAAAGTAAACCACATCTATACAAGAAAGTGAATTGTGTTTTAAGTGATAGAGATGTAAAAGGAGGTGACTTAGCATGATAAACTGCTCAAGTGTAAACAAGAGCTATAGTACTGCGTAATTGGGAAAGGGAAACAAGGGGACATAGGAGGAGATCACTGAGGTTGCTCTAGCAGAGAGAATAGCTCTGTTTCCAGGAACCTCAGACTTCAAAATATAACTGCCATCAGGGAACAACACAGGGTATAGCACTTAAATACTTAAGTGCTGGTAAGTGACATCTTATAAGTGCCTTTGATAGATAAATAGCTATCTAGATTAGAATACATAACTGGTTAGATAGAAACAGAGGGCTGCTAAGAATTTGTACGCTCATTCACAGATCACAGGTTTCCCTTGCTTTATGTTGTACATGCCTTCCAGGAAAATGGTGCGTAACTCGAATTTGCATAACAGGAATCCACTTTACAATGTAACACTTAGGTATAGGTTCCAAGACTTTGACTGTACTGATGCCCAGACCCATTTCTACCACTTTTAAAAGACCATTTTGGTACTCACCAACAGCAGGCAGTACACACAAGCACAGGGCACTATCAGAATGGGAATGGCAACTACAGAAACATGTCACAGACAATGACCAAGGAGCACAGATCCACACAGGACACTATATTTTGGTGTGCATCAGTCCCACAATGCACCGCACAAAGCAGCTGACTGCAGGCTATCATGTAAGAACGAATTTACCTCGCATATAACACATTTTTAGTATAAAAGGGTCACCGCATAAGAGTGAATTCACACATACAGAACCCACATAAAGTGAGGGAAACCTGTACAGGAGGAGATGGTGAACTTTGTCTTTCACCCCAACTAATGAAACATACCTGCCCAAAAAAATCGTTATGCACACTTGCAAAGAAATCAATACAATTACTACAGTCACAATTCCTAATTTAGGAGCAAAACAAAGCTTTACTAGGAAAACAAAACTTCAAACATTTAGGAAGGTCTGTCCTAGCCTAATAGCCTATTGGGCTAAACTAGTTAAGGCTTAGCCGTTTCGTAGCCAACAACATACAAAGGAACAATATGGCCAGTATTACATCTGGCCACCTTTGACTCTCCAAACTAAATGAGATTTCTATTTACAGTTGGATAAACTGGAAGCAATCTTTGGCATGAGTCTAGGAGCAGGACTTGAACTATGCCATTGATACCACAGTAAGATACCACCACTCCTCTGCCACCATCCCCAAATGATTACGAGTAAAGAGAAAGCAACACGCATTATAAAAGAATGGCAAGTAACCTGTATATACCTCTCCTGAGCCAAGTGGCCATATACAGAAGGCACATTACACTCATATGTCTGCTGTTGTACAGCTGGCAGAGAAACTAAGCACTCCAACTGAGACCATGTACCACTAAATCCAAAATCTAGCAGCAGCAACATAATCTGCTGCTGGTAAAACGTAGCTGCAAATGAAAGGAGATCACCCAGGTGAGCAGGACCAAGAGAAGAGCCCATCTGGAGCCAAGCACTAGGGGAAAAAACCTGCATAGCTTATTGTACCTTCTCTCAAGTCTATCAGCTAGGAGAGACTAACAGTGTACTTCAATTCATAGGAGATAAAAAAAAAGTGTAGGAAAAAAGTATGATTAGCAAGATATTTGCAAAGTGGCATCACTGGATCACTTCAGAAGCATGTTCATTTTATGTAAAATTCTTAGATACAATTTTGTGGTAACCAAAAGGAAATTCCATTTGTAAAAAGACTTGTTTCCCCTCAATCTATAAAAGCAATAAAGCAGCTTTATACAGCATATCACCTTCTATAGAAATTTAGCCTGTGTGAAGCAGCTAGTATTCACTTTGGATTCGGATTCAAATCACTGTCCTGAATCGATTCGGCCGAATCTGATTCAGAGATTTGGCTGCTGCTGAATCACCCAGGCCCATCCCCCACCTGCTCTCCCAGCCCCGGCAATGGCTGCTTTGCCCAACCCGGCACTTTGAAGAAGAAAGCCCCAACTCACCAGTCCTGCTAGGTGGCTGGCAATTCTTGCTGCCCCCTGCTGCCTCATGCCACGTGGAGGGCTCCATCATGAGCCCTACAAAGCCCCGAGGCCACTGCAAGAGCAGAGTCACAGGGTTTTTCTGGGTTTTTTTCTTAAAGGGCCAAAGCTGGGGCAGATGGGGCAGCCATGGGGAGGGCTGGGGGAGCAAAGGGGGGGTCAGGGGCTCTTGGCAGGGCCCCCCATGCAGCATGGGGCAGTGGGGGGGGCAACAGGGATTGCCCCCCCCCACCCAGCAGCACCCCATGAATCCAGGCTTTTTTTTAAAGCACCGGGAGCTCAGGCGGGCAGGTGCCCCCCCCATGGTCTCCTCCCCAACCCCTACTTACTAACTCCTAATCCAGCTGCACCTCCCTGCTGTAGCCACCAGGGGACTGTCTGAATCAAAGCTCTCCAATTCTTTTCCAAAGATTCGGAGAGCTTCAAATCGATTTGGACCTTTTACTTGGTCCCTGATTTGATTCAGATTTGGAGATTTGGCCACTGAAAAATCAGGCTGAATCTCCTCCAAATCAAATCACCACCCAAAGCTTCGCACAGCCCTAATAGAACTAGGCAGTTCCTTCTGAGAATACTCCCAGGATTAACTCCTTTTCCACCCAGGGAGGAATGCTCAAGTTATGCAAACTATCTAAGAAGCAACAATGAAGGGTTGTCACTGGCAGGGGCAAAAGAAATCCAACTAATGTTTTGAATCAGTCAGCAGGCCACTGCTAAAATAAGTGCTTTTTTCTTTGCACAGATCTTGGTAAGAAGCGCTAGGATTTCTCACATACAGACCAGATACCATCAGTAAGTGATGTTCTGCCAAGCATGGCTTTGAAGACTATCACTTCACTGATAGTGGTTACATTATAGGAGCTCTGTGATAAGATTGGCAAGATGCTTACCCCTCCCCCCCCCCGCCATCATCTCTCTTGCAGGCTTATCAAATTTTGAATCGTTTTAAATTTACTTCAGGATTTGTACCCACACCAGAGGTTTCTGAATCCTTTCTTTTACCCACAATGATTAACTGACCCATTACTTCATGGCATACCTTCTCCCCAAAACATTCAAGCTCTACGAACACTAGTTCTTCTTTCCAAATTATTCAAACGCTTCATATCCAATGGGTCTGTTCAGGTAGAACTCAAATTGTTCTCCATTATTCCTCCTTCCTTTCTTTCATACTCCTAAATGACATGTAAAAGCCTCTTCAGATTTGTTTGCAGCCCATCTTCCTATCTTAAAAACTCCAGGCACGGCGCGGACAAAAAATACTTAGGCTCTCTTGTTTTGAACCAGTTGGTAAGCTCAGATTTTCTATGAAGGGCTGACAATTGTCTCCTGCCTACAATTATTGGAGAAGAGGGTAGAGTTTATCTTCTAGGCCAGCTCAGAATCTAGACAAACAGAGATCAGCTTGCTGGTCCCAGTGACGACATATTTAAAGATAACTGGTTTACATGGAAAGAGGTCTCTTCTTTTGGCAGAAGTAAAGAGACAAGAAGAAAATAAAGGAAGTATAGACAAAAGTAGTGGCTTAAAAGACCTTAAAATGCACACAGTTCTGGATGTGCTTCCAAATGGATTCAAACCTGTAATCTTCTGAAGTGTCACAAACTTATCTCTACACGTGAATTTAATGTGATTGTTCATGATTTCATAAGCAAGCCAAAGAATGTGGAGAACATGCTTAACCACTGCACACAAAAGTCTGAGGTCACACTTCCTTTACAGCCTGTCACACATTGTGACAGCTGCAAATGCAAAACAGCCCACCCTTTCACAAGCCTAGACAGGAAATATTGATCAGATGGATGTCATTGTCAACCTTATATGCGCTTGAATGCTTCCTCAAACACTGTAACACTACTGATGACTTTGCAATTCTACAGAATGATGTGGGAAACTGGATAGCTTTATGTGCATCCAACATGGTGTCAATGGAAACCTCTGGAAGTGAACTTGAAACCTACTAAAAAGACTAGACACATGCTGAATCACCTAATACTGACTTGACCCATGCCCAGTTCGCTCGGTAAAGGGTAGAAGGTCCATCATGCAAGATAGCTTAGATGCATATGATATTGCTGGTGGTCCATATTTAGCAAACTATATCGTCTGAGTTACCACATGAGAATCCTAACCTAATACAATAGCTTGACTTATGCTGTTGTACATTTATGCTCTTCAGTACATCTACATCATCAATTCAAAAAGCATACTTTTCTCCCAGTGTAATCAAACTATCCTTAGAAACTCCACTGTGATTCTTATTAGTAAGATTTCTGAATGCACATCCAAAATTAATTCTGAGGAAGCATGGAGAAAGAAAAGCTGTGGTACCTGGAAACAACAACAACAAAGGTATAACAAGAAAAATCATAGAATCATCAATATTCACATAGAGGTAAAGTATGTCCATTTGTTCAGAAGCATTAGCTTCTTCTGCATTTTATAAAATTCATTCTACAACTGCCCTCTCCATTACTTTTATCAGGCAGACATTAAGGGCATAATGTTAGATGTCTGCCCCCTCTAATAAATGGATGCACGTAGGTGCAAACTAACATCACACAATATACTGAGCCTCCCTGCTATGCATCTTTCAAGAGGACTCTATGTCCAGCACTAAACATTTACTGCTGTGGAATTTAAGCTGCCCATTCTCTTGCATTTATTTTAAGCATGCTTTAGGGCTGCCGAGGTCATTACCTATGACCTAACAACATGTCTTTCCACTACTATGTCTAAAGTCTTCTATATATAATGGTGAATGCCATTCATTTTCAGTTGATAGTGTGTCTTGCTGAAGGCATGGACAACTGAGAGAGAGAGACTGAAGAGGACTGGAAGAATTCAGAATTATAGTGTCACAGATTACTGGTTGTTTAGAGACAGAATCAAGAATCACTGGATGCTACTTGCATTGTTTCAGAATTCAGTTCAGTATGGTTTAGCAACTGTTGGCCTGGGAAGTTTGTAGTAACAGAGCAATTCATTTTCTTCAGTTTTTTTAGGAAAGCGCTTATCACTGAGACACTTATTCCCTATCATAATCTCAATAGAGAGCAGGAGACCAAGTTCTCACCAAGCAAACTATGCAGTATGCTCTGATATTTGTTAGGAGTTGGCTGGTACCAAAAAACAGCACACTCAGAACCTCAGAGCGAGATTACCATAATTATGTCCATGACCAAATTTACAGCAAATTTGATTTAAAAATTGAAATAAATAATTTCAAAAATATTTTTGCCAATATTCAAGGTGTCAAGTATGTTGATCTATTATGACTAGATGTTGATACCATCTATTTAGAAATGCTCATGGTTTACTGTATTCTTTTTAAAAATGTGGCAAAAGAGTGCTTTAAGGGATACATTACCCCTAGGAATGATTCAGCACAAGAGAAGCCACTGACCTAGAAACTGTGGAAATAACAGGTTCATAACCAAAAAAGTATTGAAATAACATGTCATTTTAACACTTTATATATCTTGAACCTGCTATTTCCTCAGTTCATAGGCGATTCATAAACCACAGTTTATCAAGTTGAACAGAATCACCGGTCTGCCTCTGTGTTATATGTATTTTTTGAAAATATGATGTGTTTACACAGGACAGATAACTGTTTTCCCTCTAAAGCCTAAATAAATATATATAAATAAAATTTCTTAAAACATGACTGACTTTCAAGTTTTTGTTCTTGTTGAAAAATTAATCAGTATGCATTAAATAGATATGATGAAATCAGAACTGATTATTAATCTTAGCAACTCTAAGTGTAGATATTATTAACATTAATCTAAAACTCTTGATTTTGTTTTTAACCTGACTTCTTTGTCTCGACAATACCTTGTTTCAGCGAGTTCTGTAGTATAGTTATAAATGTTGTAAACTTTTCCCTTCTCTCACCTTTTCAGTCTTTTGCCTCTAATACTATTTTATGACTTCCTATATTCTGTTATCTTTCCCCATCCCCCACCCTGAGATGGGGCTAAATACATGCAACCCAGGCTAAGAAAAGACAGTCAAAAAGCAAGGCTGAATCGATCCAATCTTCACAGGTTAGTCTCAACTGTGTAGGTTGAACTGGTAAGCAAGTGAACAGACATTCACTTTTGATTCTGGAAATATGTCCACATGCCTGCAGTGGTCCAGGCCAGAAGCTGAGAAGTGCTAAAGCATGCCTCCCTACTGGGCTAGAGCAGAGAGCTTGGGACAAGGTTAGCCCATCCACCATGCAAAGGGAGGTTTGTGGGGGAGGAACAAAGCATCCTGGGATGTTGGACAACTATGAGTTAACTTGAATCTGGATGGGATCTGGGAAAAGTTCAACAAACCAACTTAATCTAAATCAGTTAAAGTCAGACACTGCTTCCATCCAGGTTTATTTTAAATGGGTTTTGGCCATTGTGAAAGCAGTCTATGTGCACTGAACTTCTGTTATGTTACAGATTTGAACTGGTTTCTGATCACTTATACTGGTTTGTGTGCAATTTAATTCCCAGCCACAGTGTTTAAGGCAAAGGCGTGCTATTGATTGATCTTGTGAAATCATTATAATTTATTGTAAGTTTTTATTACAGTATAGTTTTCTGTTCTGTTAATTCTCTTTAATCATTATTGCATGTGGAAAACATGTTTCCTTCCTGAGTTGTCTATAATGGCTAGGGATAGAAATTACACATAAACTGGTATACGTGATTGGAAACCAGTTCAAGTCTGTAACACACCAATAGTTCAGTGCACATAAATTGCTTTCAAAATGGATGAAACCAGTTTAAGATAAACTTGGATGCATGTAATACCAGAATTAACTGATTTAGGTTAAATTGCTTTATTGAACTTCGGTTCAAGATCCCCTCCAGATTCAAGTTAACTCACTCAGCATCCTAGGATGCTTTGCACCTCCTCCACAACCCCCCATACTCCTCACTCCTTGCAAGGTGGGCAGGCTAGCCTTGGCCCATGCTGTCTGCTCCAGTTGAACAGGGAGGAGTGCTTCTTGCCTGGGCCACTGTAGGCATGTGGCTGCATTTCCAGAATCAAAGTGAATGCCTCTTCACTTGCTTATTGGTTCAATCTGCACAGCTTAGACTAACTTGTGAAAATTGAATCGATTCAACCTCAGGGTCTTTTGACTGTCTGCACTTGGCTAATGAGACTTAAAGTTATGCTAAAATCATGCTATGGGTAATTTGGCATCCACCAGTTTACACAAGCTGTTCAAATTATTACTTCCAATACATGTTATACCTTGCACTTTTCAACAATAACTTTATCTACCCTTGTACTCCCATTCTCCTAGTGTTGTATGTGCCTATGAAATGTCTCACAATCCTCAAGCATGAACCAATGATGTAACTGTTTGCCATTTGCAAAGGTTACCAATTTATTTTTCACCCCTTCTTCCAAAACTTTAAGAAATATATCCAATATCACTTCTCACAGATTCATGAGGAAGGCTGCTATTATAACTTTCTTCAGTCAGTAAGCTCTATCCTGGCAAGTCAAGGTACCAGTACTTTTGGGGAAGGGTTTATGGGACTGAGCTTGAGAAGAATAAAAGAAACCTGATTGTTGCTATCAGTTCCTCACATACTAGAGAGAATCTAAAAGAAAAATAATCCAGTTTATAAATCGCAAGATTGAATTGATGTCAGTATGGCTTGTTTCAGTTTCCTCATCAAACCAAAATAATGTAGTTTTGGCAAAATGGCAAAAAAAGTAGGTTTGACAGTATGACCACATCTATGCTAGGGGCCTTTTTTAGCTGTTTACTAGCCATCAGGCTGCAGAAGCTTGGGTGTGCATTAGAGAGTCTTGCTGCATTATGTTGGCTTCTTGTACTCATCTGACTTGTTTTCACTGATTTCTATTTTCAGCAAAAGACACAGGATAAAAGAAAAGGTATCGTGTTTATTTCATTGAGACAGGGCATCTGGGAGATGAGGCTCAAATAGATACACACAGAGCAAGGAAGAAAAAGGAGAATAAGCAAACACAGGGAATAATCTGGATGCAAATCCCAAAGGGCCCAGAAAACTTAAATTTTTCCACAGAGCAAATGATAACCAGCTGAATCCACCTGATTAGGTCTTTACAACTTTTAAGCTTCTGCCTTTGGAATAGAAAACTATTGGCATAAACTTAAATCTTGTAAGAGCATAGTTAAACAGTTTCACATGTGTGTCAGTTATTGTTTAGAGAAAAACAAATTTCCCCTTTACATAATATCTACATATGTTACCATTTGACCATAACCATCCCACAGATGCCATTCTACATTTCAGATTATGTACAAATATTATATTGCATGTGGCAGTCACTAGGCTGCACCATATTCAGTGACTTCGTTAATTCCATAGCAACATATAAGAGAAAAGCGGTGACATGGGGTGTATCTACACATGATACTTTACTGCACAGTAGAACAAATTAAAAATTACTGTGTAGTAAGCATCAGTAACTATATATACTGACCCTTATTGCCAGTAATTTGGTGTACTCAACAGTTTGCTACCTGAAAATGCAAGTAGCAAATTAAACTGCTAAGTAATTACTGTGCAGTATGGCACACGAAGACAGCCAACCCAGAGCAAATTTGCTCCCAGTCAACCAGACAGGAGGGGGAGGGAGATTGCTCCCTGCTCCTAGGAGCTGCTTGCTGCAGGCTCTGCCACCAGATCCTGGGCAGGGATAATGTCCTCCCACCCCAGCAGCAGGGAGCTCCCAGTTCCTGCTCTTCAATCACTGAGAAGAGGCTGGGAACTCTCTCTGAGCCCCAGCTCCTTGATCACAATCACAGAGTGAGGGCTGGGAGCTTCCTGCATGGGGAAAGGTCCCCTCCCATCCTGCAGCTGGCAGGTACCCTGACTAACTGCCCCTAACCAGGACAGTTCCCAGCCAGCCCTGGGCTGCATGGGAAAGTCTGTATTTGCAGCCTGGAGGTAGCTGGGGACTGTCCCATTTCAGGCAGTCCCCAACCAGCTCCAGGCTGCACATGCAGACTTCCCTGCATACCCTGGGGCTAGCTGGAAACTGTCCCAGTCAGGACCTGGCCCAGACCTGCAGATTTCTCCCAGCCCTGTGCCCCAATTTTGGTGATCAAGGCAGGGGGCTTAGAAAGAGTTGAGGAGGGGCAGGTCCCAGCCCCCTGCCCCAATCTGCCAGTGGGGCAGCTATCAGCTGGGTGCTCACTGCTAGCTGCCCCCCCAGCAAATCAGGGCATGGGGTTGGGACCTGCCCCTCCTCAACTCTGGGGCAAGGGGACATTGTCCAAGCCTAGGGTCTGTCACTGGAGCCCACCCCAGCAGCAGGCAGCTTCTGTGGGCAGGGAGCAGTCTTCTAGCCCTGACCAAGAGCCTAGTGCTGCTTCAGGGAGCCAGTGCAAGGCCAAAGGGGGCAGGAACAGACTGCTGCCAAGAGCAGCAAATCTGCTCCCAAATCCCCATACATGTAGATGCCTGCCCAAGTTGGGTTTACTCTAGAGTAATTTACTCTACAATAAATGCACCCCACAGCATTTGCATGTGTAGAAGCATCCACTGTCACAATAGCAAAAAAATGCAGAAATCATAACATAAATTATGGTCAGGTATAGACATTACACTGTTGTCAGTATAAGTGATTGGTAACCAGTCTATAACAGAACAGAAGTTTGGTGCACGTAGACTGGTTCAAAAATGGCAGAATCTAAACTACTGATCTAAACTACTCTGCTTACAGCAAACCACGTTACGTAGATAAATTCTGCCTTGAGCTTTTTGCATGTCTACACCTAAACAATATATCCAATCCTGGGGCTGCTATAGTGTTTTTACTGCTCTTTTTTTGAGAAGACCAGTAAATCCAAACTCATAACAATGAACATTTTAAACACTCTCCTATCATCATCATCACTTACTTTGCTTTGGACCAATAGGTTTTCCTGTACTTTTTCCATCACCAGAATCAGTATGCACATGATCTTACAAACAAAAACATACCATTGCTTCCAAACAATACACAAAAAATCAGGCAAGAGATCAAATAATGTGTTAAGAGGAACAACAGCTAAGACCCACCTCCCACCTAGAGAAACAAGGAGACTTCTGGTCTACTTTATAATGAATTAAGAGAGTCAAACAACAAAGCAAGTTATAAAAATGTCAAACTTTTTCCAAATGTTCCTCTTAGGAAAAACATTCTGAACAGCTTGCATACTGGAGCCATCATAAAATGTTTCTGCTAAACACATGTGGAACAAAAATATATGCAACTTATTACGCCAATGCTGCATGAGGCATGTACCATAAATTGTCTCATATAAAAATCCACTTACATATGCAACCTATATAAAATACACACAGCAGACTACCTTCATACACGAAACTTCTCTCTCCCAGATATGCCAGCATTCATCATTCATTAACCCAGTTTTCCATTAGGCACCATTTAATTTCCTCTCATAGAGCTAGAAATGAATGGGAGAAGTTTTCCATAGCAAGTTGCAAAGCAACTACAATTACTGTCCATCAAACCCCTACTTAAAACCCGGCTTGGCAATGATGCCTATAGAATACATGGCAATCATTAGGGCCAAGGGCATGCTAGGACTGTTGGTTATTATACTTAAGACTGCTTCATCAGTAGCCTGTCCACAACTCTGTCTCCATTCCATTGTCTCTCCCCGTGTGCTTGGACCTTATACTCTTTACTATATATGTATACATTTTTAATAATATATTTCTTCTCACATAGAAAAAAGTAAAATAACTATTCCACTCTTTCTAGAGCCCCATTAAAGCACATAAAATACAAAAGCCTATGCCAAACTTTAGATACAATGCTGCATCTCTTCAACAGAGACCAAGAAAGCCACAGAGACTATAGCAAAGATAAATTTCAAATTCTAATAGACACAAATTGAAGTTCTTTGGAACAACATATTAAAGTCAAACTACCAAAAGTCACAGGGGAAAAAGACTAGAGTGATGATAGCAAGTTGCAGTCACACACGTATCAGAAAAGCATGAAACAAAACAAAAAACAAGAAGAAAAAAACCCCAACTAACCAAACAAACCAACTTGTATAAAATATTGCAGTTTCCTGACCCAACTCCCTCGCCAACACACATACACTTTTGTTGTTAACAAATTCCCAGCAATCTAGTTTGTTCCCTTTGAGAACCATGTTTTTAAACTCCATCCAGCCAACTGAAATTTATGTCAAAGTCTTGCAGCATTCAAGAAACCAAGATTCAGTCTGGTACAGTAACTTGCCAGTAGGAAAAGATACCCACAGAGACATGATGAAAATAATAGAACAATATGACTTACAGTATCAAAAATCTACACAAAACATTCCCTGAAAGTGACATCCATTACAGCCCTTAACAGAGAGAGGATGTGAAAGCAGACAGAGCATGCTGTTCAGCGTGCACAAATCAGAGAAAAGCTTATCATCTTTGAGGGCAAACCCTTGGCCCGAATAGAGGCCTTTGGAACAACCCACTTTGGTGAAGTGAAAGTCGGGCAATCAAAATGCAATGGCAAGAAGAGAGGGAGATGCGGACAACTCATGAGCACCCGGGAGATTGTCAAGCCTCAGGGTGGACACTTGAGAGTGTTGGGAAACTGAAGACAGGAACGGGCAAATTCCCTGACCCTCTAAATGCAACATCCTTCCCAAAGATGACTAGGGCTTTCTAGAAACACTGAAGAAAATGACTGAAAACCTTCCACAGCCCTTTCCCTCTTTTCTTTGATCACTTCCCTCACCCTCCTGGGTTTTATCCAGGGCTACATGGGGATGTTTTAACCAGAGTCCCTCATTAAAGTACTCCTGGCTCATCCTTAGGAAGGGAACAAGATATAGGAGTATTATAAAGGAATCTGCTTTCCTCAGCTTGCACCAGATGTGGCCCTGTGCATTACAGGCACATTATTGAAATCTTAGAGCCAAACAACTTCTGTAGACTTTCTTGGGAATCTGCAATAGTAACTAAAGCCTCTGTTTAAAAGGAAAAAAAAATCTGACCCCTCAACCTTCCAATCCATAAACAACAACACCTAGCATTTTAATTGTCTAAAAGACATTGCAAAGCCCACTTAATTCATAATTAACAATAATGTTGTTAACATCACTTATCACAAGCAATCATTGCAGTATTCAGTGTTTTCAATTATTTAGAGACTTAAAGCACTTTCAGACTGTGATGTGCTTTTACTTTGGTTATGAATTATAAAAATGTATGCAAATGGAAATTGATAACAAAAACATTGATTTCCCTGTTTGTTTTTATGCACCGATTTACATAAAACATCCATCATTATGATACTTGTGTTTAGTATTTTTATTCTGTTACAAATTCAAAAGACCAA
Source organism: Gavialis gangeticus (assembly GCF_001723915.1). Classification (NCBI taxonomy): domain Eukaryota; kingdom Metazoa; phylum Chordata; order Crocodylia; family Gavialidae; genus Gavialis; species Gavialis gangeticus. Next base: position 95,931,973 of record NW_017729024.1, read on the forward strand.
AGCTTAATTTACCAAATTCTTTACACAGCAATCAAAGGAGAAGGAAATCAAGCAAACAAACATAACGCTTGTTTCTCAGGTGGAAAGAGGATAGAATAGCCACAGCAGGATAACTAAATTATTGTAACTTTGATTGTAAAATAATTAGTTCCAATAGCAAATTTTCTCTCTCTTGTTCAATGTTTTACAGATACTAGGCCCAATTTTCCACTGCCCTGCAACTTGAAGGATGTTCGCTGAGCAAAGTTAAGTACTAAATCAGAACTCTCCAGCCATAATTTGTCTGTGTTCGAATTGTTCACAAGAAATGAAGAACCACAAAAAACAGGGTAAATTAAGCAAGATTTATATTCACAAGGCTTTCACCCACCTCATCACCTGCTGCCTTGCACCTTCCCTTCTAGCTGCTCCCTTGTGCCCCTCAAAAAAACTCAGTACGCCACTTATCTAAGCCAATGCGAGCCACCACCAAGTGGTATTAAATTTAAATCCATGCAAATGCTTATACAAAGTGGAAGAAAGTCATGGACAACTAGTTCTGTCATACTCCTTTTGTAATTAAGGACAACTGTAGAAGTAGGAGGATGAGCAGAAACAGACACAAGCCTCTTGTGCAGACAGTCAGACAGTGAAGTTTCAATTTTAGCTAGCTTTCAGACCATTCTAGTACCTTTAAGTTACTGGTCCCACATTTTCCTCAGCGGTGAACAGTCATAATTCCCCAACTTTCTGTCACTAGTGACTTCTTGCCCCTAGGTACATAACTCCTTATGTCTACCAGGGATCTTTAAGCACAGTATTTGTGAAGTGGAAAGCTGTTATCATCTAAACAACTGGAAAGGGTTAGCTAGTTCACGCTGCTGTCCCTGGGTGCATGATACTGTTACCTACCTGTGAAGCTGCTAGAGATGCAATCATGCAGGGAGCTGAAGTGTTCCTGGATCAAACACTACAACAATTAAACAAGGATTTGGAGAGGGAAGTGGTTTGCTGCAGCTGCAAACTAGATGGACAGGTGGATGCATTGGCTCTTCACATTGCAGTTCTACATGGTCTTAATTAAGTCTAATTAGACCACAGCACCTGCTCCTCTCCTCTCCTGTGCACCTGGATGAGATTTATTTCCTGGACTATCATGGTTGCAACAACACTCCAACCCTGCTATTCTCTATATCCTTGACAGCATTAATCTGGCATTCTGAATTTGGGGAAAAGGAATCAACAACTCAACCTAAGATTAGTGGATGATGTGTGAGAGACTGATGGGTTTTTCAAAACAGCAGGAGATGTTGTAGTCACATGGAGTCCTCACTACTGCTTGCGCTACCCTTAGCAGACTTGGTCTAATACTGCTGGTGTGTGGTTAATGAAACTTTTTCCAAGTACATAAAAGTCTCTGCTGATTCAAAGAAATAAGTGTATGGCTTCATCCAAAACCTATTAAAATCAACAGAAAGCCTCCCATTTAGGTGAATGGATTTCAAATTAGTCCCACAGTGTTCTTGATCTGTAGCAAAAGAGAGCACAAAAAAAGATATAGAGGAAGAGTTGAGGGGAAAAAAAATTATGTAATAAAATGAATTTCATTTTCCCGTCTCTTCACATTAAAGCTGGTCAACATTTTCCAAATGATTTTTCCATCAACATTGTTTTTAATAAAAATCTATTCTTTGCCAAAATTGAAAATGCTCAGTTTTCTGATTTTGCTGGCAACAGATAAATTGTTTAATTTTAGAAAAGTTTCTTTGTTGTTCAACTTCTTTTTCTTATTTAATGTGGATGTAATGTTAATTCTTCCTTCCTTCCTTTTCAAAAAGTAAAAATTTTCACCTATCAAAATCAGGAATGATTTTTTAATTGTTCTTTTTAATCCTCATGGAAAAAAAATATCAAAGCTGTGTGTCATACTGATTGTTCCCATTTCAGTGGGTTCTCTTTCTAATTCATTTTTAAATATATCATAAAGATAATGCAATATAATAAACTCTCAAAACATTTTCCACATGTATCCCAATTCCAAATTCCAAATCGCATACAAGTTCCATACACGCAAAAATGCAATACTTGATTTGCACACACACACGCGCGCACACACACACATGCCTATTTCCTTCTCCTTTCTATCAATTTGGCTAAATACAGACAGACAAAAAGCCCAAGGCTGAATTGATCCAGGCTTTGCAAGTTAATCTAATCTGCAAAGGGTAAACTGAGAAACAACTGTTCTGTTACAGATTTAAACCAGCTTCTGATGACTTAAACTGGTTTATGTGTAACTTCTGTCCCTAGCCTTACTGAGGATGTGGGATAAAGGCACATTGGTCTGTACAACTGTATTCTATCCCTGTGTGCATGAGTGTGTAATAATAAGAATAATAGTAAACATACACATAATATACACAAATTGAATACAGTTTCCTGGAACAATGCAGAGAACAGTCGATAAGTGTCTTTATTCTCCTATCCCACACCTACAGTAAATGACAGCAGGGAGCAGGAAATGGAATACAAAGGCAGCTCTCCAGTTGAGAGATTCTGTTCC
>NW_017729024.1:95939514-95953360 GCF_001723915.1 Gavialis gangeticus
ACCTACAGTAAATGACAGCAGGGAGCAGGAAATGGAATACAAAGGCAGCTCTCCAGTTGAGAGATTCTGTTCCTAGACTACTTGAAGTATGCTCCCAGCCCTTGTAATGTCAAGCCTAATGCATTCTGGTTCCTTTCAGCCTCCTGCAATCTACTGGGAAGAACTTTATTCCAGGTTTATACAATGATGAGAGCTGCCCTTGCTACCTTTTTCTAGTATTTATAGTATACACAGGAACCTTGGGTCATTGTGAATCACTTCAAGGTTACTTTTTTTTCCCCTTTACTTCTAAAGAAATGTGAGCTGCATCATCCAGCACAGACCACATATGAAAGGAGTTCAACAATCTTGCTAAGTGGCTGCTGGACAATATGCTACATCACATGGTAGAGGATTAAAAATAGGAGCATTTCAAAGAATAATAGATGGAACAGCTAGCCCACAAATTAAAGGCTGACTTTACAGAACTCAGGAGGTGTGTTTTTTTAACCCTTTAAGGTCATGTTCAGTTGCAGACAGCTTGCTGGAATTCAATGATTCATTCATATGACTTCTCCATCTCTTCCACCAAACAGTAATATATAGAAAATGGAGCAATAATAACAAAATATTGTTGTTGTTGTTATTCTCTGTGCAACATTTTTGTGAAAAAGAAAAAAAGAAAATGAGACATTTGGGCCACAATCTTTTTTTAAAAAAATACAATAGAAGGTGCTGTTTTTTTGCCTCCCAGGTATTCTTACAGTGAGGGGGCAGCTGCATCACAGATGCTTCTCAGTGTGTCAGCCACACCAGGTGAGAGACGTGTAGCCTCTACCTTTTTGGAAGCTGTTTTCTTACACATGGTGTGCCCCCCACCAGCTCTCTGTGGATCAGCTATGGTTCCTCAGCAGACACATCTGGATTCTGCTGTAGTGCCAGACTTCCCTTCGGGGACTGTGATTGATGCATAAATGCAATGACATAAAGCAGCCTTTTCAGAAACAAAGTTTATTTAATCTCAACAGCAGGAATAAAACATAACAAGGAAGGGATTTTCAACATAGCACTCTACAGACACCTGTATACCTAAAGCTTAATTAAAGCTTACCTTAACTAGGGCAGTACCTCCTCTGGGACTGAAAAAAACTGTTTGTATTGCTTCAGTCCTTGGATCTCTCTTCCCTAAATTCAGTGGCCCCAGTTTTTAGCCACTCCAAAGGTAAGAGGCACTGCCAATATGGAAGAAGGTTTTTTATACATCGATCAAGAACTGGATGACCTTGAAGACTGGGGTTACAGAAACAGAATTAAATGCTATAGTAGAAAAAGCAAAGTCATGCATTTACAAACCATTAAGAAGAATTTCTGCTATAAACTGGGAGCTTATGAACTGGAAAGAGAAAGAGAAAGAGACAGACCTGACTTTATCTACTGACTGTAGGATGATTATGAGCCATCAGTCTGATGTGGCTGTGAAAAAGTCAAATGCAGCTGAAGGGGCATCTGTTTTCAGCAAGGAAAGAGAAGCATTGATATCATCATAGATGCTACTGATTAAAAAAAAAACAAGCTCCCCTGGAATACTGCATACAATTCTGGTGAATCATAGTCAAGAAACATGAATTTAGCTTGTAACTGATTCAGAGTAGAGCCATAAGGATCATCAGGAAAAGAAGAATTATGAAAGGAGAATAGTGAACAAGTTAGCTGATATTAACCCTTGTAATCACATAGCCAACAACACATCAGTCAAAATAGCAGATAGAAAATATTACTTCATTAAATATTAGATGTATCTTCCATGTCCTTCACAAGGTTCTTGCTCTTCCCTGTGGCCTGGGTTCCATGGCAGAATGACTTTTCCAATGTCTACCACCCTAGCATCTCTAGCTGATGTGCCACAGTGGGAGACAGTCCAGCAGAGAAAGAGACCTAAAGCCAGTCTAAGGAAGAGACTTAGTTCTCTTGCTATAGAACTATAGCTTTCAGAGAGTACTACAGCAACATTTGAAATAGAAAGTCTTGGAGAATCAGTTGATTTTTGCACCTTATTTTGAGGTTCATGTATTCTAGAAGCTGATGCAGTTCTGAGGTTCACGCACAATTTTCTCCCTCTATCCCATGGACTATATGATGTTCCTATTCTTTGAAGCTAACTTCCTTCTTTTTAGGAGACCACCACCACTTTCCAGGGCTATTTCTTTTTCAAAGTATTTAATGACCTCAGAAGGGGGGCATGGGGAACAGGAGGTGTTGCCCTCAGATATAAAGCATTTTTAACAAAGTATAAAGCAACATTTTAACAAAAAGATGCTCTCAGAGATTCTGCTATGCAGAAGGTGCATCTACATGAGACACTCTACTGTGCATTAGACTAATCTGATGCTTAGTAAAGCATCACCTTCTACATGTGCACTGGATTTACTGTGCATCAAATTAGTCTAATGTATCATTTGCTAATACCAACACATACAGGTAATAGATAAACAGTGCATTAGGTAATATGCAGTAGTGCACGTGTAGGTGTTGACTGGGAGCAGTTTTGCTCCCAGTCAGCCCAGGCTGCAGGGGACCACTGCTGTCTGACTACACTCCAATGCATTGGGAAGCTGTGCATATACATTGGGACCCATCACAATGTGCACAGTGCCAGGAGAGCTGTGCCAGCTGCAGGAGCAGCTGTCTCTCAGCCCTGTGCACATTGGGACAGGTCTAAATCTTTCCAAATCTCTCCAAATTGATTTGGAGGGTTTGGATTTGGTTGAGAGACATTAAAGGATCTCCTGATTTGATTTGGATTTGGAGATTCAGCCGCTGAATTGGGCTGAATCTCTGCCGAATCGAATCAGGGACCGAAGCTTCACACAGTTCTAGTGGGTACTTTGTATCGCCCTTGATGAAAGAACAAGTCGTGGTGAGCTGTGCTGTAGAGGAACACAGCAGAATGCACTAGCAAGATGTAGTTGTGCTGAGTAGAGAGCTTAGGGCCTTTGTACATTTTGGGGAACTGCCAGCCCTTGTGTGGCATGAGTCAATCATGCTAGCTGCTTTGTAATAATTTTTTACTGAACATATGGACACAATTAGCCTGAGTCATACAGCTTCTGCCTAAGCTGAGAGTCATCACAGATAGTGAAATAATAAAAGTGCCCTCACAATCCATCCCTATTAAAGGGAAACATACATTTTTTCTTAATGTGAGCCTGTCTCTGATAGCAAGCATTTCTAGGGCCCAGCTAATGATAATTGCAGCTCACTATATTGATCCACTTCGGGCTGACTGTAGGTACAGGCAGACAACCCATCTTTTATGTTCTTACTTTCAGTTCTTTTTCACCCACAAGGAGTTTCTAAGGCAAAACCAAAATGCACAAGTCCACTTTTTTCCATCAGTTTTAGCTATATGACTAGGCAATAGTACAACCTATGTGTTACTTTATTTGGCCGGTCTGTTCACCAGGAAAAGGCACACTGAATGTACATTTTAATGGTTTGACTCATTCACTGTTGCTGTTGAATGACAGAGACTGAGTTTGCAGGTTCTGTCTCTCTACTCCCATTATATGTACATTTGGACCCTCACAGAGAATAACGCACACTGGAGCAAGGAGAAGTAAAGCTTTATTTCGTACTTCTTTGATTGATCTGGCTCAGGGGCCTGGCTCCGATTTTCAGGTTGTGATTCACCTAGTATTGCCTGCTGCATGGAAGTGGAAAGGCAGCTACTAGGAGGCCTGGCTTTGCCTCTTTCATTCACTAACATAGGTAGCTGTGTGTGAAGAAGTGAGTAAGCTCCTCCAAATGAGCAGAAGAAAAGGAAACATAACTTGCTTCTCCTAGAACAGAGGGTTAGTAGGGAAGAAAGTGTGTCTCTGATTGCAGTTTGTTCCCTAGTTTGCTCTAGGTGTACCATGTGCCCTTTTCTCAAGGCAGATTGTAAAATTACTATCTAGCCCTTAATATCCAAGTTCATTGATGTTTAATTTGGTGCAAGAGCTGTTTGTTTGCTGGATACAACTTTACATGAGCACCCTACCCCCTTTTATATCATGTTTCAGGTGCTCTCTTGTGGCAGGTAGACATAAACTAGCTGAATCAAGTGCATGGGGAGCTATGACAGTTTTTTCATGCTATGAACCAAGGTAACGTTTGGTAACAGCATATTAAGTGCTATTTAGACTGGCCATCTCTACATTTATATTTGCTTACCATTTAGGGCAGGGGTGGGCAATAATTTTAGCTGGAGGACTACTTAATGAGTTTTTGGGACCTTTCAAGTGCCACTTCCAGCTCTCCATCCTCTGCTCTCTCTGTCCCTTTTCTCTGCTTTCTGTCTCTCCCTCCCTCCCCTTCTCTCCAGAACCTGGCCAAAGCTGTAGTTCATCCCCAACAATCAGCTGTGGATAAAGGCAGAAGCTTCTGCAATGCTGGGCAGAAATCAGCATCAGCTGTGGGTACAGCTAGCAGGGTCCAGAGGCCTAATGCAGAACCTGCCGGCAGTGTCCACAGCTGATGCTGCTGCCTGCCTGGTGTGGCAGAAGCTCCTGCCTGGGTCCACAGCTGAGCACTGGGGCTCCTGGTGAACTACAGCTTTGGCTGGGTTCTGGGGGAAGAGAAGGAAGGGGAGGGAGACAGAGAGAGGAGAAGAAAGAGAGAGAGAGAAATGCTTGCACCCATCCAGCAGTGCAGAAGCTCCTGCCTGGGTCCATGGCTGATGCTGCCAGCAGGTTCCAGGTTGGGGCTCCAAGAGGGTGGTAGGGCATCACTTGCAGGTTTTGTGTCCAGGCTTCTGAAATGCCATTAGCATCCACAGCCTGCCTGCTTTAGTGGAAGCCTTGTTTTCCAAGCTGATGTTGCTGGGTGGAAGCAGTCCCACCTGGCAACACATGGTGGCCAGAGCTTATGGTTGTCTGTGGGCCAGATCTAAGGAGTTGGCAGCTGTCCACCTATGGGCTGGATCAAATCTGTTGGTGGACCATGTTTTGTTCACCTCTGACTTAGGAGATCAGCTGAGCAATATCCACACTTGATAAACTCAAATTTTAGGCCACCACAGAAATACTACCACTCTTTATATCAAACATGATTAGTGCATGCCTGATTCTAAGACACAAAAGTACAGAAGACTATCAATGATTTAATGGAAGATATCCTCACTACATCTGACTCTGGGTTAGCTAGCAAGTTAAAAAGAAATGTAAAGCAAATTGAAAGATGAAATGATGCACAGATTAGAAATGTTTAACAAAAAGAGAGAGAGAGAAAAGTATTTTAGAAGGACCACCAAATGCTAATCAAGGCTGATGTCAATGAACGAACTGAATAAATATGAGAAAATATTGGAAGTTTTGTCAGGCATCCAACTGACCAAATACAACAGTCCTTCTCTCTTATTAGCAAACAACGCAGTTCAGGCTACGAGAGTCAGTCAAGCAGTAGATGAGGCTAACACTGAGCCTATATAGATACTGAAGGGAACTGGAGGCACATCAGAATAAACTGGGTTTAATTTTAACATCGCAACTTTCATATGCAAAAGATCCTGATTAAAAAGCAACCATTGGCCTATTTGATGTCTGCTGAGGAGCACTCAAAAAGACAAAATCAGAAAGAACAAGCAAATGTCCTAACCGCAAAGATAATGACTATTGTGTGGTAGGCCTCTCTTTGGATTTGTCATTATATGAAAAATTCAAAAGACCTCTTTTTCATTCTATTAAGAAAGGAAAGCATTTGTCAAAACCTTAATTTTTTTGTGTAACAGAATTCTTGTTTTCTAGCCAGCCCTCCTAATGAGCAGATATGCAAGTAACCTGCATCTCAGCACTACTTTGTAAAGTGCTTTGCTTGTTTTCACTAAATGTTTTATAAGAGAGCATAGAACTTAAGTTCAGGAATGATGAGTCTTACAAAATGGCAAAGAAAGATTTATGCCATAAGTTGTCATAATTTAACTTTATTTCCAGAACCATTGTGCCCTGAATCTTCCGTAAGACTAATTGAATGCACTTTCCAAGGAATGGGTGATTTTATATTTTTAGGGGAAATAGTGTCTGTCATTAGAAACGTACAGGGCGGGGGGTGGGGAACGGACACAGATGGGTTAGTTCTGATCCAGCTGCATTCTTGATGCAGTACTTTGCTGAAGTCATATCTAATTAAACTACTTTTGTGACAAGTCTGAAAGAATGTTTCCCATAAACTGACTTGGAATAAATCAAAGCAGTGACTGGTCTTTAGTTCTACAGAAATCTACCTAAAATGCCATGTTTTAACATCACATAACTTGATACTTTTATTGACTTAAAAGATGTTGCGGTGGGGAAAACATGCTGTTTTATTGATTTCCAAAAGCATTTCTTCATAACTAAAATCACAGGGTGGCTGTGTTTCACTCAATATGATAAGGTTTAAAAATTCATTTGTTTGGCTGGATTGAATACTAACGACTGAAATAATTTTTCTTATTGTGTTAGCTGATGGCAGCAATATTTGTTGGGAGTGTTTCATGTTCACATGTAAACAATATTAAAACTGTACATGAAATCCAAATTTGTGCCTGCATAGACAGAGAGCAGCTGAGCTGTCACCAAAATTCTCCCACTAGCAACTTGGAAAGACAGAATAAGATTGACGACACAGAGTAGTTGAGACTTTGTGGACTGAAAGGTCATACCAATGAAAAGCAAACTAAGAGCCTGGATACAAAACAGATTTACTCTCATGTAATCCACCTTTATAATGGTATATTATATGATGCATTTGCCTACAGAGGAGCATCTTGCTAAAATCCATTGTAGAGTTACCTTTGGAAAAAAAAATCAGTAAGAATGTCAACCTTAATGACAATAATACAGGTGTTGTGTGTCTGCATTTAACCTGAGAGCCATTTGCTCCATCCAGACAGGCTCTTACCTACGTTTCTGCCAGCTGCAAGCCACTGATATAACTGGTTGTCCACCTGGGATCCTGATGTAATTTACATCAACATACAAGATTTATATTTATTATAGCAGTGTTAATGTATCAGATGTACAATCCCTGAAATGAAGACATTTCCTGGTACATGAGTAATCACAGGGGGCTTCAGTCTGGGTGAAATTAATTTCCTATGCAAAGAGACTGTACAAGGCTTGTGGACTTGATATATTCATATTCTTTCTGAAGGATGATTTTTAGCCAAACACAAGTTCTGCCTTATTCACACATAAGTTATTAGAGATACAGCTGTGTGGTATACAGGCTAGGAATAGATGTTGTATTTGCTCCTGGACAAGCTGTGCCTGTGTTTGTCTCTGAACAGAAATATCCTGGGATTGGCATGTATACACATCACCCTTCTAATCAGGGTTTAGTGAACAGCTGAAGGCACTGCTGCTTTTCTACTATTGATTCAACAAAGCAATCCCAGGATAATCATTCAGGTGCATTTGGCATTGTCCCAGAGCAACCTGCTAGTGCATCTTATCATGGGGAACCTTTTTATGATTTAGCCTGGGACAATGGACACGGACATCTAAACAACTAATTTTTCCTGGGATAAGATGATTTTTTCTGAGATGAATACAGTGCCTACTCGCAACCGAACTGTGGGTTTCCATAGTTTATCTTGTTAGAGACCTTAGGATTGGGGTTTTGCTTCATTAGAGAGGGATAGAAAATTAAGTGGGGTATATACATGTATGCCCAGTTCAACTAGGATTGAACATATGTGTTCGCATTTATGTAGGAGTATATGCCACTGAATCCCACCCTACTAACCATGTACAAATCAAGGCTGCGGGTAACTGTAAAAATGCTACCTCATTCAAGAAGAGGTGCAGCATGGCAGGCACCCATCCTTCTGTATTTCCTGCTCACTGGGCACGTCTACATGTGCCCATATGGAAGGAGTGAGCATAATACCATCCATGGGCTGCAGCCAGCCCACCAGGAAATTTCATCTGCCCTGCAGGCATCCACCAATTAATTGTACCCCACCCAGCCCATGTGCTTTGCTCCCACCCTCATGTGCAGGAGGGCCCCAGTCCTGGTCAGCACACAGCTTCCGGGCAGGGCTGCTGCTGCCACTGCTGCAACTGCCAGGGGACCTGTTCAGCTTCCCTGGCCTCAAGCAACTCCTTCTCATGTCCCTGCTGTAGTGCTTGCTCCGGGCAGCAGGTAGAGAAACTTCAGCTGGGCAGGAACGCAGAGTGTGGAGCTGGTGGGAGCCCAGGGCCCATACCCAGCAGGGTGACAGGAGCACAGGGCTCAGTTGAGCAGGGTGTGGTGTGAGGTTTTGGGTATGTGAGGACTCTCCCACACGTCCTGTGCATGGCGCACAGCCCTCCCTGCCAGCAGAAGCACAAACTGATGGCAGGCCCTTGGGGTGGTCATGGTCCATGCAGGAGCAGCCACCCAGTGGCATGTGGCTCTAGCCAGTTCCACAAGATGCACGTGGCAGCAAAGAGAAGAGCCAGGCCAGCTCACCTCTATTGTGTGGGACTCATATGCAGCAACTGGGACTTGCACATTACTGGTGGGAAGCCCCAAATGATGAAGACTGCTGCCTTCCCCGCTCCCTGCCACCATGTGCAGCTCAAAGGACTCTGTCACACATGGTGGGGATCCCTGCTCCCCACTTCCTGGTGGAGTCCCATGAGCTGCACATGGCAGCAGGGAGCAAGAAAGGCAACCAACTCCATCGCATGGGGGTTCCCCCCAGTGACATGTGAGTCCCAGGAGCTGTATGTGAGCCCTGCATGATAGAGGCAGACCATCCTGGCTCTGCTTCTCACCACCATGTGCAGGTCCCAGAACTGGCTGCAGCTATGTGCTGCTGAGCAGATGCACCTGTGCAGGCCATGAGGGCCTGCCTCTAGCTACAGCTGCCTCCAGCAGCAGGGGCTGTGTGCCATGGTGCCATGGTGTGGAGCACTTGGCATACCCCACCCTCCATCGCACCCCACAAGCCCCACATACCCACATCCTCCCCATGCACCCCCAACATATACACACCCCCCACCTGCAACCACACCCCATCCACCACACAATATACAAGAGTAAGACTTTATTTTTGAGCTATTATGAAATCACCTCTATGTTCTCATAAATCAGGAAGAATATTTTTGAAATAAAATTAAAATATGTTATAGTAGATGTTTGACATTTAGTATATGATTTGTTTTTTTCCTGGTTCCAAGATGGCAACTCCCTCCCAAAAGGAGTACTTCTGGGGGCAAGGGGAGGGATTTCCAATGGCAAAGGTCAGAGGTTAGAGGGACACATGGGTGTCTGGTGCCTCTTGAGTTGGGGGGGGGGGCAACGTCCAGTCAGTAGCCGGCCCCGGGGCAGCCAATCACTATGTCTGGATGATTTGTTAAAGACACTTAGATATGGTATGCTAAATAATATTTTCTTGACCTTATAATATAAGGGAACTATTAGGGGGAAAAAATAAACTGCTTCCTTTCACTGGTTTCCTTTTTATCTTTAATGTGTCATGGAGATGCTATATTTCCAATTTCAAGCAGAGCAAAGTCAGTCCCTAAATGTCCTTGGTGCTTTCCCAAGAGGTAGTGTAAGACTTTTTTAGGGTTTGAGTATAACCTGCATTTCAATTTCAAATGTAGCCGTCTGTATGTGACTGATGTTTGCTGATATAAGTAAATATGATGTTCCCTAACCCAGTGATTACTAGAGTACAAAGAGACATGTTAGAACACTCTACAAGTCTCAGCTCTTATGAAATATTCATGGGATACTTATAGGGTTTTTTTCTTTATTTTTTTTCACCCAACATAAAAGTGCTTTCATTTTCTTGTTGTAGCTAGTATTTCAGAGCTGAGAAAGAGGCATTTACTTAAAACTAACTTTGTTACCAAAGAAGTTAATGCTGCTTATTGCAATGATATACTGAAGAAAATCATCTGCAGAGTGCTAATTGTTAACCCTTGGTATTTAATAATGTCATATTTTTCACGCACAAATCCAGTCCTGCATGATTAAGGCACAGTAGATTAGATACCAGATGTCTAATAGAATCATATCTTATTACTAATTAATAGTAGACAAGATTAGTGTCATTAAAAAGACCCAGAGCCATCTTTTTCATGCTCCCATAACTGTAAGATGTGTGTGTCAGGCCCTTGCCATCCGGAAGCTATGTTGGCAGATAATTCGGATAATATGTTGCTTTCCAGGGTGAAAAAATAGTCAATACTTATTCTTTTTTCCCCAAAATATTACCTTTTATAATGGAAAAGTTAAGTATAATTAATGTGTTCTGCTATTTTACTGTGTAAGATAGGGGACTAATGGGATAATGCAAAAAGTGGATTTGCAATGAATCTGAGATCTCCAACTTTTCCCTGGAGATGATGCAAAAATTTTATTCATTTAATTTCACCTAAATTTGTTCTGTCTCCTCTTCTGAGTTTTGGGTTCAAATGAGTTACAAATTCACAAACTGGAGTTAGAGATTACAATAGGATATGGAAAACTGCCAAGATTTATCTATCGGCATCATACAAGGAGTTATTAGTTTACAGAACTCTTGAATTTGGGGGCCAAACTTAATACTGTGATTTTGATAAGTAAGTTAGAGCTATAAATCAGAGTTATCCACCACCATGTCTAGTTTTTAATATGGGGATTTATAGCAGTGGTGCTAAACTGGTACAAACCAAGTTAATTTTATGTTGCTGAGTGTTCATGCCCTTTTTAATCAGAATTATGTTGTTGATATGCTTTATCCAATCAGATGCAAAGCTATAAATACACCAAGGTTTTCAGGAAAGTTTACTGATATTAATAAACCTTTGCATGACCTGCTTCAGAGATTTGAAAGGTAGATTCTGACTGCAATATCTGCCCTGAACAAAAAGCAGTAGCAGAGGTGTAACTAACAGTTTCAGGACCCTGGGCAGAGATACTGTTGAGCATCAGAGAGCAGGAGGCAGGGGTATGAAGTGCCAGAGAGCAGGAGCATGGGATGTTGCTGGCACCCTCATCTAAATCAGCATTCAGGGCTGGTGTCCTACATGCCCTGTCCTAGTTACACGACTGGGAAACACATTGTTGCACTACCCCTGGAGCAGTGCATCTGCTATAAGGGGAGAAAGTACTGTGTTGCGTCCCCCCCAAACTGCATACACTCACACAATGTCATGAGGGGCGCATCTACATGAGACATTTACTGCAAAGCTGCCTAATTAGCTCTGCAGTAAAGTCTCCATGTCTACACATGAAGTCCTATTAGGTTGCAGTAAACTAATAAATGCTGCCATAGATTAGTACTTGTAAATGCAAGTCCTATCTTGCGGCAGCATTATTTACTGTGCAGAAATGTACATGTACATGCTGATGAGGGCTGGCTGGGACATGAGGGTGCTACAGGGCGGGGTCTGCCTGCTGGCTAGCCTGTCACAGGCCAGCTGGGCACTGTGAGTGTATCAATTTTATCATAGGCCAACTAGGCTGTTAGGTTCATTTTTGGATCGAGGAGGCAAAGTTGGGAGTGAAGTAAAGGCAAATTTATTATAGCTTACACACACACAACAGTTAACAGAAAGATAAATACGATAATCAGATAATGCAGTATTAAAGAGCTAATAGTAAATAACAGATAAAAACAACAGATAGATAGATCAATTCTGACACAGGCCAACTGGGCACTGCAAGGGTATTAGCCATTGGGCTGTTCAAAACAACAGATAGACAGACATGGGTTGGCAACTTATCAATAGTCCCTCAATGTCAGGTACGTGCCAAGTGATTTCAGCAAAGTCAGGTGTCCCCAATTGACACTGTCAGAGGGATTACTGGGGAAGATCCCTTGATCAGGATCTGATCCTCACTCACACTGGGAGTCCGGGGTCTGGGCATGGAACAGAAAAGACCATTCTGTTCCCTCCTTCCTGCTGGTTACCTGATGCACGTGCTTTTTATACCTAGTCTTATGCAAATCTGTTGGCTTTAGAGCCACTCATAATGTTGCCCTATAGCTGTTACCCTATGGGATTGAAAGGTGTTCAAAATTATTATAAAAGGTTACTACCCAGACTCGGGTTTATCCAATAAGCAAATTATAATGCAGCACCTTTAGGTTTGAAATTGACATTGCTCTGCCTAAGCCCCAACCCCTTTTAGGTTTCATTTGAATAGGCTTTCTTGGGATGTGCTTTCCTGGAATGTGTTGGGTGTGCCAGGCAGTTGGATCCAGTTTTTTATCATCAAAGCTGAACCCTGAGCAGAAACCGTTAGGTCAGCTAATCTCACATCAACAGCTTTGCCTATGGGGCCCAGTCAGTTCCACGAACAGTTAATTTTATCATTTTGGTTAAATTTATGACAGACAAGTTACATTTGTGGTTTACAAACTTACAAGCTTTATATTAACTAATATTACCTGTTTAGGCAAAATACCGAATGCCTCTAAGAAGCACATATTTGTTGCTTATTAATCCCTCTGGTTCTGGCCATCACACTAGCCTTACACTGAAGCACCCTCATGCCCCAGCCAGCCTCTCTGCAGCACACTGAACTGGGTCAAAGCAGCCCCAGGCTGGCAGACTGACCCCCTGAGCTCCCTGTCATCTGGGGCTGCCCAGACCCAGCTCAATGTGCTGCAGTCCTAGACACATGTGTAAATGCAGTGCTTGGAAGCAATGAACTCTAGTATGATATATGCTGGAATGTATTGCTTCCCATTAATTGCACATGTAGATGTACCCCGGGTATAGCAGCTGTTTGTGACCTGCTCCCCACCTCCCACACTGCTGCCCACAGTGCCAGGAGCCAACACAGGGAAAAAAGGGGAACCTTACTCCCCATTTATTCCCTTGCTATCTGAGCAACAATTTGTCCCTGAATTTGTCATAAAAGAATAAAGCCAGGCAAGTATATTGGTTTCAGAGCTTTTCCTGAGAATGTATAACTCAAGTCTTCTTTTACCTTTGCTTTCCTGAGAGGTAAAATCACTTCCAAATTTTAAAAAAATATTGAACACACCAGCGATATTTAGAACAGTAGTTCTCAACCTTTTCAGATACAAAACACCCACCATTAGATTCAAGGCACTCCTCCATAATTCCTTGTAAACTGAGCATCCCTCCATTTAAGAAATGAATGTATTTACTACAGTGCTTACCTCCTTGCAGAGAAGCCAAGCAGTGGGGGCAGTGCTGTGGTCAGGCAGGAATAAGCCTAAGCCTGCTCTTATCTCTTCATACCTGCTTATCTCTTCACACCATCCGTCAAAAGATCTTGTGGCACCCCAGGATGCCCCAGCATCCTGACTGAGAATCACAGATTTAGAGGAAAAGAGAAAAACAAATAACAAAAAAAATGCGGAAAGGAGATTTTTACCTGTTACCATAATTTTGTGTAATAAAATTTCATTTTTGGCTGGACTTATTTCATGGTTCCATGTGCATTGATATCATATGCTTTGGCTTGAGTGGTATTCCAGTGTTAACTATAAAATGTCCTGAGTGCCTCAGCAGGAGGCCGTTCTGTGTAACAAACAACTTATTTTTTTAATTTACTTACTTAATGTTTAATTTACTTACTCAGTTGGTCTAATACAAGATATCACACCTAAGCAAAGAACCTTGCCTGCCAAAGAACTTATTTATGTTTCTAATGTAAGGGTGTCCAACCTACAGCATGCATGTCACAAGTGGCATAGGTAGCCTGTGTGTGCGGCACATGGTAGATCAGGGGAGAGAGGTGCGGGGAAGGAGCAGGGCACACAGAGGCAAATAGGGCAGGGAACAAGCAGCAGAGCAACCAGTTGGTCAGGGAATGGGTATCAGAATGGCACTCAAGGACAAGAAGCCTACCTTGTGGACCTACCAAAAAGCTTGGTCCCCACTTTGCTGCA
>NW_017729024.1:95958360-95959768 GCF_001723915.1 Gavialis gangeticus
AAGAACTTATTTATGTTTCTAATGTAAGGGTGTCCAACCTACAGCATGCATGTCACAAGTGGCATAGGTAGCCTGTGTGTGCGGCACATGGTAGATCAGGGGAGAGAGGTGCGGGGAAGGAGCAGGGCACACAGAGGCAAATAGGGCAGGGAACAAGCAGCAGAGCAACCAGTTGGTCAGGGAATGGGTATCAGAATGGCACTCAAGGACAAGAAGCCTACCTTGTGGACCTACCAAAAAGCTTGGTCCCCACTTTGCTGCAGAGTAGCCCTGATTTAGGGGCATGTAGAAGTATATATTGCAGTAGTTCCCACACTGTGGGTCGCAACCCCAAATGGGTTTGCAACATCAGCAGATGGAGTCATGGGGGTGGGGGACTGTGAGCTGGGTGTAAGGAGCCATGCTGAGGAAATGGGGCCATAAATTGGGTCATGCTGAGGAAAGGTTTGGGAAGCACTGATGTAGTGCCTTGAGAGAGGAATTGGCTCCTCTGCACCCACTGCCATCTTAGGTGACCTGCACAGACAGCATCAGACATAATCTTGCCAAAATAAAAACAACAATGCAGACAACAAGAAAGGTTTATTTTTTTTTCAATTATTCCCATTTCCCTTCCATTCATCTCGTCAAAATATGTCTTCAGGCACTATTAAAATGACAAATACATGAATGGTCTAATCCACTGTACAACATTTGCAATTAAAAAGAAATGATTGTTGCCATACACTGGTATCAGGATGCCAGAATGATTTCCTATTTTAAACAGATAACACTATCTAAACAACACTTCAGTAATTTTTTCAATAGTTATCACTTATCTTTCTGTGAGATGCAACATGTGGCAATGGGTATCTTCTATTGCCTGCTATACACTGGTCTTTTAATGAATGGGCTGGGATATTGCAACTTACTTTTCAGTCTTAAAGAGCTATTACAACCCCAAGCATATCTTAACTAACCCCTCAGTTGTGCAGAAAATACAGATTCAGCATAGGACTTAGCATACCATCACATTTTGCCCAATAGTAAATGCTACTGTAAATGCTTTTCTAAGTAGAAATTTTAAAGAGTTAAATAAATGTATCTTGGTTAAGATAAAAACAAAGCGGGTACATGATTATAATATGCAAATATTTATATTTTAAATTCATTTGGAGTTTTACCCTTCACTTAAATGCAGAACTTCAATGTCACATTTGTCAGATTATACATCTACACATTATGCATGTGCAGAAACTGGTTTTCATGTACAAAAGATCTCCAAAGATTTTTCTCAGGTATATCTTAGCATATTTCCCAGGCATACCTTAGCCATATGCATTTGAAAAATTGACCTATTCAGAAATTTATATTCATAAATTCAATTTCTTCAATTTCTTCATCAGCGATCTAGATGATGGGGTGGAAA
>NW_017729024.1:95959779-95967323 GCF_001723915.1 Gavialis gangeticus
CCGACCCTTAATCTATGAATCTATGAATCTATGAATAATACTGTTTCTCACATTGTTTCAATGGTTTTGAAGTACTTAAGTTTTACACCATTAAATGTTTCTTAAACTATTTTAAACCACTCAATATTCACTCTTTAGGCTGTGGTGCTCAGTTGCATTTGATCAGCTAAATCATGTCACTGCATTCTCTAATTGTATGAAAACACAAATAGTTACTGCATATTTGAGTATACAAATGTTAAATTTGTTTTTCACTGCATGTGACATTGGAACTTGCCTTCCGGTAATGCATGTCAGTAAAAGTAGATAACCTAAATATTTGCAGAACACTCAAAAAAAGACACTGATATTGTCTAGGCCAGTGGTTCTCAGCCTTTTTTGTATTGGGACACATGTAAACACTGATAACCAATCCTGACCCACAGCCTTCTGACCCTGCATCAGTGTCCCTCACTCCTGACCCACAGCACCCTGGCCCTGCCAGTGCCCCTCACTCCCAAGCCACAGACCACTGGCCCTGCTGGTGCCCTCATAGATTTCATAGACATTAGGGCTAAAATGAACCTCATGAGCTCATTGGGTCCAGCCCCCTGCCCAAGGGGCAGGAAGTCAGCTGGGGTCAGATCACCCCAGCAAGATAAGCATCCAAGTGTTTCTTAAAGGTATCCAGAGCGGGTCCTTGTACCACTTCTGGGGGGAGTCTGTTCTAGACTGGAGACTCAGACAGTAAAGAAGTTTTTCAGTATGTCCAGTCTAAAACAGTTTTCCAAAAGTTTGTGACCATAGACCTTGTCTTCCCTTGGGGTGCCCTGGTGAACAAATGTTCTCCCAGTTCCTGATGCACAGTTGTTATATACTTACTAGCCAATTGCCCGTCAAGAATGACAGAGGGAGAAGGCGGCTGGGATGGAGTGCTGCCACCTAATGCCCCATGATGCTGCTGTTTTGCCTCTTGCAGGGAGCGGGGTGGGAGAACCAAGGCTTGTGCCGCTGGCTCCAGCTCCCCCACCCTCTGCCCAGACCTCGGCGTGGCTTCAGAACCATGGTGGCCCTCCCCATGCTTGGAGCATTCCGATTGGCTGTTTTTTGGGGGGGAGGGGAGGGAGCAGCAGGCCCAGGGTGACTTGGTGGCAGTGGGAGAATGGGAGGAGCAGGCTCAGGTCTGACACAGGGGAATGGGAGCTTTCTTCTCCCCTCCCCCCAGAGCTGCTGTGTTGGGCTGGGCTGGGCTGGGCTGGGCTGGGCTGGGCTGGGCCCAGTGCCCCTGCCCCCCCTGCTATGGCCGAATGGCTTTTCCCACAGCTTGGGCTGAGTCCCCCTTCCTGCATTAGGCCCAGACCCAGTCCTCCCCTGACCCCACCGTCACTGCCAATGCCACAGCGCACCCGCTCCTCCCCCACGCCGCGCCAGGACCGTTCGGGGATTTCATAGATTTCATAGACATTAGGGCTGGAAGGGATCTTGGAAGATCATCAAGTCCAGCCCCCTGCCCCAGGGGCAGGAAGTCAGCAGGAAGATAAACATCCAGATGTCTTCTGAAGGTGTTTAGAGTAGGTGCTTGAAACACCTCTGGCAGCAAACTATTCCAAACCTCAGGGGCTCGGACAGTAAAGAAGTTCTTCCTTAAGTCCAGCCTGAAATGATCATAGAGAAGTTTGTGACCATTCAACCTTGTCATCCCTTGGGGCGCTCTGGTGAACAGATGTTCCCCCAGATCCTGGTAAGCACCCCTGATAAACTTATAGGGAGCCAACAGATCACCCCTGAGCCTGCACTTTTCCAGGCTGAAGAGTCCCATTGCTCTCAGCCTGTCATCATAAGGTCTGCTTTCCTGACCTCTGATTATGCACGTGGCTCTCCTTGGCACCTCTCAAGCTACTCCACATCTTTTTTGAATTGAGGAGCCCAAAACTGGATGCAGTACTCCAGCTGCATCCTCCCCAAGGCCAAGTACAATGGGAGAATGATGTCCTGGTATTTACCTGAGAAGCATCTGTGGATGAAAGCAAGCATTTTGCTCGCTTTACTAGCAGCAGTATCACATTGCAGGCTCATGTTCATCTTGTGGTCAGTCATGACCCCCAACTTCCTTTCATCCGTAGAGCTATCCAGTGGAGCGCTGCCGAGCCTCTAAGACTCATATTCATCGTGTGTTCAATCATAACCCCCAAGTCCCTTTCATCCATAGTGCTAACCAACATAGCACTCAAGCTTCTAAGGATGCTGCAGGTTTTTCTTCCCAAAGTGAAGAACCTTGCATTTTTCAATGTTAAACACCATCAGATTCTCATCCACCCATTTCCTGAGCCTGTCAAGGTCAGCCTGGATCACCCAGCTGTCCTCAGGTGTGGATGCTTTACCCGGGAGTTTGGTATCATTGGCAAACTTGGCCAGTCCGCTTCTGATACCAATGTCCACATCATTAATGAAGTTGTTAAATAATATAGGCCCAAGGACAGAGCCTTGCAGGACCCCACTGGTCACAGGGCACCATGACAATTGACTTCTACCAACCACTACCCTTTGGGTCCTACCACAGAGCCAATTCCCCAGCCAGTGGATTGTGGTGTGGCCGAGGCCGCAATTAGCCAGTTTTACTAAGAGGTGATCATGGGAGACCAGATCAAAGGTTTTTTTAAAGTCAAGATATATAACGTCAATCTTCCTCCCTTCTCCACGTGGTAGGTCACCTGGTTGTAGAAGGAAATGAGACTGGTCAAGCAAGACCTACCCTCAACAAACCTGTGCTGGCTATCCCTCAGGATATTGCCATTGGCTGATCTGTTATGAATGGTCTCTCTGATAATCTTTTCTAAGACCTTCCCCAAGATAGAGGTCAGGCTGATGGGCCTATAGTTCGCTGGATTCACTTTCCTCCCTTTCTTGAAGATAGTATTGATGGGAGGTAAGGAATCTCCCTCATCCAGGCCTCCCTGTCCCATAATGGGTACGGGCGTGCCATGGGACTGGTGAAAGACCGATGCAACATACCCATTTAGCAAGTTGGCTTTTTCCTGGGTGTCGGTTGTCAGTTGTCCCATCTGGTTTAGCAAGGGTCTAATGTTGCCCTTGCTTTTCCTCTGGCTCCCCACATATATAAAAAATGACTTTATATTGTCCTTGATACTTGTAGCTGGTTGGAGTTCAGTTGCAGCCTTGGCTTTCCTAGTTCACTACCTACAGGTAGTGAACTAGGAACACAGTATCTGCAGTGCAGAGTATTCTTCCTTAGAGGTGGATCCAGTCCTTCATCCTTTGTAGGTCTGTCTTTTTAGACACAGGAGGTCTGCTAGTTCCCTGGAGAGCTAACGGGGCTGCTGTGCCCTTTTGTACCTTTCCTCCAAGATGGGATAGACTTTGCTTGCACATCCAATATCGCTCCTCTGAGGAGCAACCACTCGTCCTGAACTCCCTGCCCCTTTGGGATGTGGCCCTTTAGGGCCTCCCTGACAAGACTTCTGAGTTTGTCAGAGACAGCTTTCCTGAAGTCGAGGACTTCTGTATTGCTGACTGACTTGCCAGCTTTACAGCAGATGGTAAAGGTGATCAGCTCATGGTCTTTGTCACTCAGCTTCCCTTCAATCATTAGGTCACTGATTAAGTCGTCCCCCGTTGCCAGAACCAGGTCGAGCAGCACTTTACCTCTCGTCAGCCCATCAACTTTCTGCATCAGATAGAGCTCATCCACACATGAGAGAAAACTTTGTGACCACTCGGATTTGGCCAAGCGCTCTTCTCATGAGATGTCTGAGTAGTTGAAGTCTCCCATGACAACCACACACCGGGAGTGTGCGGCGTCAGCCAATTCCCTGGTGAACTCCTGGTCAAGCTCTTGATCCTGGGTTGGAGATTTGTAGTAGACTCTCACCATTGTGTCCTCTGTCCCATGTTCCCCACGGATTTCAACCCAGAGGGTCTCTAGTCATCCACCCTGGGTGCCAATGTCGGCTTGCAGGGATGCATAGCTTTCCTTGACATAGAGAACTACACCCCTGCTGCTTTTGTCCACTCGATCCCTCCTGTACAGGATATAGCCATCTATACCTGTGGTCCATCAAGTCTCTGTTATCCCATCAAGTCTCCGTTATCCCTACGACATCGTAATTATTTGTGTTAAGCAGGAGGACAAGTTCCTCCTGTTTATTCCCCAAGCGCCTGGCATTTGTATACAGAAAGACAAATGTCTCTTTGGGGACCCTTGCCTTGCCTGCAGCTCACTTCAAGGCTGGGGCAGGGGTGGGCTCGCTTAAGTACCTTGGCCTGCTGGCTTTGCAAGGGTTGCTCAGTGGGCCAGCAGTGGCAGTAGTGCTCCCATCCCCCAGTGGGCTTAGTTTAAAGCCTGGTGGAGCAGGTCAGCCAGTCTGGCTGAGAAGAGCCTCCTCCCCAGTGGAGAGAGGTGGAGGCCATCACTTCCCAGCAGCTCGCTCCCTCTCTCACCAAAGAGTGGACTGTTGTCATGGAAGCCAAAGCCTTCCCGATTACACCAGCACCGCAGTCTTTGGTTCACTACCTGCATTCTCCTCTCCACATCCCATAGCCCAAGACTGGGAGGATCAAAAAGAACACCACCTGTGCCCCCAACCCCATAAGCTACGATCCCAAATCTCTGTAGTGCTTCATGACCCAGCTGGGATTGCTCCGAGCTGTGTCATTGGTGCCCACATGAATAAAGAGCATAGGGTACTGGTCAGTGTGCCGAAGGAGCCCAGGGATCTTCTCTGCAATGTCTCAGATACGGGCTCCCAGGAAGTGGCAGATTTCCTGGGTTAAGGGGTCAGGGCAGCAGATTGCCCCCTCAGTCCCTCTCAGGATGGAGTCTCCCATGACAAGGACTTTGTGTTTTGTCTTGGGGAGAGCAGGGGTGGTAGCTGCAGTTGAGCCTGTGTTGCTTGTGGGAGCTGGCAGCTTAGCAGGCTTTGCTGGGGCTGCAAAAGGTTCATACCTGTTGCAAAGCTCCAGTGGAGTGGGAACCTTGGTGCAGCGGGCCTTGGGGCCCTTGACCACCTTGGTTCATCCCCATAGCTGGACAGAAGGGGAGGTCCCTGAGTCCTCCTTTGTCCTGGAGGGTGACAGTGGTCTACCCTCTGCCTCCCAGGGGAGAAGGACCTGGCAGTAGGAGTTGATCTCCTGCTCACAGTCCCTGATGGCATGCAGTCTCTAGACTGCGGCCTGAAGCTCCACCATCTGGCATGCCAGAGACTCCAAAAGGAGCAGATCTCACAAAGGGAGTGGCCATGCTCCCAGACCCCAGAGCCTTAAAAAGTGACAGGCAGCCCCCACAGCCAAGAGCCACAGGCTCTGTCTGCATGCAGCCCATAACCATGGGCTCTGTCTGGGTGGAGACCTCTAAGGCGCCAGCGAGGGAGGCCACAGACCCCAAGGGGACCCTGAGGTTGTGGCGCATGCCCGTGTCATGCCGCTGGTGGGCTGGCTACGGCTGGGACTGGCTTCCCTAGGGTGGTGCACTGGCAGGGCCTCAGGCCCTCCCACTCGCCCTCCTGCACTAACTCCATGCTAACTCACGTGCTGGGCAGACAAGTGCACTTGTTTGCGCAGCCTGTTTACGTGGCTCCCTTGGGAGCTAGGGGAAGTAGGGGCCAGGGGAGAGCAAGACCCTCCTCGGCTCCAGCTTAGCTACCTCCCCACAGCTGGGCTGGAGCTAGTCCCTCCCACCACAGGGCCCTGCTCACCTCTGGCTGCTGCTGGGGGCTGGTGGGGTACTCTGCAGCAGTTGGGGGTTGCTGGGGGGCTTAGGGGTGCAGGGGTGTAGTGGGCTTTCACCTATGTGTCTTGTGCCACTCCCAGAGCCTAACTGGTTTTTTTTTCTGTTGGCGGGCCCTTTTAAACTATGTGCATGCACAGTAGGCCTGCCTCTGAGTCCAAATTACTCCCAGGAAAGGGGGGGCCCTACGCTGGATTTGTGGGGACCCTGCCTCACTCACTGGAGAGGGGTTGGTAAGTACCTCCTCCCCTCTCCTCAGGATGGAGGAGCAAGCTCGGGACTGATGCAGGGGAGGAGGGGGAGGAGTGGACCTGGGCCTGAGGGGGGGAGGAGGCCCACTCCTTCCCTCCCCCAGCCACTGCCGCAGCCATGTCAAGCTGGACCTGCTGTCCCCACCCCCAGGCTGCAGTGGCCCAGCTTCTCCCCCACTCGAGCCCACTACCCCCGCACTGCATTGGGCCTGGACCTGCTCCCCCCTGTGTTGGGCCCAGGCCCACTCCCCTCTCCCCCCACATTGGGCTCAAGCTCGCTCTGCCCCCACATTGCCTGCAGGGAGTGGGCAGGGGGCTGGCCTGACCCCCCCTTCTATCTGCTCTGTTGCCACCACCTCCAGGGAGTGGGGAGTGGGGGTGAGGCAAACACAGCTGGCCTCACCCCTCTCCTCCATCCCGTGTCCCCACCATCATGGTGTCCAGCTTCCTTCTATCAGAATGCTTCTTTGTGCTCTGATTGGCTGTTTGTCAGCCAACTAGATCACAACAAAAGGGCTGTTTGTCAGCAAAAGGGCACAGCAGCCCCCTTGGCTCTCCAGGGACCTAGCAGACCTCCTGCAGCTAAAAACAAAGGCCTACAAAGGATGGAGGATGGGATCCACCTCCAAGGAGGAATATTCTACACTGGTCCAGACCTGCAGGGAGTGAACCAGGAAAGCCAAGCCTGCGATGGAATTCCAACTAGCTACAAGTATCAAGGACAATAAAAAGTCGTTTTTTAGATATGTGGGGAGCCGGAGGAAAAGCAAGGGCAACGTTAGACCCTTGCTAAACCAGATGGGACAACTGACAACTGATGCCCAGGAAAAAGCCAACCTATTAAATGGGTACTTTGCGTCAGTCTTTCTTCAGTCCCATGGGATGCCCCTGCCCAGTATGGGACAGAGGGGCCTGGGTGAGAGGGACCTGGGTGAGGGAGATTCTCTGCCCTCCATCAATGTAGACTTTAGGAAAGAACACCTTGAGAGGCTGGACACCTTCAAGTCAGCTGGCCCTAACAATCTGCACCCCAGGGTACTCAAGGAGCTGGCTAGCATCATAGCTCAGCCCCTGGCATGGATCTTCAAGAACTCCTGGCACTCTGGTGAAGTGCCTGATGATTGGAAGAAGGCCAATGTGGTGCCTATCTTCAAGAAAGGGAGGAAAATGGATCCAGCAAACTACAGGCCCATCAGCCAGACCTCTATCTTGGGGAAGGTCTTAGAAAAGATTATTAAAGAGACCATTCTCAACAGACTGGCTGATGGAAACATCCTGAGAGATAGCCAGCATGGGTTTGTTGCGGGTAGGTCTTGCTTTACCAATCTCAATTCCTTTCACCTGGAAAAGGGAGAGAAGATTGACGTCATATATCTTGACTTCAAAAAAGCCTTCAATCTGGTATCCCATGATCACCTCTTGGCAAAACTGGCCAACTGTGGCCTCAGGTCCACCACGATCTGCTGGCTGGGGAATTGGCTCCATGGTGGAACCCAGAGGGTGGTGGTTGAGGGAAGTCAATTGTCGTGGTGCTCTGTGACCAGTGGGGTCCCCCAAGGCTCTGTCCTTGG
>NW_017729024.1:95972323-95986338 GCF_001723915.1 Gavialis gangeticus
ACAGCCAGTAAAGCAAGCAAAACGCTGGCTTGCATCCATAGGCGCTTCTCAAGCAAATCCCAGGATGTCATTCTCCCCTTATACTCAGCCTTGGTGAGGCTGCAGCTGGAGTACTGCATCCAGTTTTGAGCTCCTCAATTCAAAAAGGATGTGGAGAAGCTTGAGAGAGTCCAGAGAAGAGCCGCACACATGATCAGAAGTCTGGAAAACAGTCCTTATGACGACAGGCTATGAGCTATGGGACTCTTTAGCCTGGAAAAGCGTAGGCTCAGGGGCGATCTGTTGGCCACCTATAAGTTTATCAGGGGTGTTCACCAGCATCTGAGGGGACAATTGTTCACCAGAGCACCCCAAGGGTTAACTAGATTGAATGGTTATAAACTCCAGCAAGACCGTTTCAGGCTGGACATACGGAAGAGTTTCTTGCTGTCCAAACCCCCAAGGTCTAGAATAGCCTTCCACCGGAGGTAGTTCATGCACCTACATTGAATGCCTTCAAGAGAAATTTGGATGCTTATCTTGCTGGGATCCTATGACCCCAACTAACTTCCTGCCCCTTGAGAGGGGGGCTGGACTCGATGATCTTCTGAGGTCCCTTCCAACCCTAATGTCTATGAAATCTATGAAAGAAAGCATTATGGACAGACAGACAGACTTAGGCTTTTATAATATTAGAAGAGGCTGCCATCAAGTCCCCCCTGAGCTTTCGCTTCTCTAGGCTGTAGAGTCCTATGCCTCTCAGCCTCTCCTCATAATGCCTGTTCTCTTGACCTCTAAGCATGTGCATGGCTCTCCTCTGAACATAGGCAATCATAGGAGGTGAATGGTGGGGCATGTTCCTCCCCCTGAAATTGGCCCTCACTGGCTGGGGAGTAGGGAGCACCACCTGGTGTCCCACTAAAATTGGCCCTTGCCAGCCAGGGAGTGGAGAGTACTGGCTGGTGCCCCTACTGAGAAGCACCAGTGGCACTTCTGGTTTGTCCCTGGCAATTCCAGGGTCAGCGATCAACCACTGGTGCTCCCCCAGAGCCAGGAGGCACCAGTCCCGCATATCTCTGGACTCCCTTACTCCTAACCCACAGTACCTTGCCCCCCCCCCCAGGGCATGCTGGTGTCCCTCACTCCTGACCCAAAGCTCCCTACCCCCTCCACCCTTGCTGGAGGCGACCTCCAGATGCCCCCATCCCAGTCCCACTCAGCCCAGAGCATGGTAGCTGTGGGAGCTCCGGCTCATGCAGACAGCAGCGGAATGAGTCCAACCCAGCATGTGATGGAGGGAGGAGGAGGGGAGACCTGTGGCACCCCCCCTGCCCTGTCTCAGCCTGGTCACAGTCCCACCCACCACCACTGAGCAGCATCTCCCAGCTGCCCAATTCTGTGAATATGTACACTAGCCCTAATGCTGCCAGCCCAGTCACACAGCTCCCTGCCATCCCCAAAGGACCTCTCCACCTCCTTCCCCCATTGGAGGGGCGGGCACATTCCCCCCGCCCCTCTTCCCTGACACATGCTCAGCATCTGGCCACCTTCTCCCAATGGTGGTTGGTACCCCCCCCCCCACACAGACAGTCCCAAAGCCCTGGATCTCCAACCCCCACTCCCCATACACTTACCTGCATCCAGCTGCTCCCACAACCCTACCTGTGGTTGTAGTGGTTGTAGAGGACACTACTATGCAGAGCCACCTGCCTCAGGCACCAGGCCCAAAAATCTCACTTCAGGAGTCTCCCATGGGGTGCCTACAGTCAGTTGTTCCACTTCCTGGAGAACACCCGTAAGCCTAGGGTAACTCAGCCAATACCCAGGCACTGGTCTCTGTTAGGGCTCTGTGCAGCCCGAGTCACACAGACCCTGTGAACCTTGAGGTTGGTTTGCTCACAGGTAATATTTCTGGGTGCCTCTTTCAGCCCGATGCATCCCAAGATAACCTCAAGCTGGACTGAGGGAACATAAACAGACAAGCTCTGCTGGCCAAGCTCAAAGCAAAAAGGCGTGCCTCTCTCCCTATCCCAGTACCACAGCAAGGAACACTGTAACCTGATACCTTAATTATTTTTTTTTGTGGGGGGGGTGGTAGAACAAGGAAGTCAGAATATACTTTAAGCAAACATAAGCAATCGGAGTGTTATACAGTCTTGGCCATAATAATCCTTTAAAAACGCATCTGGCCTAGACATAAATACAATCCTGGCTAGTTTCCGAGTCTTTACTTAGAGAAAATCATCCAGGCAGCAACCTGAAGGCATGTTGCTTGTTGCTTTCCAAATGCTCGCTGCCAGGAAGAAAGGGTTCCCCACTCCCCCTCAGGAATTTATCTCGCCAAGTCACCTGGTTGACTAGTCTGAACCAAAAAAGAAAACAAGAGGCAGAGGGGTGTTCCACCTGGAATGATCCAAGTGATGGGCAGAGAGAGGGGGATTTCTTCACAGGTTGCATGCCAGCCACATGCATGTGTGCATGCGCAGACACAAGTGGCACCTGCTGTCTCCAATCGCCCCAAGCTACCTCTTGCAAGCTGGAATGCTGCTAGCCTGCAAGGGGAAATCCATGCTTTCCCATATTTTTCTGGGACTTGCTCACAACCCTTTCAAATATTCTTGTGACCCACTTTTGGGTTGTGACCTGCAGATCGAGAAACACTGATCTAGGCCTGTGGCACTCAACCTTTTAGTCCCACAGGTCAGATGAGTGGGATGGAGCTGGTCCATGGGTCATAAGGAGCCCCACACACCAGGATCAGGCTCTGGGATCCAGCACCACCTCTTCCTACCTCCACATGCTGGGACTGGTCCCTGAGGGCCTAGTACTGCCCCTTCCCACTCCAGGTCTCTGGGATTGGGTCCTGGGTCCTGGAGGTACTCTCCCCCGGCCCCCCCTCATGCCAGGATTAGACCCTGAGACTAGTGCCTCCCCTGGCTGGTCCTGTACACTGGGTTCAGACAGCTGATCCAGCACAGAGCCCATTGGTCCAGAAATTTGGTTGGGGGGCGGGGCGGGGGAGTGCCAGTGCAACAATCCATCAAAATCAGGTCCCAACTTGACTTTTCCTAGCTACCTGGATGCCTTGCCATATATCAGATGTATTGTTTAATTATAGTTGAGTATTTATACCTTATATATTTCTTTTAACAGCTCCAAAGCACATGGAACTATTATGAATTGAGTTCCCACCAATCTAGTCATAATGTCATCTTGCAGATATGAAATATTCTAAAACAAAATTCCAAACAACTACCTAAACAACATTAAACTTTTCTCAGATGACTTGGTTTGCTTCCTTTGATATTTAAGGTTATCAAGAGACACATGCCTCTCTTGAAAATCTGATAAGGTAAATGCCCCGCTGTGTTGAAGACATTTGTTATGAGTGAAAGTGATGTTTAAGGATTTATACAATGAAAAGTATAGGTTATTAGGCATTTTTATAGAGTTTGTTGAAGAGAGACCTTCCAACAAAAATGAGAAGAGTCCAGTTGTGTAAAATAAATGAAGAGAACTTGATTGTGGACAACAGATTATTCAGTCCAACTTCACCATTGACTTGGTAAGAAAGGACTATAGACATGAGGCAAAAAAAATGTTTTGCTCTTGCTGTTTTGAAAGAATCCTTTGGTAGGCTTTCTATCTATATCTCCTGACTATTTTTGATTAACCTGTTTCTTATTCAGGTTATTTTTGCATGGAATGAACATGTGCTCATCTCTCAGTAGCCAAATACCATATGCTTTTGTAGTGGCTCTGAAATCCTTTCCCTTCTCATGTTGATCAAGTAGTATCAAAAAAGAAAAATAAGACTTTTGTTAACACCATATGCAGTTCCAAGAAAATGTAATTATTTATTGATTTTGTATGGTATTTTCTTATAAGCTTAATGATGACAAATAGGGTGACAACATGACAAGCTTCAAGCCTGATACTGTCACCCTCCTTAAAATTCAGTAGAAGCTTATGCTTGTGAGTAGTTTTACTGGGAAATCATGGGACTACTAGCATGAGTAAGGTGCTCCTGAATGTTAATAAGGGTCTCTACAGAGCCCATAAGAACTGTTTTTCTCCACATGCCACTGAAATGCAGACATGTGGGATGCAGCCATATTTCAGAATAAGAAATAATTTTTGTCAGAATCTGGGCAAGTTTCTCCTGTTGGCCACTCACTAAGCAGCTGTCAAAATATCTAGCCATGAATCCCTGGGTCTCTCTTCTGTCACTGGCTTTGTCTTGGGTTTCCAGGAGGCAGACCCTGTGTATAGCACTGATTTCTATGAACTAGAACCCATAAACCCATTTGCTCTCCACAGGATCTAGGCACTACTCCTCAGTCTTCCTTTCCTAAAATCAACAAGCCCTCTTGTTCAAAATTTAACTCCTTAAGAGGCACATGATAGATGTGAGCAAAAATAGGCTTTGCACAGGGATTTAAACATGCCATTGCTTTAGTTAACAAACAAAGAACAGGAAAATAAAAACAAGCATCTTCATATACGCAACGTCCTGTACCTTATGTCACCGTTCCCTTTGAAGGCCCTGGATCTCCCACCTGTTTTCAGGAAAGCAGACTGTCACCCTGTCTGATTGGTCTCTAAGCACAAATAGTGACACCCTCAACTTGAGCCACTGAAAATAGCCTAGGAAAGCAAATACTTCAAGTTTTTAGCTTTTTACAGCCCTCTAGCCTCAATCAGGCTACAGAAAGTGATCACAGAGCCCTGCCATATGATTTTATTAGCAACAAAATGCTCCCCCTAGTAATTCAGCTCTTCTTGGGCAGGCATTAACTTATTGTCCAGGATGTTTGTATTTAAAAATAATATGCTCTCCATTTAATGACCCAAGAGTAAGCAGAGCAGAATCTGGGTATTAATAAGGTCAAAACTGCAAAGGGAGGCATGCTTTTGGGGTATGCTGGGGAGCCCATATGATTTCTGTAGAATTTCTTTCATGTTAAACATGTATCTTCCATATGTAGGCTGTTTTCAAATTAGTCAAAGAGAGTTAACCACCAAATTCCTTTGAAAATCCTAACTTCAGCTAGTGAGAAGTTTGAAATAAGAAGTTGCAATAGAAAGCAGTAAATATACTTTGAATTCAGCGTTAAACCTGAACAGTTTTATACTATTGTTTCCATTTTGCTTCCTGTCTTGCTCCCAAGTCTTTAAAAGCAAAAAGTTGAGTCTGTAGTTTCAGACAAATTCTGAGTCATTCATATTGATTTCTATTCAAAGAAGAAAGAGGCCACTATTGATGTTTCTACTGTAAAGATTCCCTGTTTATAGTGCAAAGCATAGCTATGTGTATCCAAATGTTCTCTTAAGAACTCATGCACCATAATTTGGATAGTATTCACACATTCATTTGTCCGTCTTGCGGCACCCTGAGGTCTTCCTAATGGAACAAAATATGCCCAAAAGCCTGGGCCACTTCATTCAACAAAACACAAGTTATCAAGGTGAAAGTCTTCTTTAACAACAACCAAACATTTATTCAGTATCCAATTACTCATCTCAGGACTTGCTATATGCATCAGAATAGCAAGGAAATATGCTGTTCTGGATGTTACTTCTTTCAGATTCTATTAAAACTGTAATAGCCGACTTCCATTATACCTTTTCCTGTATATTTCAATCAAAATGTCACTTAGCTGCTGCTCCTAAAGTGCACTTAATATTTTCATTAAAATCAATAAAGCCAAGAAATGACAAGGGTGCAGGTGGATGCAGGCAATTAAACTTCTCCTATATGTATTGTTAACTAGCAGTTGGAAAAAAGAAGCTCCATTCAACACCTGTCCCTTTCCTTTTGAATGGCAGCTAACAGAAATCCACTTAGCCAGCTTTTGTCTGCTTATTTTCCTGACAGATAATGTGAAGAAGTAGGCAGTTACAGGGCCAGTAATTCAGAATTAATTTTCCCTTCAGAAGAGTGATGTGGACAACTGAGTGCAGTAATGGTACCTGATCAGAATTCAGGGGGTAAACAAGACAATTTGAGATGATGGGATGGAAATGAAGGCTCTTTAAAGGTTTGCTCCTCTTGTGGCTCTCAATGGCATTCTCACTAGCACTTTTTATCTGCCTCAAATGAAAGTCAGAAGAGTTAATCATTAAAGCATTAGCCTGGTGTATTTCTGTGTGTGTTGGGATTGAAAAAAGGAAGCAAATAAAAGATGACACTAGATGTTGTACCCCTCCCTAATATTAAAAATACAAGGGACCAGTGAAAGACAGCTGTTAAGCCATGCACTGATTGTTGTTCATGTCTCCTCATCTGAGATACTACTTCCATCCAGAAAAGTGTCATAGTTTCTTTAATGATCATGGACCTCTTTTTATATACTATTACCACATATTCAAATCCAATAGGAGTAGATGACGCTGCTGAGATGTGCTTAAGGGGACAGATTTAGCTCTTGGATAGGTATTTAATGCTCCATTGACTTTAGAAGGAGATATATGTGTGTGTGTGTGTGTGTGTGTGTGTGTATGTATAAGTGTATATATATATATGTGTGTGTGTATACAGATAGATAGATAGATAGATGCTATTCAGCCTATCAATGTATATGTAAACTGCACAGATTCAAAACCACTGTTCTACATTCAGTCCTCCAGTAGTGGCTAAGAAAGAAACTCTTACTGCATTCCCACTACTAGAAAGAAATGGCCATATTCTGGCTTGATATCAGAAACCAGGATACAGGGCTAAAATGTTTATAACTAATCAAGCATATTTCTTAGCTTTTGTTTGTTCATAAAGATATGTACACACACACCCCCATACATATATATACGTATATATATGTATGGGGGTGTGTGGGTACACATATATACACACACATATACAGATCCAGTGGGTGCCATTGCACCCTACTTTAATTCTGCTGAAAACATTAACTCGGGTTTGGAAATAACTTTCAGTGAAGCACTGGATGCTCAAGAAGGTTAGATTGTGTATTATGAATCTGAAACAGAGATGTCCATTTAATTCCAATGACTGCAGGACTAATGAAACAATGTATTTTGATTACTCCTGCCAAGTTTGCTATGGTGTTTATGCATAATATATGATATAATAATTAAAACACATTCTAATAAATTTATAGTTAGCTTTGCTCTGGTTTTAAACTGAAAAATGTAGCTCGAGACCACTAGCTTATTAAGAAAGTTTCTAGTTAATTTTTAACTTGATAAAAATATGCATTGTGTTATATGTGGTGATGGTGCATGTGTGTGTGTGTTTGTAAATAAATACACACACACACACACCCGTCTTTACAGAAAGAGATCAGGATGGAAAAGCTTCTATAACTTCTGTTTCTCAGACAGTGAGCTACTAACGGTACTATGCTGTCCAAAGAGCACTGGAGAGAAACATGATTTTTTTATATGGCCCATGGAAACTGAGGGTTTACAGGCAGCTTTCCTCGTGCATCTCCATGTTCTGTAGCCAATCATGTGACTGCTGCCAGATCAGGTTGAAAGCCCCATCCTTCCCTTTCTTCCTTGCATATCCTGGGGACAACAGTAGGGAGAAAAGGCTTTTTCTTGGCAAGTCTGTCCCTGTTCTTTGGCCCTTTATAATTCTACTTGTTAACTGAATGAATGAATGATCATGCGATTTTACAGAAGTTTCCCCTCCTTTTAACCCATGCCTCCCTACAGATGGGGTACTCGCATTTGATTTCTCAACTTTTAAACTAGGCATCTATCCTACACAGTACCTGTTTAATACTAAACACATAACCAGTTCACTACAGACCTGCTCAAGTGCATGCTTTTGTACGTGTGTAAATGTCTCTGCAGAATGAGAGCCTAAGCTATAAGTTTCTTGGTGCACAAATAAATTATCTTTCTTCTGCTTAGGGAGAAGTCCACTTCAACTTGAGATCGGATTCTCAACCGCACTGCTCTGGCACCTGTTGTGCCATGAGATCATTTTAAGGTTGTTGTTGAGTCCCATGGTATGTTAGGTGTGCAAACTCCTCCACATGATTCACAAGATAAGCCCAGGGATTTCAAATAGGAATCCATAGTGTCAAAAACATTCTGACCTGCTATGGTCTTTCTAAGTTCCTTGCAACAGAAGAATTGCTCTCTTATTTTTCTGTAGTCAAAAAAGGAGCAAAAGCTAAGAGCTGGCATTTTCTGAGGGGTGCTGTGAGTTTAACAAGAGGTGCCTTGAATCTAAAAAGATTGACAACCTTTTCTGTGTTAGAATAAAAATAATGTTATTGTGATCAACATTGATGGATTAACCTCCATCTTTTCTCACATCCTCCTTGGAAAGAATCAGGTTTAAAATAAACGTATCAATGATGAAATACATCACCCATAATATTTTAAGCATTGCACCTATATCAGAGTGTAACAGCCTATACCACCTATATCAGCATGTATATTTTTTAAGATATGTTCCATCCTAGAAATGTTTCTCATTCCAAGTTGAGATGGGAGTTACTTTAGATCTGTAGTGATAAAATGAGATCAGAATCTGGTCCACTGTGTGTGTGAGGGTCATGTGATGTGAGGTTGCTATGGTAATGACTTATTCCTTTTGAATAGAAAGGTAACTACTGCAGATAAATCCTACATCTTCTGACAGCAAATTAAATCTGCTCCTGTCATGTTCCTTGCTGACTTGTTGAACTTAAAAGGAGAAATGCTTATTCTGCAAAATAGACCTAATTTATTATATCTGATCTTAGTGTTGTATCTGGCGTTGCTCACCTTGTGGCCATTTACAGTATTGCTGTTTTATGTTGACTTGGAAAAGAAGCCTGTAAGAATGGACATATATTCTTACTCTGAGCACCATTGCTAAAGAAAATCTGGACTT
This sequence comes from Gavialis gangeticus, assembly GCF_001723915.1. Taxonomy (NCBI): domain Eukaryota; kingdom Metazoa; phylum Chordata; order Crocodylia; family Gavialidae; genus Gavialis; species Gavialis gangeticus. Next base: position 95,981,157 of record NW_017729024.1, read on the forward strand.
CATCAGCATCAACCATTTAGCAACTATTAAGTTTCAAGGTGCTGCTAAGAAGTAAGTCAGCAAATGGTATGTTTATAGTCCTAGCCAGGAGGCTGTCTCCTCAGAAGTGGTTAAGTGGAGATAATTGATGAGCACTAAGGTGAAATCCGACATCAGCCCTTAATTGTACCTTGAGAGGCAAGAGAAATGGAAAATGAACAGTAATCCAAATGAACATCTGATCAAGCAATAATCACAACAAAAACGTACTTTTTTCACCTAAGTGATGAAAATATGAGAGGTTGATATTTCTAATTAGATTTATGCCCCTAGTTGGAAGCTGTGCCTTATATTTGGATAAGGAGGATGTTCTCAGCCTTTTAGCACTGATAGACATGACTGGGATTTACTTACAATGTAAACAGCCAGTCTAAATAAACTGTCCCTCGATCATGATGTTATCAGTAGAGCCCCTAACTGACTGACAGTTTCTGCTCAACAGTGCCTATGCCAAAACATCTAGTACAGGAATTTAAAGAAGTACTATCAGTGCAACAAAATCATGTTACATCTTCTACCATGTGCAACATAGCTATTGGTAGTCCCTGTTTTCTTCCAACAACGTTCCCATTCAACTTTATGCTCTGGGCTGATTGGATAGTGGGAAGTACAAGTCTAGTAACTGCACCCCAAACCTGCAAGCAGTTCTACATAGGTAGGTTACACCTGGAATAGTCTACCTATTGGAAGAGCTCAGCATTTAATGATAAGTTAAGTTGCAAATGGAGAAAATTGGAGAAAGTAGCAGCTGTGGCACACAATACACTGTACGGTTCTCCTCCCACCCTCGTCTGTTACAACAAAGCATGCTGAAAATCTGTATTTCTTTTCTGTTTCTTTACTATTTTTTAAATTTCTTTCAGGGTGAATAATGAAACTAGGCCAGTCATTTCACTTTTGATTCACTTTCTGGTTCTCAAAAATAAGTAAAACATGATTGTTTGGTTTTCACTGAAATTTAAAATTGAAATTATAAAAGAAATGTACATAGTTTATATGATTCTTCTATGCCATTCTTTCCCCCAAATTATTTTTCATGGCAGAAGCTACAACAGGTGACTTTTCCTTATAACTTAGTCTCTTTAAATAACTGTATGTTTAGAATTAAAATTTATTTCTTGGTGATGTAAAGAATTTGCTTCAGCACTGATCAGCACATGGAAACAAGTTGCTGCCTATCTGACTTACAAAATTTTCAGTTCTGTAGAAGACACTGCACAATGCAGATAATGAATATAATGAGAATTAATTTGCAGCAGTGTGACAAATCATATTAGACAAAATGAACTTTCTGGATTGCTACTGATACAGAGGTGCTAAATATAGAGGTAGTGGAAATGTGATAACAATTTTTATTTCAGAAAGACAGCTTATATGCATGCCAACATAGATCAGGACATATAAATAAGAGGCAGACACTTTAAATCTGAATCTCTTGCAAACCTTTTGGCCTAACAATTACACATTGTGCTTCCAATGACTACCAGCTGAAAGATCACCGCCTCTGTCACTCCATCCTTGGGCCTAGTCTTACAAATACACGAATACACAATTTTCCCTGAATGAGTTCTTCTATTACCTATATTCATAAGCATTTGCAGGATCAGGGTTAAAGCTTTAAAAAGCACAGGAGACTCATTATATTGTTAACAGTATAGGAATAAAGTGGTAGTAACCCTGTTATTCAGGCTGCTGAAAACTTTCCATTATAAAGGATACTTGCAACTCAGCACCTGGGTCCAACACATTCCTTGTCTAGTAAAAAGAGAAGTGATGCTGACGTTGAGGTAAAGGTGGCTAATATGCATGCCAAGGGGAAAGAGGGCTGTTAGATTTTTAAAAAATAGATGCAAGAAAATGAATGTTATTTGGGTTGCAAAATCAAGCAGTTGAAAATACCACATATACATTAGGGCTGTGCAAAACAGCAGCATTTTGTTTCAACCAGTGTTTTGACATTTTGATAGAACATCATTCCATTTTGAATTTTGTTTCAAGTCAAAACAGCTGATCTGTTCCATTCCATCGAAACAGTTTTGCTCTTTCAAACCCGTTTCAACATTTTGCCCATAGGATATAATGGGGAAGGTCAAAACAGCCTATAACTTTGTCATTTCTGGCCTGATTTGGATGAAACTTGCAGTAATAATATCCCCTTCTCAGGGCATGAAGACCACCAAGTTTCAAGGAGAGAGCTGCAGGGGGTTCGGGGAAACTGTACTCCAAATCCTGAAACCGAAACTCATGCCACATGAACGTGTTAAGCCACAGTGGGGTAAAAACTGCAGGCTTGCTACCCCCTATGGAGGCAACAAAGCCTGCCAAGTTTCAAGGAGATAGGTTCAGAGGTTTGGGGAAAACTGCACCTCAAGCTGCAGACAAGCAAAGCTCATGACATGGGTGACACCGTGTGCGTTAAGGCACAACAGGGTGAAAGCTGCAGGCCTGCTAGCCCCTGCTGAGGCCATGAAGCCTGCCAGCTGTCAAGGAGATAGGTGCAGGGGCTTCTGGGTTCTGGGGCCCTGCATCTCTAGCTGCTGACAGGCAAAACTCAAGGCATGGCTGCTTGTGCAACTGCTGCCTCTCATCAGGCAGCAGGACTGAAGATCCCCCATCACTTGCCACCACAGACCTAAGGGTAATAATTGACCACAGTATGAACATGAGCTGGCAGTGCGATGCTGTAGCCAGCAGGGCCAACAATACCCTGGCATGCATCAGTTGATGCATCTCCAGCAAAACCAGCAAAACAACTGCAAAGAACTGATTCTCCTGCTCTACTCAGCATTGGTGAGACTGCAGCTGGAGTACTGCATCCAGTTCTGGGCTCCGCACCTGAACAAGGTTGTGGTAAAGCTTGAGAGAGTCCAGAGAAGGGTTACCCTTGCACGGCAAGCTATATGAGGAAAGGCTGAGGGACCTGGGACTCTTCAGCCTGAAAAAGAGAAGGCTGAGAGGGGAGTTGGTAGCAGCTTGCCACTACATCAGAAATGTACATCTAGGGCTCAGTGAACAACTTTTCACCAGGGCACCCTTCGGGAAAACTAGGAGTAATGGTCACAACCTCCTGGAAGATCATTTCAGGTTCAACATTAGGAAAAGCTACTTCACAACTTGGCTGTCCAGACTGTGGAATAAGCTCCCTCCAGAGGTGGTGCGATCACCTTCCCTGGAAATCTTCAAGTGGAGACTAGACAGTCACCTTGCTAGGGTCACCTGACACCCAGTTGTCTTTCCTGCTTGGTTCAGGGGGCTTGGTGCAGGTGCAGATTCCCTGAACCCCCTGGACCCATCTCCTTGAAACTTAGCAGGCATTGTGGCCTTAGCAGGGGCTAGCGTTCCTTCAAGCGTCATCCAAATCAGGCCAGAAATGACAAAGTTATAGGTTGTTTCAACCTTTCCAATTATAGCCTACGGGTAAAACATTGAAACAGCATCGAAACTGCAAAACTTTTCAACCTGCCTCATTTTGTTTCGAGGCTGTTTTGGCCATATCTGTTCTGTTTCAATTTTGCTGTTTCAACCTCAAAACAAGTCAAAACAGTGTCGAAACAAAACTGGCAGCGAAATTTCGCACAGCCCTAACATACTTACAATTTTCTATAGTATGGTTAGGTACAGACGTTCAAAAATCTTGAGACAGTCTAAGTTACGCACTTTTCTGCATAAGCAGTGTCATTTAGATGGGTAATGTGTGTCTAAAGCTAGGCTTACAAATGCAAAAATCAATGCCCCAGTTTCCAACAAATGCCGAGCATTCTTTAGTTCTCAGAGGAAGTTAGATACTTCGAGTAGTTGAGTACTTAGAAAACCAGTTCATTAATTTAGTTTGGACAGAGATGCTCTTCCCACAAGATACACATAGACAGATCCAGGATTGCGACAATGTGGGCACAACCACACTCCCTATGGTGTATGCACAGTGAAAGGAGCTTACACTGTATGAGCCACACAGCTGAAGTGGTTGTGGCAACACCCCTTTGCCATGAGAAGTGGTGCTGGCTCCTACCCTGGGGGTCTTTAAGGGGAGGTTAGATGAACACCTTGCTGGGGTTGTTTGACCCCAGGAATCTTTCCTGCCATGGCAGGGGGTCGGACTAGATGATCTACTCAGGTCCCTTCCGGCCCTAGAAACTATGAAACTATGAAACTATGATCCTGGTTGCTGGCAAGCTCACCAATTGGTCAGTATGGGGTTTGGAAGAAGAATAACAGCAGGTACAGAGCTGTGTGAAAGCAGGGGCTTTGGCCAAATCTGTGGAGACCAGTGAATAAGCTCAGAGCTCACAACATATGTAGAACACCAGCAGCAGCTGAACTGAAATGCCAGTGAACTCAAAAAGGTCACTGCATGTGAAGTACAGCCCAAAGGTGGTGCAACCACACTGCCACCCCAGCACCTGGCCGCTTCAGTTTATGCACAACTTTGGCTTGTGACATAATGAGTCAGTCACAACCTTAAATATTTTTTGCTACAAATAGTCTGAAAATTAGGTCATGAAAAAACTTGGCAAGCCAATCCAGGAGAAAAGTTACAATGTGAACCATGTATTTGATCTTTTCTTTACCAATCAAATCACATCCAAGAAAACAAATATTTTCAAAGAAAAGTTGAGGAAAAACATTGAAAAAAAAAGAACAACAACCATTTCTCATCTCTTTTGTGAAAATATAAAGGGGAAAAAGTATGTATGCTTATGTATACTAAAAACATTGTCTATTGGCTGAAAGGGTCACATGACAAAACCAAAAGAGAGAAGGCTAAGTAGCAAGTAGGCACAAAGCACATTTTAAAAGGCATTGTAAAATATATATAGACTGGAGTTTCTAGTTTATAGGTAAAACTATTGCTCTGTTTGGTTAAAATAGTGTTCTCCAGTGGGCAATAATAGTACTTAATGGTCCCTTTTTCAACCCAGAGGCAATTATTTCTTTTCTATCTTAAACCTCAGTAATACTGTGTGTGTGTGTGTGTGTGTGTGTGTGTGTGTGTGTGTGTGTGTGTGTGTGTGTGTGTGTGTGTGTGAGAGAGAGAGAGAGAGAGAGAGAGAGAGAGACCTATAGATCAGAATTGCAGTACTACAACAAATTCATGGTGTAAATATAGTAGATATAAATAACTTAAATAAATATATAATATCAT
>NW_017729024.1:95986382-95988921 GCF_001723915.1 Gavialis gangeticus
AGAGAGAGAGACCTATAGATCAGAATTGCAGTACTACAACAAATTCATGGTGTAAATATAGTAGATATAAATAACTTAAATAAATATATAATATCATACTCTTCCTTCCAAACATAAGAAGCCAGAATATTAAAAGCTCTCATTTAATGCCCAAAACAGAAGGAAAATGCAAAACTATTCTGTGACAGTTGTTTACTCAGGCTTTTTTCCTCTTCAATACCCTGCCGAAATATTTCTCTACACTATATTAGCAAAAACAACACTACAAAATGATTTTGTCATCCAAAAGCACCTGGAAAAGTTGACAGCAGATCTTTTTAAAAGCTTTCTTTAATGTTTTAAAATGTTCTAGCATCTGTCTTTAGCTTTTTTACAACACTTACAATCCTGCTCCTCAGCCTGTTTTCATTTTAATGGAATGGACATGGCTAACCATATGGCTACCATTCCGGGCAAGACTGGGTCACTGTGACAGAGAAGAAGAGCCTGCCATGTCGAGGAACTTAGCACAGACACTGGGACTATGAGCCAACTGGCCTCTGGAAGCAGAAGAGGGGAAGGAGAGAGAGCATCTACCCCCCACGTGGGCATGCCTTGTAAGTGCATGCCGGTGCCAATTTGTGTTTAAAACCGCCACAAGAAAGCATCAAAGTGGAACAGGAAGTGAGCTCCTCACCTTAGCTGAAATGGTGTGAAAAGGTGGATTGCCCTGGCAGAGGCGATCCGTGGAGCCCTATTTTAGAGAGGCTGAACACCAAAACAGACTCAGAGGAGTCAGTATACTTACTGGAGCAGCGTCCATAGGAGGCAGACACCAGTAACCGGAGTTGGATCAGCGACAAACCTAAAAGACAAAAGAAGAGTAATGAAACAGTGAGTGAGAAGGATCAGACCAAGTTTAGGCAAGTCCAAGCCCAACATTTTCTGCATAGGGAAAAGATACATGGGACTGAGTAGAAACAGAGATATTTATTATGAATATTGTCACTTCTAGCCTGCACCACTATTATCGTGGCAGAGACTCTGGTAACTAGGTGAGGCAAGACAAATATACATCAGACTCAACATTGTACCATTAGAGTGGCCTTTGGCTGTGTAGGGGAGGCAGAGCCTCAGGCCCAAGCTACACCATGTGTAGGTGCAAAGGCACTGAAGGGAGAGGTCAACATCATCTTCCCCAAGATTACTTTACATCCAAGACATGGCAGACAAGAAGCCTTGGCAATTTTAATAATCTACACTGCCAGCCAAACTGTCAGCCCATGAAGTAGCAGATAGTGCTGGCCAGGTAGAAAAATATAAGCAGTGGCCAAAGACCAGCACAGAAAATTACAAATTGGTGCACTGGCCAGGAATGAGAAGACTGACATCACGCTGGAGGCTGACATAGAGATGGAGGTTAATATGGTGTTCCAGGTTGACCTGTTGGGTCATACATTGCAGGCTGTGATGAAAGTCTTGGAGGTCCAGCAGCAGCAGGCCCTACAACAACATGAGTGGCTTAGACAAAATTGGTCTTCCTTCAAGATGCATAAAATGACTAGGGAAGATGATACAGAAGCTTATACTGAGTCTTTTGAAAGAACTGCAATACAAACTGGGCTAGATAGGGGTCTGTGGGCTGGCTGATTAGATTCATTATTGATAGGAAAGGCCCAAGCTACTTATAGGGCACTCCTGAGAGATGAGGCATACAATTATGACAAAATTAAAACAGCCATACTATATCAATTGGAAATGATGCCCAAGCATTACAGGCAACTGTTCAGGGCTAGGAAAGAAAAAGAATATAAGAAGCCCAGGGTCTTAATACAGCTATTAAAGGACCTTCGTGATAAGTGGGTGCCACCCACTAGTGTAAATAGAGAGATGCTAGCTGATCAGATATTATTAGAACAGTTCATAAGAGACCTAGAAGGAGAGATGCAATTATGGGTTAGAAAACATTTACCAAGGTCTGCTGAGGAAGCTCTGAGGACTGTCAAGGTGTTTCCAGCCTCCAGGGTTGAGCTGAGTAAGAAACAGGTCTATAAGAGTGAGCAAGGTAATTATCAGTGGGAGGATGAGAGGTGCCAAGGGTCACTGAAAACTTAGGGAAGGATGTAATGTGCTATAGGTTTGGCCATCCTGATCATGTGGCTCAAGAAAGTATGCAAGGGACTCATGACCAGTGGAAACAGGCCAGCATCATGCAGATAAGAAGGGATAAAAGAGGGAACGGTCAGATAGTAGAAGAGATAGGCTGCAGTTTTGGTTGCGGGGATGAGGTCATAGTATGGGACCATCTAGTGATCATGGCCTGGATGGTGGACAAGGCAGTCCAGGCTACCCTGGACACTGAGTGTTCCCAGACATTACTAAGGGCTGGTCTGATTTCTGAGGGTGACATAGATGGCATACAGTGGTATAGGCCAGTACAGATGTGCTGCATCCATGGTGGGGCAGAACAGTGCCAGAGGGGCTACATGGATATGAAAGCAGCTAATAAAACAGGGAAAATGAGTTTCATAGTTTCATAGATTTAGGGTCGGAAGGGACC
>NW_017729024.1:95988932-95998292 GCF_001723915.1 Gavialis gangeticus
TGGTGTCTCCTTGTCTTCCTGCAGCCCCCTCCCCCGGCGAGGGGGAGTTCACCCCGGGGTGAGAGCTGGGTTCACCCCGGAGCTGGACAAGAAGGTGATAATAGGGAGAGATTGGCTGCCCCTATATGATGTTGGGGAAAAGTGGGGCTCCCCGCCTAGCCACAGTGCTAGGTTCCCCACTTGCCTTGGGCACGCCCCCCACCTGACTTTCCTGCCATGCCTTGTTGCTAATTAATTAATTGCTGTTAATTAAGCGGGAGGCTGCCCATTCTTATGTCCCAATGCCAGGGGGTGTTATCTGTGGCTCCGAACCTCCCCTACACCACAGCCCATGCCTCACAGATGGCATCCAGATGTTATAGTGCTCCTGGCCAACGGCTGGAGCAAGCTTAGGCCATGCCATCAGGCCTCAGTCACCCACACATTCACACCACCTGCCTCTCACTCGGGCCTCACACACTCCACCCTCTCTCACAGGGTCTCTTTCATCCATCACCAAGTTGTGCTGCCTTGCTCCCTTTTGGAGCAGACTCCTTAGGCCATAAGCTTAGCTAGTCCATCTCTTGGGTGGCAGACATACCGTCTTTTGGGCCTCTCCCATGACCCTCACTAGGGTAGTGGCCAGCCAATTACCCAACCGGGTCTAAGCATACTTGGGCCCCTTCCAAGGTTTGGGCACCAAATCAGGCCAAATTTCCTCCAAATCAAATCACCATCCAAAGCTTTGCACAGTCCTAGTTGACTGTACCTCATAAGAGACTGTTGTTAGCCATTTTCTCCTATTGATAATTCCATTTAAGTTATGGCAGGGCAGGATAATGATTTTAAATGTTCTCTCTTTGCAGAAGATGGAAAAATATTCCTTTAACCTGATGAGGGTTCCTAATAAGGACAAGGACACCAAGCTTGATGAGCCTTGCCCTCAGGGTGATGCCGACTCAGTGACACTATTATAAAAAACTAGAGGAAGATCCAGCTCCCCTTTTCACCTCAAAACTCAAAACCACCATCACATCATTTCCATCCGAACAACATGAAAAACTTCAGACCCTGATCCCTACACTACCCAATCCAGGAACTTTTTACCTGCTCCCTAAAATCCACAAACAAGGGAACCCCAGCAGGCATATGATTTCCAACCATGGAACCCTAACAGAAGACATATTAGGTTTCATCAAATCCATCCTAAAACTGCTCATCACCCAAAGACCGAGTTTTATCCCAAACACAACAAACTTCCTGTGAAAACTCAAAACATAGACCACCTTCCCAGCAATACCCTCCTAACCACCATGGATGTCACTAGCTTATACACCAACATCCCATACCAGGATGGCATCCAAGCCTGCCTCACATATCTTCAAGAGCAAGATTACAACTCAGAGTACAGACCTCATGTTATCACTGAACTCATATACTTCATCCTCACACACAACAACTTCAATTTAAACAATCACCACTTCCTCCAGACCACAGGCACAGCTATGGACACCAAAATGGACCCACAATATGCCAACCTTTTTTATGGCCTACCTGGAAGGGGAATTCCTCAAGAACTGCACCATCAAAACCATCTGAGATACATAGATGACATCTTCATCATTCGGACCAAAACCCTGAAGTCTCTGATTCATTTCCACCAAAAATGCAACAATCATCCCCCTTCCATCAGACTGCTGCTTGAATACTCTAACAACAGCATTTCCTTTTTGGACACCATGATCAATATCCAAAATGGTGAAACACAAACCACCATACACAAGAAACCCACAGACCAACATACGTACTTACACAGAACCAGCAATCACACTAAACACAGCAAGAAAGATGTAATTTACAGCCAAACTCTCTGATACCACCACATTTTCACTGAGGAGAATATCTGTTATTGCCACCTAAAAAATTTCAAAAAGGGACTTCACCTAACAAGGAAACTCCTCCAGAGAGATAGATCACACCTTTGAAAGAGTCACCTGAATACCATGCAAAGATTTGCTAAGGCACAAAAAGAAAATTCCCACAAATTGCACACCATTAGTTATGACATATCATCCTTCCCTGGAATCTACACTGAAAATCTTCAAACAGTTGCAACCCATACTAGAAGAAGATCCATTTCTTAAAGAGTTCTTTCCAGAACCGCCCATCCTAGCCTTTAACCAAACATCAAACCTCATGAACCTCATCACCAGAAGCAAACTTCCTATGAACCAAACCACACCAAATGGGTCCAGACCATACCAAGAAAAGAAGTGCAAAACCTGCTAACACATCTCCACCTGTCCCAAAATAACCATACAAACCATATAAGGATAACAAAAAGTCCTTTTTCAAATTATTATAGGGAGTAAGAAGAAGGCACCAGGTAACATGGGGCCTCTACAGGACAGCCTTGGCAATTAGGTGATTGCAGCAAAGGAAAAAGCTGATCTCTTCAGTGAGTTCTTTGTCTCCATATTTCTGACCAGGGACCAAGACAGCTCCCCCACTAGGATTACAGACAGGCTTAGGGGACATGATGCCATGCCTAAGGTCAGGGATGTTCTAATTAGGGAACTTTTGGAGGGGCTGGACATGTTTAAATCAGCAGGTCTGGATGCTCTTCATCCGAGGGTACTGAGGGAATTGGCAGAGGTCATAGCAGGGCCCCTATAGGCCGGGGAACACCCTTCTCAAGAACAGTGGCTGAAAGGGAAGTTGGAGTCATTGTTGACTCCAGGATGGACATGAGCCGCCAATGCGAGGAAGCAGTCAGTGAGGCTAACCACACCTTGTCGTGCATCTACAGGTGCATCACAAGCAGGTCCAGGGAGGTGATCCTTCCCCTCTATGTGGTGCTGGTCAGGCTGCAGTTGGTGTACTGCACCCAGTTCTGGGTGCCACACTTTGAAAGGGATATGGCTAACCTTGAGAGGATCCAGAGGAGGGCCACTCACATGGGTAGGGGGCTGCAGGCCAGACCCTACAAAAATAGACTAAAGGGCCTGAATCTATTCAGCCTCCACAAGAGAAGACTGAGAGGGGATCTGGTGGCCGTCTAGAAACTCACCAGAGGGGACTAGAGAAAAATAGGTGTGCCCTGGTCCCTCCGGGCACCACCTGGGATAACAAGGAATAATGGACACAAATTTTTAGAGAGAAGGTTCAAGCTAGCTATCAGGAGGCATTACTTTACAGTTAGGGATGCCAGGCTCTGGAATGGGTTCCCAAGGGAGGTGGTGCTCTCCCCTACCTTGGGAGTCTTCAAGAGGAGGTTGGATAGATATCTGGCTGGGGTTTTGTGATCCCAGCACTTGTTCCTGCCCAGGGCAGGGGGTCAGACTTGATGATCTGTTCAGGTCCCTTCTGACCCTAGAAACTATGAAACTACACCCTACAACAGAACCATCACCATTCCTGGATCTTACACCTGCACCTCCAGAAATGTAATATCTCTCATTCAGTGCACCAAATGCCCTGATGGAAAATACGTAGGAGAAACCAAACAACAACTGTGCACCAGAATGAATGCACACCTAAAATCTATCAAAGACAATTACCTGTAGGGGCACACTTCTCACAAGATAACCACTCTCTTTCTAATCTCTCAGTTCTAATCCTCAAAGGGAACTTACAAAATGCCTTTCATAGATGAGTCTATGAACTTCACTTCATAAATGTACTAGATAGAAAAAATCATGGATTCAGTATAGACATTGTATTTGTGACACATTACAACCTGCCTGATGCATCTGATTCACAAGGTACCTACCAGACCTGACCTCTTACACTTTTCTTTCCCTGCTTCCTGCCCTCTCCTCCCTTCATTTTCTGCCCTTTGTCTTCCTAAAGTCTAGCTATTTACTTTTTCACAGGCAGCCTCTTTCCTACCTTGAAAATCTACTACACTGTAGTCTCCCTTACTCACCTTTGGCTTCGCCACCACGGCCAACCCCCATTTTCCCCCCTCCCTTCCCTGCTCTACCTTTTGTTTTCCTAATATTCACCTATTTACATTCTGGCTGATATCCTGTCACACTTTTAGCTTCTTTCAGTTGTTGGAGTATCAGAACAACGGAGATTTCCTATGCCTGAAGAAGGGTGATTGCACTCGAAAGCTTGAAAATAATTTTTTCCAACTATTCAGTTGGTCTAATAAAATATATCTACCTAAAGAACCTTGCTTGCCACCAAGAGGCATCCACAAATGAGGGGTCCCCCCAGCTTTAGGATTTCCTTTACTTTTGTAACAAGGTATTTAGCAAAGATCACATATTCATTGGAATCTATCAGGCTGCGCCATGAGCATTTCTGCTATGGCCCTGAATGTGTGCTCTCTGGGCTGTTAACCATGTACCTTATCGTCTGCACCACTCCAACCTTGGGCTGCTCTCTCTGTATTCAGGTACATGCTTCAGCTGTATTTTACCTCAGTCTTTCTCACAAATTATACTAAACTCTTGGGCATCTTTGTGAAGTGGCTGCAACTGCCTTACCCATCCAGGCCTGCCAACTGATTTGGAGCCAGAGTAATACAGGGTGAATCTTAAGAATGGGACTCAGGAGAAGGGCTTTGTGCACTGCTGGCAATTTGTCTCGCCTGATTTTTCCCTCCCATCACTTGAATGGGAGAGGGTCTATCTGAACTGATGTAATCCTCAATTCACACTGCTGTGGTCACACCCTAATTTAGAGAATATGTGCACAGTCCTAGGCAGAGTGCAGCTGTCTATCCCCAGGGAACCTGGGCAAGCATACATCTTCCCATAAATAGCTCTTCATGATCCCCTATGGCAACACAGTTATGACTATGACTTGTTATTGTGTGTCCTAAGGAACTTTCTTTGAAACCCTCAGATGATGGCAAACAGGGAAGAGCATGTGGATAGGGCTTTTGAAATCTTACCAGCCTGCAGTTTCCTGATGAGACAAATCCAGCTGATCAGCAGATTAATGTGGATGCCTAGTGCAGCCTGGCCTTTTCATTCTCCAGTCATCCAGGATGAGCAAAGAGCAATAGTGACCTCTATCATATCTTGAAGACAAGACAGTCCCTCACATTCCTCACAAGTGATTGGGACTCCTCCCTTAATGAGCCACTTCTGCAGGCTAAACCAGAAAACATGGGTGAAGGCTGCCTCACTGGTACTTTGAGATTTTTCATAATCCAGGTGCCTGGTATCTGCTTGGGAATTTACCATTTGCCCAAGATGAGAGGAAACCCAGGGTCAACAATAATTGAATTCTAAGAAAGTGCTTTTTTAAGAGAACAAAATACCAAGCACTTGAAGCCTTGGTGCTGGTAATACTACACAAATTACAAATTCTGTTCTATGCCCGAAACCCAGCAGTGGGCAAACTTCCTTGTGTGGCATTTTGAAGAGCCTCTGCATTTTCAATCTGGACCTTCCCCATAGAGCAGTCTTGAGCCAGAGTGGTCAGCATCATTCAAAAGACGTACGTTCCTTCCACACATTGCTGGGTGAAAATACCAAAATGGATCGAGCAACAAAAAATCATTAAACTGCCCGTGATTTCCTCTCAAGGATTTATTTGGACTCCTTCCCCTGATTTACTCTCTTTTCACATCTTCTCAATTCAGTGCATTAAGTTCCTCATCATATGGAGTCAAAGAGCTATGTTTTGCCCTGTGTACTGTGACCTGGATATCATAGGGTTAGGTCTTTGTAGTACACAGCATGGCTGATCACCAGCTGCTTGTCTAAGTGACTGGGCACCGCTGTCTATACTCCATAAGGGGGTATGCCCTCTTTCCCATTACAGCTGACCTCTTGGGGGAGATTGGATGCTTGCCAGAAAGTGATCACCTCTGTCTATGTTCAACAAAGCAATAAGTCCCAGTGAGAAGCCTTCACATGAGCTCCTCATGAAATATATGAAGGAGTTTACTGCACTGAACTCAGCAGTTACTTGCTAATCATATTCACAATCTCTTCTGCTCTGAGAGAATGCTAAGCATGGGGGTTTTAGTTACAGATTCAAATAAGAATTTTGTGGTTGGTGCTGTTTTCAGCCTATATTAATTTCACCCTCCCTATTGTAATTTCAGTGGAGTTGTTCTGCCAAATGTATCCTATAGGCTTGTAATTTCCAAGATCCAGCTCCTTGCACACCATCACCTTCTAGGTAGTTGCAAAGCAACACTGCTTCATCCAGCTTCTGATCTTTCCTGCCCTCTTGTTAGTTTACTGTTCTCAAAGGTCTACGATTAGCGTTTTGAAAATTGTTCGGTTTTAATCTTAAGGGGAGGGAATGGTACAAAAGTTGTTTTATTCCAGCAGCCTTTTCTGTGTCCGTCATGATCTGTCACAGCATCAGTCCTTTCATCAGGTTCCTGGCATTCACGGACAAGCCTTCATGTGAGAATTTCTTCAGTCTAGTTCTCCTGATCAGAGACATGAACACTGGCCTTCTCTTAGAGTCCCATGTCAATTATAAAGCGCAGGAATGAGCATTTCTGTATGTCTTCTTTGGGACTTATCTGAGTTCCATCCCCTTTTTCCTCTGCTGCCTGTCAAACTTCCTTTTTTCTCTCTCTCTTTCTCTCTTTGTGCCTCAACTTTCCATTTGCTGCCTTTGTGTGGTAGCCAGTAGCTGCTGTCCCCAAAGTGAGCATTGATTGAGTAGTGCCATGTAGAAAGGTGTTACTTTCATCTCCCATTAATGCTTGTGCAACATCTACTGCGATGGGAGCCAGGTTAATGCCTGGAGCTACACACCACAAATTAATACAAAGTAAAATAAAGATGACAATGATTAATTTGCAAAATACCTGATGAACTCAAGTCTCATAGCCCAAATGCAGCAACTTTTCATTCAACCAGCACTATGTTACACACAAAATTCTAATATATATATATGAATGAGAGAGAGAGAGGCACCTGGCACATTCACTATTCTTTCTTCACAGCTAGACCTCTGCATGGTAAAATCAATGAATAGCCTTCAACAGGAAGGTGCAAACTACCAAAATTAGAACTTCTTGTGGTACCTCGTTAAATTAGCAAGGCTTTTGTTCCTGTTATCTTGCGCTGAACTACAAATAAATACATCAAGTTTTCCAGCAGAATGCCTTCCAAGGTCTGCTTAATTCCATTAGACAGTGTGAAACCATGCATTCTAGCTGTACAGAATGGTAAACAGAATGGGAAGTGTTTTTGAGCAAGCTGCAGATGGGGTAAGAAAATCAATAGTTTGTGAGGGAAAGCTTCCAGCAATATAGATTGTTTGAACTACTTACCATTATGTCAAATTCACTTTAGCATCAGCAAACAGACACATTGTAAGATGAATATTGAGAGAAGCACTATTTCTACTGTTTGCATTTAAAGGCCTAACGTTGTATAGATTTTTATAATCAAGTAAGTCTTTATAATTCAATAACAAGGCTTTTATTTAACCCTTAAACAGTTGATGTCTTGGGTAATTTTTTCAGTTTGATTCACTCAATCATACAATGAATAAAAAGTTCAGAAGCACAATTTTCTTTCCTTTATTGTGCTCTCCTCCCTTCTTTCCTGGCAGATTGGTTGTGGATTTTAAAATGCCCTCTTTCATAAGCACCTGGACAATGTTTAACAAGAACTATGCAGGCCACCAACCAGAGAACATCACTTGAGAGCAAATGAAAGACTTCCAGGGCATGTCTACACATAATGCTATGTCACTGTAGTGATGCACTATGGTGATGTAGCTTGTTGCTACAGTGACATAGCACTGATGGGCACAAACTGAGATGCTTATGCTACCTCACCATAATGAGCAGGTACCTTGCTATAGCACGTCACTACGGTTACATAGCTGCTAAAAATAACCGTGCAGTGCTAGGACAGCACAGTAATGGTTGTTACTGCGCTGTCATTTAGTACTTCCTAAAACAAGGCACAGTACTTCCTAAATAAAGGAACAGTAGCAACTGCACCGTGAGGGGCACATGTAGACATGCCCCCATTTTAGCAACCAGGGACTGAAGGATCAAAAACCTTTGTCTAGCCTTCCTTAAAAGACTTCTATTCAGTAAAACATCTAAGTGTGTGTTTAATGGTTAAGGAAGCACGTAAGTGCCTTGCTGAATTGAGGCCTTGCCTATCAATACAACATTTTATCAACTCCCATGTGGATCATAATTGGATTATATGCTTTCAGAACCTGAGACCTGGCCATACATGAAATCTCACGTGTTGGCCTAGTATAGGTTTACATACTCCATTAGTTTCATAGTTTCATAGTTGGTAGGGTCAGAAGGGACCTGAGCAGATCGAGTCCAAGCCCCTGCAATGGCAGGAAAAAGTACTGGGGTCAAACAACCCCAGCAAGGTGTCTATCTAGCCTCCTCTTAAAGACCCCCAGGGTAGGAGCCAGCCTTGGAAGTTGGTTCCAGATCCTAGCTGCCCTGATAGTGAAGTAGCGCCTCTTGATATCTAGTCTGAATCTACCCTCTGCCAGCTAGTGACCATTATTTCTAGTCACTCCTGGCAGTGCTCGGAGGAACAGGGACTCCCCCAATGCCGGCTGGTCCCCTCTGACCAGTTTGTAAACAGGCCACTAGATCCCCCCTCAGCCGTCTCTTGTGGAGGCTGAATAGGTTCAGGTCCTGTAGCCTCTCCTTGTAGGGCCTGCCTGCTGTCCCCTGATCATGCGAGTGGCCCTCCTCTGGACCCTCTCCATGTTGTCCACATCCCTCCTGAACTGCAGCGCCCAGAACTGGACGCAGTACTCCAGCTGCAGCCTGACCAGTGCCACATAGAGGGGGAGGATCACCTCCTTGGACCTGCTCGAGATGCATCTGTTGATGCATGACAAGATGCAATTGGCCTTCCTGACTGCATCCCCACACTGCCGGCCCATGTTCATTTTGGCATAAATAGCGACTCCAAGATTCTTTTCTGCCTCTGTGCTGATGAGAAGGGAGTTCCCCAGCCTGTAGATATGGTGCTGGTTCTTCCTCCCCAGGTACAGCACCTTGCACTTGTCAGTGTTGAAACCCATCCTGTTCTCATCTGCCCACCCCTGTAACCTGTCTAGGTCCCTTCTAGCGTGCCCACATGCCCCCACATCTTAGTGTCATCAGCAAATTTGAACAGGGTACTTTTTACCCCCTTGTCCACATCACTCATGAAGACATTGAGCAGTGCGGGCCCATGGACCAAGCCCTGGGTGACCCCACTGCCTATCCCTCCAGGTAAAAAATGACCCATCCACTACCACTCTCTGGGTGTAGCTCTCCAGCCAATTAGCAACCTATCTGATTTTGTAGGAGTCAACACCACAGTCCCCTAGTTTTTTAATTAGAACGGGGTGAGAGACAGTGTTGAAAGCCTTCCTAAAGTCCAGAAAGACTACGTCCACTGCTATCCCTGC
>NW_017729024.1:96003292-96012627 GCF_001723915.1 Gavialis gangeticus
TCCACTGCTACCCCTGCATCTAAGGATTTTGTGACATGGTCATAGAAGGCCACCAGGTTGGTCTGACAGGACCTACCTCTAATGAACCCGTGTTGGTTGCCCCTAAGCATAACCTCCCCCGCTGGCCCCTCATGGACATATGCCAGGATAGTACTCTCAATAAGCTTCCCCAGGATCGAGGTAAGACTAATTGACCTATAGTTTCCTGGGTCCTCCTTCCTCCCTTTTTTGAAAAGGAACCATACTCGCCCTCTTTCTGTCCTCTGGCACCACACCAGAACACCACAAGTGTTCATAAAGCCGTGCCAGGGCTTGGCAGGGGCTCCACGTTACCCAGTACTTTCTTTTTGCCCCCTATGTATTTAAAAAAGAACTTCTTGTTGTCCTTGATCTGGGTAACTAGTCCCAGTTCCATTTCTGCCTTGGCCTTCCTGACCGCCCCCCTGCAGCCCCGAGCAACCGATGTATAGTCCTCCCTGGTGATGGACACTTCCAGTGGGTGTATGCCTCCCTTTTAGCTAGGAGACATTCCCAGATGCTTTTGATGAGTCATGGGGGCTTTTGCGCCCTCTTGCCCCTTTTGATCCATGTTGGGATTACCTCCCTTTGGGCTTGGAGGATCGTCTCCTTGAGGAGCGACCACTCTTCTTGGACACCCGACTCCCCTCCCCCTCTGGGACCTCAGTGCCTCCCCAACTATTCTCCTTACCTTATTGAAGTCAGCCCTCCTGAAGTCCAGGGCTGCTGCCTTGCTCCAGGATTTTGCCACCTTGCACTGGATGGTGAATTCCAGCAGGTGATGATCACTGTAGCCCAGGTGGTCGAGCACCCGCAGCACTGTAGCCCAGGTGGTCGAGCACCCTCACCAGGTCGTCGCCCGTGGCCAGTACCAGGTCCAACAAGACATTTCCCCTGGGGGGGGCTGTGCACTTCCTGGGTTAGATGGAGGTCCTGTATTTTGGCTAGGAACCTACATGAGTGGTCAGACCTGGCTGACTGCTCTTCCCAGCAGATGTCTGGAAAGTTCAGGTCACCCATGATGACTACATCCTTTGACCTAACTACCTCCATGAGCTGACTTAAGAATTCCCGGTCTAGCTCTTCCCCTTGGTTGGGTGGTCTGTAGTAGACCCCCACTGTTAAGTCCCTTTCCCTTTGTTGTATTCTAACCCAGAGCACTTCAGTGTGCCCCTCCTCTGACCTTGTGCTAGTTGATGAGGATGTGTATTCCTCCTTGATGTAGAGCACCACACCCCCACCTTTCCTCCCTATCCTGTCCCTCCTGTATAGCCTATAGCCCTTGATATTCACTGCCCAGTCATGCATTGGGTCCCACCATGTTTCTGTGAGCCCCACTATGTCTGGGTTGGTGTCAGCTAGCAGGAGGGTAAGTTCCTCCTGCTTGTTCCCCATACTACGAGTGTTTGTGTAGAGGCATTTGAGGCATCCTGAAGATCTGTGCACTGATCCCCTAATCTCAGTATTGCCCTGGCCCCCGTTGCTTACCTGGGTATTTGTTCTGCTCATAGTCAGTCTAGGCTGGGCTGTACTTGTGGGTGTCGCTTGGTTTAGTCATCTAAGGTTTCCTCCGCCCTTATCTTCCCTTTCCCCCAGTGAGCCTAGTTTAAAGCCCACTGGAGGAGATCGGCCAACCTAGAAGAGAACACACACTTACCTTTGGGGGAAAGGTGAAGCCCATCCCACCCGAGCATGTCTCTCGTCATGATGTGCGGGTCATTGTCTAGGAAGCCGAAGCCTGCCTCAAGACACCATTCCCGAAGCTGCAAGTTGGTCTCTCTGATGCAGGTCTCGTGTTTGAACACTGCCTAATCCCCATCCTTTGTGGTTCTTCTCTTGACTCTGCTTATGCCTCTATACACAAGAGAAAGATCCATAAACTCCTTGATCCCCACAGTTATGGAACTATGATAAAGGAACCATCACACCAGAGTCACCACAGGGCCAGTTTCAATAAGAAGGGAAAAGAAAAACACTTTTGTAGGCGATCATTTTTTAAGTGCTAGAAAAGCAGTATGCTGCTTAGAATGGTCAAAGTATTCCTGGAGGAACTGGATTACATGGCAGAAATCAGAAGTGCTTTAAAGTGCAACTCATCATCTGGATACAGACAGCACATGTTTTCCAAAATATACAAACATATTTAAATGGCTATAATGTGCCTGTATACAATATCTTAACCAAATGGCAAAGGAAAAATAAACACAGACGGCAATTCATTTGCTAACACTTCCTAATATTACAACACAGTCATTAAAGACATCTGTACTGCATTCAAAGATGCAAGCTGGAGCCATGTTCAGCAGAACTCCCATATAAATTGACATCTACAAGCCTTCTACAAACCTAAAATGGGGATCATAAGAAAGCAGGGATGGAAGAGACCTCATGAGGTCATCTCGTGCAGCCTTCTGCTCAAGATGGGATCGTTTCTGACTAAAGCATCCCATAAAGTGTCTGTCGAAACTGCTTTTAAAAATTGCCAGCAATGGAGAGTCCACTATTTCTCTTCCAATGTTTAGCCATCATCATACAGAAAGTTCTTATCTCCAACCTAAATTTTGTCTGCTGCAGTTTGAGGCCATTGCTCCCAGTCCTGCCCTCTACAGCCACAGAGAAATGTCAAAGGGATGTTAAAGATCATAGAATGTACTGCCTAAGCAAGACTTAAATATTATTTTGAGCACTAGTATTAAAACTATTATTTGGAAGAGTCAACAGAACCAGCCTTTCAAACTACTGGCCTTTTATTGCAAGTACTGGTTTCCCCCAAGCTATGACAATTTCAAACAGCCTGCTGGTAGAATGTGAAGAACTTGGGTTGTAGCAGCTGATGTGTTGCAAGCTGGTGCAGATTTTAATAATGATCTGAATTATTTTGAAATTAAATAGAAAATACAGGAATGGAAAAATAAATACAATTAATTTTCAAGGCATTCTTGATCATGTTTGTATTTAATTTGATGAGAAACTGGTGAATTTATTCTATTAAAAATTATAAAATGCCACACCCCCATTACAGTGCCACAAAATAGACCCCTCCATGAATCAATCACTATATATTTTTATAAAATATGAATATTTTTAAGGGGCTGTATACACTACTAGGTCCTTTTACCACTCTCGTCACCCTAGTATCTGACTACTAGGGCTGTGTGAAGCTTTGGTCCCTGATCTGATCTGGTGGAGATTCAGCCCGATTCAGTGGCTGAATCTCCAAATCCAAATTGAATCAGGAGACCCTTTAATCTCTCCAGATCAAATCGGAACCCTCCGAATTGATTCAGAGAGATTTGGAAAAATTCAGCTATTTGGACACAGCTTTAAATGTTTTTTCTACATACCTCAAGGTACCAGGCAGCTTGTGAATGCTGCGATGGTGGGGTGGATGGAGCATCCCACGGGAGTGTGGGTGGGGGGGCCCCAGTGCACTCAGCAGAAGACCTGGAAATGAACCAGAAGCACTTCCGGTCTACTTCCAGGTCTGCAGGGGAGCACACAGGGAGCTGCCCCTGCCTCCCTCCCACCGGCTTGGTGACTGATGCCTCCTGGATCTGGGAGTACACCCAGGCTCACCCCATGGCTGATCACTGAGCCGGGGGGGCTGTTTTCTCCTTGACTCACCCAGAAGTGGACCAGAAGTAGTTTACCCACCAAGCCAGGAGGGGGTGGGGCAGCATGCTCCTTTACATACCCGGAAGTGGACCAGAAGTAGTTCACCACCAAGCACATGACGGGGGGAGGCCCTCGTACTCCTGTGGGATGCTCCATCCACCCCACCATTGCAGTGTTCACAAGCCGCGCCTGGTACCTTGAGGTATGTAGAAAAAACATTTAATGGTATGTCTATGGTCGAATCGCTGATTCTCCAAATCAGCATCAAACCTTCAGATTTGGATTCAGCCAAATCAAATCAGGGACAGTGATCCAAATCAACAAATCAAATCACTGTCCCTGATTAGAGCTAAATCCAAATTGAATACAGCCCATTTTGCACACCCCTACTGACTACCTCCCAGGACTCCATTAAGTAGTACAGCGAACATCTGCCATATGTGATTCATTCTCTCTCGTGTCTTTTCCCTAGGTTGAAAATTGCTTTGTTTTGCTGGGTCTTATTGGATTTTATTAAATATGCCGACACTGCTCTGTTTTTGTTAGGGAAGGCAAAACTGAGAAAGAATACTCTTCACTTGGATCATGATAAAGTTTGTGATGGTCCTATATTCATACAGGACATCACTGGCTCAATTTCAAAGTGACTCCCATGAAAGCTGTATCTTCTATGGGGGTCACTGAATGCAAGCTTCATTCTTGTTGTCTCCTTTGTGCCTGAGAAAGAGAGTAGGTGACTTTTACATATCTTCAGACAAGTAATTAAATAGCAGTGTAAAGAACTTAAATCATGAATTTCACTTGATGATCTATGGCAAGCCAATACAGTAAGTGCAGATGGCTACATAAGAATTGCACACTGGGTCAGTCCAAAGGTGCATCTAGTCCAGTATCCTGTCTTAGACTATGGCCAGTAGCAGAGGCTGTATCATAATAAAGGACATGTGCAGAGTAACCCATCCTTTTGCTCTGCCTTCCTAGTTGCCAGCAGTCATATATATATTCTGAGAATAAGATTTCATACCTGAATACTATGTTTAATAGCCCCATAAATTTATCTAAAACCTGTTTGAACCCAGCTATACTGCTGGCCTTCAAATCCTGTAGAGTTTATTCCACAAATTAATTGTGCCATATTGCTGAATAACCATACATGAACACATTCTGGAATTTTTAAAGAGCTGTTGGCTTCATGTCCCAGTATACTGCACTGATGACATCCAAATGACAGATGAGGAAGGGATATCTAGCAGAGGCTACATCATTGTCTTCCAAGATAGGATGGAGTTTCCCTGCCAGCTGGGAATGGGAAGAAAGCTGATAAAAATGTATACAAATCATATATGAGAGCTTAACAACTGCAAACAATGCAAGTGTGCTCTTCAATTACAGACTGAATTGACCATCTATGGGTGTTTACCTTCAGTCAAAGAAGGCTCGGTCCAGTAGCTGCAAACTCATCAAAACATTTTCCTTTGTTAACTAACATAGCATCATTCTTGAATGGATTAATTAAGCTGTGGATTCAGTTGTTCTTCATTGCTGAAAAGATCTCATAGAAGCACTGAATCATCCTCTTAACAGTTAACAACATGGCTATATGTGGTAAAGGATGGTAGATCTGCTTGCTGGCTCTTGAGTCCTTCTTACAGTGGATTGTACACAGATATGGAAAAGGACTGCAGAGAGAATTGATCCTTTTAAGATATTCCAAGTGAGTAATCCAGCGATTCTCAAGCAGGTTGCCAGGAGATCCTTTAAAGGGTGTCACACCATGCTAGCACTGTTAAATGTGCAAACAACCACAAATGATTCACATGATAAAACCAGATTTAAAATGGGAATCCTTAGTGTCAAAACATTCTGACTTGTGTGGGCTTTCTAAGTTATTTTGCAACAGAAGAATTGCTCTATTATTTTTCATAATGAAAAAATAGAGTGCAAGCTAGAGGCTGACATTGTCCAAGGGTGCCTCATATCTAAAAAAAGTTTGAGAACTACTAGAGTAGTCGAGTAGCAAACGTTCCCCTTGTCCCATTGTATAGTAGCTGAAAATGTTCATTCCTAACCAGATCTAGGGCCTTAGTCTCTTATACTGAATATCCGGGCCATAAGAAGGAAGTGAAGGCGCTATTCTTGAAGTAAAGGGTTGGTGACAATGATTATATTGAGCATCATTCTCCAGGGTGTTATAGAAGTTTTGCCTAAGTATTAACCTTTATTTGAGTTGTGTTGCACTGCTATAAAACCTGCTGTATCTGGATGAGAAGTTTACTGCATTTTATCAATAGATAATATACTAGATTGCATGGCCTATATCATACATTGCAGTCCTAAATCTAAATAATCCAGAACTTTGGGGTGTTCTGAATCCTCAGGGAAGTCTTGCATTTTAAGCTCATCTCTATGGCTTTGTTATTCTTCACAACGTTTCTACAGCAAAGGCAATTTTCTTAGCCATGAGTTTTAAAAAGTTATGGCATGAAATGTATCTGATATATACTTCCCTCTGAAACCATCACACCAGGGCAGATTGTAACTTTTGCTTTTTCTCTTTTCCATATTATTTAGTTCTCACTAAAACAAACTTTGCCTAAATATAGTTTTAAAGGTAGATACTACTTCCTAAACCACTGTTTTTCAAAATTCCTAAGGTTGTGGAACCCTTTCCTATCACTTCTGCTGCAGAAGCCCTGCCCCTGGCTCCACAGGTGGTGTGAGTGGACACGGCATCCTGGCTCCACACTAGCAGCACACCACCTCCCAGCACACTTTGCCATTATCCCCAGTCTCTTTGCAGAACCCCTAATGACCTATCACAGAACCACAAGGTTCTGCAGAACATAGTTTGAAAACCACTGTCCTAGACTTTTTTAAATGTGGTCCCCTTAAATTAAGAAAACCTGTGCTGCTGCAGCATTTCCTTTTCTACCCTTGTCATGGGCAAAAAGATAAAGTGTCTGAGATACTATCTTTCATGCCTTTGCTAGAGCTTAACTGGATACAGAATATATAGATCATCAATAGTAGTCTGGATGAGTGACTCTGCGCCAGTTCAAATAGGACTGTAAGTGCTGTCAAACCACAGTGCAAACATTTATAGTTCAGAGACTGTGTTCCCTCTGCTTTCAGAAAGCTGCAGATGCCAGAGCAGTATTGAAAGCTCATTAACATTCACATCATCCCCAGCCTCATTATCTCACCCAGATGTTTCTGTGACTGTCCCTTTAAAGAATCCCTGTCTAAATTTTATTTACATTTGTTCAGCAATATTGATGCTTAATGAATAAATGCAGTATGCTGTCAGTACTGGAGACTAATTAAATCTATGTATGAGCCTGAGAACCTGATTGAAAAATCTGCAGTAACTAAACTGGGTTTAAATAAACACTTTAGTGTAGTGCTTTAATTACACTTTAGTTTGTAATGTAATTTTTGGCTGTTTAAACTATGATTTAGGCTGAGCTAATTACAAATGATTTTCTACTCTGTAATTAATAATAACAAAATTGTAATTAGACAGCTGCTCTGGATCAGGGCGAGAGTTTGTGTTAGCTGACTCATGATCAGTCTGGCAGTTATACAAGAGCAGCACTTGGGGACTGGGACATACTGCACCTTTCTATGGTTCATTTTCAAAGTGGTTGTTGTGCTTGGGAAAGCTCCAAACCATTGTGTGTGTTGGGGCCATCAGGTTTGTGTTTGTGGTGGCAGCCTCCTCAGCTCCTTGAGCACTAGTCTGATGAAGGCTAGTACAGATGGAGATCAGCAGGTTACTTTCTCCTGTGTTCCAGGAAAAATGTTTGTTACTTTTTATCCTGCATCTTTTCATGGCTGGAAGGATAAACCCTACCCAATGCCAGAAAGAGGTAAAAGGGATACCAGTGGCATTAATCTCCAACCACCTAGTACCCACAGGAAACACATACGCCATAATATCAAATCTAAATAAGTTAGTGGGCCCAAATTTCAAACAATCTGAAACTTTTTCTTCTGAGGCCATTCTCCTTCCTTATTCTAAGTACTAGACAAATTGGGCATCTATACATGTGCTCCAGGGTGGAGGTGGGGTGGGACAGTTGCTTTAATTAGAGTGGCTCCAAGAGCTGCTCTAATTAAAGCGCCCACAGCGTCATGTGTATTCAGTGTCCCACACTTCAAAATGGTGGTGGGGCTGCTTGAACTAAAGTTTGTCTGACAAGCTTTAGTTCAAGCACCCCCTGTGTAGAAATCACCCCCCGGTCTGCCTCACTTCTGTAAGCAGACAGCCCAACCCCCTCTGTTTCATTTACCACTCATCCTAGGTGACTGGGTGGTAAAACTTCCAGAGGGAGGGGGGAACTCACTTGCTCTTTGTCCTGAGAGTTCCCACCAAATGACCAGGTCACCTCATCTGGTAAGGCTGACATCTTTTAAAAGTATCGGTCAGCATCCAGTGGGCCTGCTTCTGGTTGGGACTTAATGATGAGGTCACAGAAAGTTATAAAAAAGGATCACCCCATCTTAGAGGGGGGAGACATTTTTGGGATGCTGAAACAAGCAAAACAGCCTCCAAAGCTCTGGATGAATTCTGGTCAGTCTCTGGATGAACATGTGAGTAACTCATCCGAAATTAGCCAGTAATTTAGGATTGAGTGAACTAGAAGCATATCAAAAGGTCGAACAAGCCCATTCTGTTTTGTTCAAGGCACTCTTTTTCTAATACGTTTCTATCTTGTACAGCTTCCCTATTCTCCCTCTCTCAGATTAATAAAAACTATCTGTTACAGCACACCTAGCTGTGAATGCTTGAGAGGGGCAAGCTCTACTACTATGCCCCTAGTAGAGCTTGATAGAGTATTACCTAAAAACCTCCTGGGTGGCTCCAGGCTATAAGGAGCACCCAGAAACACTACCAGTGGGAAAAGCACCCCCAAGGTCAGCAGAGTCTGTGTACCTTGGGCAGCACAGAGCCCTACCGAAGACCCAGGCCTGGGTGGTGGCAGCGATTACCCCAGGCTTGCAGGTGTGCTCCAGGAAGGGGGTTGGCCAGACATGGGCACCCCAGAGGAAGCTCTCAAAGCAGGGTTTTGGTTGGGCACAGTGAGGCGGGTGGCTCAGCGTGGTAGTGCCCCCTACTGGGCTGCCACACCCCTATCGCCATTTTGAAGTATGGAACACTGAATCCACAAGCATAGAGCATTAGCTGAGCATTAGATGAGTGTATACACGAGCATTAGACAAGCTTTAGTTCAAGTACTCCCACCACCATTTTGAAGTGTGGAGACACTGAATAGACATGATGTAGAGGCTGCTGGAGTGAGATTAATCAAGTCTTCTCCAATGCATGCTAATTAGCACACATCAGAGCAGACATCTGGCATGTGCATAGGTACCTGTTATAAAAGAACCTGATCTCATAATACTTCTGGTTCATATAAAGGCTCAGTTTTACCAGTAGCTTCAGATAGATTAAATTTCAGAAAAGCAATTGAAATTCTACTTTTTGCCCTACTTCTTAACTTTAAACTCACTTTATCTTTTTCTTTCAGTCTTGCATTTCATCGTTTCATAGTTAGTAGGGTTGGAAGGGACCTGAGCAGATCATCAAGTCCGACCCCCTGCCATGGCAGGAAAGAGTACTGGAGTCAAACGACCCCAGCAAGGTGATTGTCTAGCCTTATCTTAAAGACCCCCAGGGTAGGAGCCAGAACCACTTCACT
>NW_017729024.1:96017627-96018830 GCF_001723915.1 Gavialis gangeticus
CAGGTGCATCACCTTGCACTTGTCAGTGTTGAATCCCATCCTATTCTTGTCCACCCACCCCTGTAACCTGTCTAGGTCCGATTGTAGCCTATTCCTTCCTTCTAGCATGCCCACATGCTCCCACATCTTAGTGTCATCAGCAAATTTGAACAGGTTGCTTTTTACCCCCTCGTCCAAGTCACTGATGAAGATTTTGAACAGTGTGGGCCCGAGGACCGAGCCCTGTGGAACCCCACTGCCCACATCCCTCCAGGTCGAAAATGACCCATCCACTACCACTCTCTGGGTGCAGCCCTCCAGCCAGTTGGTGACCCATTTGACTGTGTAGGTGTCAACACCACAGTCCCCCAGTTTTTTAATGAGAATGGGGTGAGAGACAGTGTCAAAGGCTTTCCGAAAGTCCAGAAAGACTATGTCCACTGCTACCCCTGCATCTAAGGATTTGGTGACCTGGTCGTAGAAAGCCACCAGGTTGGTCTGACAGGACCTGCCTCTAATGAACACATGTTGGTTGCCCCTAAGCATAATTTACCCTGCTGGCTTCTCATGGACATGTGCCAGAATAATTCTCTCAAAAAGCTTACCCAGAATCAGGAGCAGGGGAGCAGGAGTGGAGGTTGGGGAACAGGAGCGGAGGGAGCAGGGTGCATGTGTGCCACTCACACAAGTACCCCCTTACCTCGGCGGCGGAGGTAGCAGCAGCAGCAGAGGAGATAGCGGCGGGGGCAGCAACAGCTGATTCCCCCTAAGGTAAGTGGGGCAGAGGGCGCGGCACAGCTGAGGCGGATCCAGAGGGGAAGCCCTTCGGTGCCGCCTTAGCTCACCCAACAGGGAGACGCGCTCCTGAGCCGTGCGCAAACAGTGCGCGCAAACAGGCGCACTCTGTAAGGGTGCGCTGGCGTTTGTGCTGGCGTTTGCGCAAGGCGGGTGCAAGGTAGCTGCACAGAGCGGCACCTCCAGGGAGCAAAGCAGTGGGCGTACCTCTGTAGGCATGTTAATGCACATGTGGAGCGCAGTTGCCAGGGGCCCCGTCCTGGTGCTGCCACCTACCATGGGCTCTTCGGAGGCCTCCAAACAGACGGAGATCATGGTGGGGTCGGTGGCCCTTGCCCCCCTGTCTGTGAAGGGGACTCGGTGGGGTCTTGGGGGTGGGGGCCAGGAGGTCCCCTTGCCTGTCCCTCCTGTGCACGACTTAGGGCCCTG
>NW_017729024.1:96018841-96019169 GCF_001723915.1 Gavialis gangeticus
GACCTGGTAAGGGGCCTCCAGGTTATTGACCACCTGGGTGATAGTGATCAGCGCTTGCTGGAATTACCATCCAGCACAGGGTGTCAAGGTCCTGGAGCAAGATGGTAACCCTAGACTTTAGGAGGGCTAACTTCAACAAGTTGAGGAGACTAGCGGGTGAGGCACTGGGGTCCTTGAGGGCAGGGGAACTCAGTGTCCAGGACGAGTGGTCTTTCCTTAAGGAAACGATACTCGTGGCCCAAGGGGTGTCCATCCCAACAAGAAGCAAGGGGGCAAGAGTGCCCGAAAGCCCCCCTGGCTCACCAAGGGTGTCCAGGAATGCCTGCTT
>NW_017729024.1:96020049-96021141 GCF_001723915.1 Gavialis gangeticus
ATGGAGAGGGTCCAGAGGAGGGCCACCCGCATGATCCGGGGACAACAGGGCAGACCCTACAATGAAAGACTGCGGGACCTAAACCTGTTCAGCCTTCACAAGAGAAGGCTGAGGGGGGACCTGGTGACTGTCTATAAAATCACTAGGGGGGGATCAGAAAGGTTTGGGGGGAGATACTGTTTCCCCTAGTGCCCCCTGGCATGACAAGGAATAATGGACACAAATTATTAGAGAGTAGGTTTAGATTAGACATCCGCAAGAACTACTTCACAGTTAGGGTGGCTAGGAGCTGGAACCAACTTCCAAGGGAAGTGGCGCTGGCTTCTACCCTGGGGATCTTTAAGAAGAGGCTTGATGCCTACCTGGCTGGAGTCATTTGAGCCCAGTTTTTCTCCCGCCCAGGCAGGGGGTCGGACTTGAAGATCTACATGGTCCCTTCTGACCCTACTTCTATGATTCTATGATTCTACAATCAAGGTAAGACTAACTGGCTTATAGTTCCCCGGGTCCTCCTTCCTCCCTTTTTTGAAGATGGGAACCACATTGGCCCTCTTCCGGTCCTCTGGCACCACACCAGAGCACCATGAGTGCTCGTAAAGCTGTGCCAGGGGTGAATTCCAGTAGGTGATGATCACTGTCGCCCAGGTGGTCGAATACCCGCAGCCCCCTCACCAGGTCATCACCCATTGCCAGCACCAGGTCCAACAAGGCGTCTCCCCTGGTGGGGCTGTGCACTTCCTGGGTTAGATGGAGGTCCTGCATTTTGGCTAGGAACCTACATGAATGGTCAGACCTGGCTGACTGCTCTTCCCAGCAGATGTCTGGAAAGTTCAGGTCACCCATGATGACCAAGTCCTTTGACCTAACTACCTCCGTGAGCTGACTTAAGAATTCCTGGTCTAGCTCTTCCCCTTGGTTGGGTGGTCTGTAGTAGACCCCCACCGTTAAGTCTCTTTCCCCTCGACTGCCTTGTATTCTAACCCAGAGCACTTCAGTGTGCCCCTCCTCTGACTCTGTGCTACTTGATGAGGATGTGTATTCCTCCTTAATGTAGAGCGCCACACCCCCACCTTTCCTCCCTGTCCTGTCCCT
>NW_017729024.1:96026141-96028679 GCF_001723915.1 Gavialis gangeticus
TCCCTGTCCTGTCCCTCCTGTACAGCCTGTAGCCCTTGATATTCACTGCCCAGTCATGGGTTGGGTCCCACCACGTTTCAGTGAGCCCCACTATGTCTGGGGCTCACATTTCTCATGTCATAATGCACATAATGTACAATAGAGAGTAAATTCTCTGCTAGACTTGGTCCTGGCCAAAGGAGGTGACCTGGTAACTGACTTAAATATAGAGGGAAGCCTGGGTGACAGCAACAGCAACTATCATGTTCACTGTCCGACGTAAGGCAGACAAATTGGATAGCAGGATTGAAGTCTTGGACTTCAAAAATGCAAATTTCAATAAGCTTAGGTCACTAGTAGGGCAAGTGCTGTGGGACCAGGGACCGAAGGTGAAAGGTGTGCACAAAGAGCAGTTGTTCCTTAAGGACACGATCCTTGATGCACAAAGGAAGTCCATTCCCATGCAGAGAAAAGGTAACAGAAGGGCTGGGAAGCCCTCTTGGCTCAACAGGGAAATCATGATCCTCTTAAGAAAGAAGAAAGAGGCTTATAAACAATAAAAGTTTGGGGCAGGCCCCAAGGAGGACTATTCCATGATAGCCTGCATTTGCAGGGAACAGATACGACAAGCTAAAGTGGTGACCAAACTTAGATAAGCAATGGGAATCAAGGATAACAGGAAGTCCTTTAGATACATAGGGAACAGGAGGAAAACAAATGGGAGTGTGGGACCGTTGCTCAACAACTCAGGACAGCTGGTTACCAGCACCTAGGAGAAAACTGAACTCCTGAATGACTTAGTCTAAGTACCAGACATTCAAAAAGACAGGCAGAATTGATCCAATCTACTTGGGTTTCTCTAAACTGTGCAGATTGGATCAGGAGCAAACAGAACACATGATCATCCTTTGGTGGCAGGGACACACAGTTGCCTCCACTGGCTCAGGCCAGAAGGCAGGGGGTGCTCGTGCACACCTCCTACCGTGCTGGACATTGCTAAGGGCAGCCAAGCCCAGCCGATCAGTGGCCATCCCTAATTAGCTGTCAGGCACATGCCTCTACCTCCCACTGTCACTGTGTCCCTACCCCCGTGCCAACCCTAGGTTTCTAGAGTAGGTCACTATAGCATATCTGGCAGCCTGGCCAGCAGAGAAGAGAAGGGGAGGCAGGCAGGGGGGAGGGGCGCAGAGTGGATGGCACCAGCAGGCACCCAGTGCAATTCCTGTAAATGCTGGGATGTTAGCCAGAACTCCAAGGGCTGGGAGATTGTAGCTGCCACAATCGCCCAGCCTCAGGGCTGTGTGAAACCTCCAGGGCTGGGAGGCTGCAGTAGCTGCAATCTCCCTGCCCTGGGAGTTCCACACAGCCCTGAGGCTGGGATACCATGGCAGCTGTGATCTCCCAGCCCTCAGAGCTTCAGTGAAGGTCTCAGTGCAATTGCAGGAACCATGCTAAGCACCTGCTGCTAGGTGCAGTGCCATAGCAAGGAAGTTTGGCACCTGGGACCAGCCTGCAACAGTAACCCACCCTCACCCTGTGCACAGATCTGGGGGGTACATGCCCCCCCATGCTTGCCTGGGGTTGCACACAGTGGTGGAATACATCCCTGCTCTCCCCAGATGAACCACTCAAGGCTCCATCCCATGCCCTAACCGAGCTGGGCAGTGCCTGCCCCAGTCCCAGCCCCCCTCCTCCCTCACCAGGGAGCCTTCAACTGCACCTCACACCCTTTCCCACCAACAGACTCACCAGGAGAGTAAAAAAGCCTGGTGGCAAGGAGGAGACAGCCAGGAAAGAGAGACAGAAAGAAACTGAGGCAGAAACCTGGGCTCAGGGGAAAAGACAGTGGGGATAAGACAGTGGCAAAGAAACAGGGGGGGTTGCAGACAGAGAGGAGCTCAGGACAGGTGTTGGAGGTGGCAGTGAGCCAAAGCAGGAAAGGGAGAAATGAGACAGAAGTTAGAGGGGCAAGGAGCAGCGATTGGAGTAGGGCCGAACCATAGTAAAGCAAAACCCAACTAAGGGGTCCAAATAACAGGTTTATTAAACAGACAACACACTACACAGCCCCATGAAGTTATTGGTTCACACACACACACAAGCACTCACAATGGCAGCAAGAGAAAGAGACTCAGTGGAAGGGTTGGCGTCCAGGTAGGGAAGAAAGAGAGAGTCCAAGTCCTTGGTTGAAGAGGGGGTGGGGGTGATAGCTACCTATCCAGGCTGGAAAGGGGTCTGTATCCAGTAGCTATTGTCCAGAGGGGGGTCGCTGGAAGAGCCTCTGGGTGGATAGGTGGTGTGGCATGGTGCTGGTCCAGATGGAGAGGGCATCCCAAGGAGTCAGTCTTCACTACCCCTTTTTGTGGGCAGACTACCTATGATCTCCTATGGGGAGGGCCTGTCCAGGCAAAGTCAGTCCTGTTTCAGAGGGTTCCAGGTGTTCTTACTGAGCATGTGTAGCCTTGGCACAATGGTGGGTTGCCTCATCTTTTGTTTCTTGAATGCTGAGAGTGGTTCCAAGGGCTGGGTCATTGGTCCAGGTATTGGTGTTGATGGTTC
>NW_017729024.1:96033679-96057337 GCF_001723915.1 Gavialis gangeticus
TCATCCCCATTCATCCAGGAACCAATTTATATAGGAGGGGTAGGTATGACTCATATGTTACAACATCAGGGGACACAAGATGGAAACTTGACATGACTTATGCTACCTTACATATGTAGGCCTAAATCATATAGTATCAATAAAACAGTAATATGTTTGGGTCTGTGCCCCAAGTCATTTAAGGCACATTATGCTGCTGAATTTCCTACAGCAGCTGGAATTAATGCACAATATGCCACCAAGGCATGCAAACAATGACATCATTAAAGCAGTGCAAAAGCATTTAGCCCGCTTTAAAGTGTCTTGCACACACGCCTCCCATATCATCTACACACAGCCACAGAGTGCACCCTCAGCAAGTTTTCAGATGACACCAAGCTGGGGGAGTGGTAGATATGCTGGAGAGAATTACTAGGATTCAGAGAGACCTAGACAAATTGGAGGATTGGGCCAAAAGGAATCTCATGAGGTTCAAGAAGGACAAGTGCGAAGTCCTGCACTTAGGACAGAACAATCCCATGCACCAGTAGAGACTGGGGGCTGACTGGCTGAACAGCAGCTTTGCAGAAAAGGACCTGAGGGTTATAGCATGGTGGACAATAAGCTGAATATGAGCCAGCAGTATGCCTTGTTGCCAAGAAGGCTAATGGCATACTGGGATGCATTGGTAGGTGTGTTGCCAGGGAGTCAAGGAAAGTGAATCTTCCCCTCTATTCAGCATTGGTGAGGCCACATCTGGAGTACTGTGTTAATTTTTGAGCCCCCCACTACAGGAAGGATGTGGACAAATTGGAGAGAGTCCAGTGGAGGGCAACAAACATGGTGAAGGGGCTGGGACACATGACTTACAAGAACAGGCTAAGGGAACTGGGCTTATTTAGTTTATAGAAGAGAAGACTGAGAGGGGATTTAATAGCAGCCTTCACATACCTGAAGTGGGGTTCAAAAGAGGATTGAGCTAGACTGTTCTCAGTGGCGGCAAATGACAGAACAAGAAGCAGCAGTCTGAGGTTGCAACAATGGAAGTTTAGGTTAGATATTAGGAAGAATTTTTTCACTAGAAGGCTAGTAAAACACTGGAACAGGTCACCCAGAGAGGTGGTGTAATCTCCATCCTTAGAGGTTTTTAAGACCTGGCTAGACAAAGCTTTGGCTGGGATGATCTAGTTGGGGCTGGTCCTGCTTTGACTAGATAACCTCCTGAGGTCCCTTCCAACCCTAACTTTCTATGAATCTATGAGTCTATGAATTACCACATTAGACTCTTGCTGCTCGGACATAAAGTTATGAAACAGTAAATTCTGTGAGGACTGTATGGAACTTTTAAGGTCAAGACTCAGGACTTCAAAAGCTCAGTGTGGCAGAAAAAAAAAAGAAATAAACTGCACTCTTCCCAGCTCTAAAGTACTTAAGCCAAAAGGGCCAGCCTCCTCTGACCTAAGAGAGGAAGACAGAGGAAGACCTAGCTAGACAAAGCTTTGTCTTGGATGTTATACTTGGGGATGGTCCTGCTTTGAGCAAGAGGGTTGGACTAGATTGGTGTTTCTCAGCCCATTGGTCAATACCCAAAAATGGGTCACAAGAATATAGGAAAGGGTCATGAACAAACTTTAAAAATGGATCAGCAAACTTTAAAAATGGATTCTCCTTTAAAGGAGAAAAATGTGGGAAACTGTGGCTTTTCCCTTGCAGTCTGACAGAGTACCAGCCTACAAGGACCTGCCTGCCCTCCCCTCACGTCCCACCCCACACACCTTCCCCTGCCCCACACACCGGGGGCCTGGGCCTTGGGGGCGGTGGGGCACTGGGTCAGGAGTGAGGGGCACTGGGTTGGGACTGGCCATAAATGTTTACAAATGGGTTCTGGTACAAAAAAGTTTGGGAACCATTGGACTAGATGACCTCCTAAGGCCCCTTCAACCCTAATTTTCTGATTCTATTGTAGCAATCTCCAAAGTAATCACTCTATTACTTGCATGACCTTAAGGAGGGTAAGACTTTATTGATAATAGGTCATAAAGGAAATCACGTTCCTTCACACACACACTCATGCCATACCAGTAGCAGTGTCAGGTGTTCATGACAACTCTGAAGTGGCCATATTCATCAGTCATACTTTCAATCCCGGAGAGAGGTGCTTGCAACACTTTCCCTCTGGTATGCAATCCACAAGATGCAGCCAAAGTAATGTAATACTCTATGATCCTATGAAAGTTTATAAATATGAAAAGAAGCTGTATTTGCCTGTTTGTTCTCTAGTTCCTATGATGAAAGCAAAACTCTTAATATAGTAAATACAGAGAACAAAACATGGAGCCATTTTTAATTTTTGGGTTATGGTAAAGAACTTAAAATAATTTTTAAACAAACAACTGGATTTCTGTAGGATAATTGTTCCAGCCTGGATTAAAGTAATTTTAAGGTGAATCAAATGTTTTGTCTGGGCTACTGGCAATGTTTCATTAAGTGTTACTATTCAAACTGTCTGGTCCCTTCAGCAAGTATGTTGCACCAATTTTAATTCTCTATCACTTCACAAACATTTACACCCATTTACCCCTAGTAATTATATGTCACTTCTAATGTTGATCCAGTTAGTTTAACTACAAAGGAGTGATTTCTCCTGGAGGAGCAGCAGCTCTTCCAGGAGAACCTGAATGTCTGTACATGGCCCAAGTGTCAATTTACATGTCAAACTGCAAGGGAAGGAACAAAATAAGAGAAACAGCTAGTAATAGGATTCAAGATGATGTAAGCTAAATCATGCCAAACAATTTTAACTTACGTTTTCGTATAGCTTACACCATAAACTCTTAGAACTGGTTGGTAGGTGTAAACTTTCTGAAAGGGAGACAGCAGTATAATTCACAATACCTTGCACCGCTAAATTGGTCTCCAATTTTTATTCCTTCTCTTTTCTGAATAAGAAAGAAACCAATACTGGAGTTTGGTGCTCCTTGAGACATAGGCCATGTACTTTTTATGCACTTGAAGTAACTTGGATCCCCTTTCTGCCCTACTGCTTCCATTGCTTAGGAATTTTGATGCACCTTGAACAAGCTTAGTAGTAATGTATACAACATATAGCAAAGGCTACTTTGGGACCACCAGATGGTCAATAATGGCACTTCTCACAACTGGATTACTTAAAATTGGGTAATTTATTACTTCTCTCAATGGTCACAGCTGCAAATCAAACTGTTTGGATGTTGAGCATCCTCTCACAGGAATACACCTGAAACACAAATCGTAAGCTGTTTATCTGACTTGGGAACTTAGGAAGATACTGATCTGTAGGCTGAATTCAACTTGTACTTGTGTTTCAAATTGTACTTGTGCCTTCATACTTTGCTCTGTTGCTTCAGTGATTTTATTGAGTTGCCTTGTTAAATGTGCTAAACGTGTAATATAACTTATTTTATTTTATGTTGTTTCTTCTCTTCCCAATCATTCTCAAAACAAGGTCTTTTGTCTCACTGTTTTTGTGGTCCTGTACTCTACAATAAAGCTTACATATGCATTCAGCATTACTAATTGTGAATCTTCTGACTTTTCAGAAAAAGCTCAGTAATAGTAAATCTTTTCAAGAACAGATAGTTAGATACCGAAGCACCACACAGCCATTCACCTAATTAATTCCTCGAACCTTTAGGTAGAATATTCAAAATATAGAGAAAGGAACCCTAGAGTCGTTCTTCTAGAGGAGACTTTTTCAACAGTATCTTCTTGTACCTAATGCACTTTTATTGTAGAATGACGATCAGAGAAAATAGTTATGGTTTGATCTCAGATTAATGCACATTGTTATATGTATCTCTTGGCCCAGTTTAATCATAAACAAAAATTTAGTCCAGGCAGCATTATTTAAATCACTTGTAAGTTTATGTGTTACTTTTCTGCTTGTATAGGACTGAAATAATTTGGGCATAATTCCCATCCCATTTACACATTTGAAAGTCAGAAGTAACATCATTGCAATTGGTGGCATTACCTATATGTAAAATTAATAACTGATATGAAAATCAATCCTTATGTGTCTTTAGTGACTTTTCACTGAGTTTATTGAGTCTCTATAATTTATTTCCCCACACCAAAGAGCAAAATTCCTTGCCAAAGCAAGTATTCTCTCTCTATATACTATGTTCCTTAGGCATTATATACCCTGAATACCATAGTATATTTGTAATAATGGGCAAAGTATGAAAGTTGGACTTGGATAAACACCCAAAAGGCAGCTGCCTGGTAAGGTTGAAAAACTTGCAAAAAGAAGCTCTCTCATGAGATCTTCTGTAATGCCTATTTTATTTCGAAAAGGTAAGAATAGCCATGGTACTTCCAATCAGAATAATAAAACTACAGGCACTTGAAAATGAAAATGGCAAGGGGAGAAAAATTATTATTGTAATTTATACTCAACCCTCCAAAAAAGGTTTGAGTTCTTACTAGAGACTGGCGAGAGCTACAAATTCTCATCAGCATTTGAAGCTTGGGATTGTTCAGATACAGATTTCATCTGGGCATGATTCTACTTTCTACTTAAGTTCTGAAGGGACAGCACCCCTTTTGAAATTAAGTTGTACTGAAAGTCAATGGAACATAGGCCTGCAAGGGCCTAAAGTCAGTTTTGAAAATAGGAATGAAGCTTCTAAGTTACATATATGCTTTTTGAAAATTTAATCTCTAATGGTTAAAAGATTACAGTGTATACTCAAATGATGTCAAGCATTTACCAACAGTTACCAGACAGTAATATCCAAGATACCATAGTATTTCTTTAATTTCAGATTGAAACAACAGTGGTATAAGTGTGTATTGTATTCGGGGAAATAACTTTTGAAGGGCAAAGATTGTATAGACTTCTGAGGATGCTTATTTATTATCTGAAAATAAAAAGCAGCAGCCAATTCTTGTGAACATAAAAGCAAAGAAGACATCAGATCACTTACAAAGTTTAAAAAAGGAAAACTAATTCATTTCAGATGTTGCACATGGGATTCTGGTTTTATGTCATGTAATCTTGATTACACTGAAAAACATATCTTATTAATTTACTCGTCTCCTCAGTTGTTGAGTCTCGTTAGGTCCGAGAAGAAAAACTCTAAAGGTGTATCATTAAAAAGTTAGTGTTTACCAACAGATGTCTCAGATCTTGTATGTGACATCAAGATGTTGTTCCCATATAGTTAGAACTGATAAAATTATTGTGTCACCATTTGACCTCATACTCCTTTCACTTTTACCAGTGCAAATCAGGATTAAACTGACAACATTCGATAAAACTGCTTTAAAACCAATGCAAATTTTTAATGAAATGAAATTACATTTAAATGAGCTCATGATTCGATTATCTATTGTTTCACTCTTGTTGTTTCTTGGTTTTTTCCCGCGATTAAATGAAAAACTTTCCCCCTGAGTCTAGGACAAAATTATTCAAATCCTGATTGGGGTCTTAACCTAACAGTTATTACATGCAAATCTATTTCATTGCTTGTAGGTTTAAGTGCCTTCCATGACTGCTGAGCCAGATGCTATGCCTACCACCATATAATGCTTCCCAAAGGTTTTGGACAGTTACCACCTTTTATTTGAGCTACAGATGATATGGAACAATTTAAAGATAAATGAATCTCTTTGAAGTCACATATTAAGGGTAAGAATTACCTGGACCATTTAAACAGAAGATTGCACCCTAAATCAATGAGAATAAGGTGGCTGACCTAGAACATTTGTCACTGGGCTTGAAACAAATGTTATAAAAGCTATTGAACAGCATCAAATATATTGAACAATCTGTGTCAAGCCTCTATTAGAAATGCTAAAAATATGACTGATTCATAACCTTCCCTTTAAAACTGCACTTCAACAAAATTCTTAACCAGTCTCTCAACTTCAAACATGTGGTCCCACTGAAGTGGTCCCATTGAAGAGCATTGCTTAAAATTAGACAGATGCTTGCTGCCTCAGTAAACTAGGATCTTAAGGGCCTGATCCTGTTCCTGTTGAGTCATTCCTCTGTACCTAGTGGACTGGTCTTATTTTTGTCCTAGGTTTGTGTAGTACCCAGCATAAGAGGATCCTTGTCCATGACTGGTATTCTTTTATGCTTTCACAACTTATCATCATCATCATCATACATACCTGCAAACCAACACCACCACAACAGGAGTATTTCAAGGAAAAAAGTACAATCAAAGTTGTTGTTGTGCTTGGGAAAGCTCCAAACCATTGTGTGTTTGGCCCATCAGGTTTGTGTATGGGGTGACAGCCTCCTCAGCTCCTTGAGTGCTACTCCAGTAAAGGCTGGTACAGATGGAGATCAGCAGGTTGCTTATCTGCTGATTATGATTTTCATTTTGTATGCTCATTTACAAATTCTAACCTAGAATTTTTGGGTCCAGGAGAAATCAATCAGCAAATCTAGTGAGGCACCTGATACCAACTAAGCATTATCTAGCAGAAATATAATCTTCTGACTTGTGTCAACAATGTTCCTCCAGAATTACCAATTTCTCATTCCCATATAAAAATGCAGGCATCATTTGGGTCTGACTAGGACTTCTATAGCCTCCTATTTCTAATGGAAATACAGACTTTTTGGAGGAGTGATAATCTACTAATATTGTTGATCTTAAAAGATTTTCCTTTTTTCTGGAGGAATAAAGAGAAATGGGTCTTAAATGGCATAGAGGAACCACTGCAGGATTCACACAGGGAAGGAAAGGAGACCAGCAGTTCATCAGAGACCATCGCAGCAAAGAGCACATTGCTCTTTGGGTTTTGGGAGAGGAAGGAGAAATTTCCAGAGCAGTTCTGTCCTGTGAAGGATTATCCCAAACAGAAACATTCTTGAGTAACTTAGTTATAAATATAGCAATGACCTGACTGCAAAAAAAAGACTAATATTAGAACACAAACTATTTTGCTAAGCATACACAGGGCTCTTCTAATATAAGGCAGCTATTACTACTGATTTTCTCTCTTGGGTGGTACAGGCACTGAGGTGCACAGACGACAGCCCAGAATTTGTAAGTTTGAGGCCATAGCAGAAGTGCTGATGATGTGGCCTGTCACATTCCAACAAAACTGGACTTCTGCTAGATAACTTGTCACAAGACATGAAAAAGGAAGGAAAGTTCCTGCACCATTTTATAATTATTACATCTTCTTGGGACAAAGTACAGACCCACATAATTACAACCACTATTTTTAAAGCTTTAAAAGCTAACTTTTTCATTGAAGTATCACAATTGACTTGAACCAATCAAATTATGGTTCAAAGTCAAAGACTGTAACCATCATTCTTCTTCCTGTTTCCTGTCAGATTCTTACATTCTTTCCTATTCTTTTTCCTTGTAGATCTAGGACCAGAAGCTGATCTCAGTTCTGACTAGGAGAGATAGTTATTAATATCACTTTATATTACTATTAGTTTCAATGTGGACATATCTACTAAATTCATAAGAATCTTCCCTCATTAATGAAAGAAAAGACCTTATTTACTTCAGGCTGTGACTCTTGTGAATCAGAAGATTGGGGAAAAGGCTATATTTTAAAAATCAGGACAGATACCTAAAAATGGGGAGAATATCATCCTTTTAAAAGGCACGGAGTTTGTGAGTACAAGAACACAGTAGATAAATTGCCATTACTAGGATTAAAGGTAGGATTTTCAAATGCAGTTAAAAGAAAGGACAAATTGCAACTCTATTTCCCTTTCCAACTATTCACAAGACATTCTGGCTAGAAAAAGAAATTACACAAAATGGTAAAGTGATCAAATACCAGTTCAAATCTCTAACACAACAGAAGTTCAGGGCACATAAAAGACTTTCAAAATGGGCAAAACTGGTTTAAGATAAACCATGATGTAGTATCAGACT
Source organism: Gavialis gangeticus (assembly GCF_001723915.1). Classification (NCBI taxonomy): domain Eukaryota; kingdom Metazoa; phylum Chordata; order Crocodylia; family Gavialidae; genus Gavialis; species Gavialis gangeticus. The sequence continues at coordinate 96,041,560 of NW_017729024.1, forward strand.
TAACTGATTTAGGTTAAATTGGTTTATTGAACTTCTGTCCCAGATGCCCTTCAGATTCAAGTTAACTCACAACCCCTCCACATCCCAGGATGCTTTGCACCTCCCTCATACACCTCCCTCCCCCCCTTGCAGGGTGAGCAGGCTATCCTTGGTCCAAGCTGCCTGCTCCAGTTGAGCAAGCTTTTGGCTTGAGCCACTGCAGGCATGTGGCTGCATTTCTGGAATCAAAAGTAAACGTCTGTTCACTTGCTTATTGGTTCAGTCTATGCAGCTTAAACTAACCTGTGAAGATTGAATTGATTCAGCCTCAGGATTTTTGACTGTCTGTATTTAGCCTCTAGGTTGCATCCAGATGAGCATGACCATGTGGTATGAGGTGCTGCAGACCCAACTGCGGCGCCACATACTGTACATTCAGGGTTTCCCATGGTGCTATCTTATTACCCTGAGATATCCCAGGGTCAAGAAAACCCACACAGAAAAACCGCAAAGGCACATATGGAGGCAATGCATGCTGTGCAAAACTGGAGTCTGGCCAGCCAGAGCCACACTCCAGCTGCTGGCCAGGTTCCAAGGCATCAGGAGCAATGAGGCTGCAAATTCCTCAGGCCCGAGGACCCCAAGAAAGGTTGTGGGAACCAGCACAGTTGCTGGCCCCAACCATCCCAACCCCACCTGAGATAAGTTGCCACATGCCAGAGGGTGCATGGCACAGATGTTCCTGAAAGACAATGAGCAGCAGCACAAGGCGTGCCACTGCTAGTTGTCCCCAGGGAACCAAATGTCCGTGCTCTTCTGGCCAGGGCCTGAGAAGAAACATTCCAACATACGGCTTTAAAAATAGTTAAAGATTTAAACAATATGAAATTTCTGATATCAATAGTTTGCAACAACAAACTGAAGGAATCAAATAGGAATTCTAATATATTTTAAAATAATAAAATCCTTAGTTTTTCTGTCTCTCTGGCCATAACACTTTATTCACACTCTGATTGGTTGTCTCAGTAGCCAATCACAATGCTGACTGAAACAACCAATCAGAGTGCTCCAAGAGCATTCCAAACAGAAGATGGCGGTGGCAGTGGTGGTGGCAGTGGCAGCACAGTGGAATGCCACTATGACGGTGGGAACAGAGGGGATGGAGCGGGGGGGGGGGGGGGCCAGGGGGGGCGGGCAAGGGGGGGGGGGGGGGCCAGGGGGGGCGGGCAAGGGGGGGGGGGGGGGCCAGGGGGGGCGGGCAAGGGGGGGGGGGGGGGCCAGGGGGGGCGGGCAAGGGGGGGGGGGGGGGCCAGGGGGGGCGGGCAAGGGGGGGGGGGGGGGCCAGGGGGGGCGGGCAAGGGGGGGGGGGGGGGCCAGGGGGGGCGGGCAAGGGGGGGGGGGGGGGCCAGGGGGGGCGGGCAAGGGGGGGGGGGGGGGCCAGGGGGGGCGGGCAAGGGGGGGGGGGGGGGCCAGGGGGGGCGGGCAAGGGGGGGGGGGGGGGCCAGGGGGGGCGGGCAAGGGGGGGGGGGGGGGCCAGGGGGGGCGGGCAAGGGGGGGGGGGGGGGCCAGGGGGGGCGGGCAAGGGGGGGGGGGGGGGCCAGGGGGGGCGGGCAAGGGGGGGGGGGGGGGCCAGGGGGGGCGGGCAAGGGGGGGGGGGGGGGCCAGGGGGGGCGGGCAAGGGGGGGGGGGGGGGCCAGGGGGGGCGGGCAAGGGGGGGGGGGGGGGCCAGGGGGGGCGGGCAAGGGGGGGGGGGGGGGCCAGGGGGGGCGGGCAAGGGGGGGGGGGGGGGCCAGGGGGGGCGGGCAAGGGGGGGGGGGGGGGCCAGGGGGGGCGGGCAAGGGGGGGGGGGGGGGCTAGTGCTGCTGGCCAAGGGGGATGGAGGGGACAGCAGGGTAAGCTTCCCTGCTCCCCTGCTCCTGGGAGGTGGTGGCAGCGTGACGGCGGTGGGTGGCAGTGCTCCATCCCCATCCGCCCCCACCCCCCCAGTCATTCCTGACAGGCCATTGGCTAGTTGGATATATAAATCAAGACTGAATATTATGGTTCACACAAAAGATATGGACTTACTATAGAAAATGTTGGGTGAGGTTCTATAGACTACGTTATGCAGGGTAAATAATCATAATGGTGCCATCTACAACAGGAAAAATTGGACCCAAAAATAAAACAGTTGAGGAAGAGCACCCAGTAAGAGCCCTGCTTGCAATTCTATCCTTCAGCAGGTATTTCAGCCATTCCCTCAGTTACTGGAAGGTAAGTTTTCAATGGGAAGAGATAGTATAAAGTGTTATAGCTCCCCCTCTCTCATCTTAGATTGCAGGATGCTTTTAAAGTCTCCCTGAGTGTGAGAAGGAGGTTGCTGTCTCACAGCTGCTAGCCTCAGGAAAACTTTTTCTCTTTTATATTTTTGATTATGTCTCAGATATCTCAGGAGCACAGAAGAGAGGTGGATGATTACTACTTCATTTCTAAGTGTTCAGAAAATTATTTAAGTGATGCTAGAGTAACAAAAGTCTACCTGTCAGTCATTACTGGTGGTTTAGGAATGTATGGTAGAAATGCAGCTTTTGAAAATTATAGGCCCAAAATAAAGAACAGATAAATGCTCTGATAAAAAGTGAGGTAATATAAAAGAATTGAGGTTTCTTTGCTCTCTTCTTTGCAATAAATAATGATCAACAGGAATCTCACAATGAACACAAATTAAATTGATTCACCAGGGGCAAGTTATGCCTGACCAACCTGATTGCCTTCTGAGATGAGGTAACTGGCTCTGTGGATGCTGGGAGACTGGTGGATGTGGTATACCTTGATTTTTGCAAGGCTTTTGAAACGGTCTCCCACAGCATTCTTGAAGGCAAGCTACGAAAGTCAGGGCTAGATGAATGGACTGTAAGGTGGATAGAAAATTGGCTGGAGCATCGGGCTCAGAGAGTAATAATCAATGACTCATGTGGCAGGCCAGTAGGGTGTGTTCCTGCACTGAGCCACCCATCTCACTGAGCCCGACCACCTTCCAGGCTCCAAGTGCCTCCCTGGGGGTGCCTCACATCTGGCTGAGCCCCTTCCTGGAGCATGCCCACTAGCCTGGGGGTAACATTTCCACCACCCAGAGTCTGGACTGACCATGGACCTGTGCCCTCCAAGAAATGCAGGCCTATTAGCCCTTGAGGGTACTTGACCCACTACAAAAACCTAGGGTGCTTCCCTCAGTCTGAAGCACAAATAGTGGTCTCCCTTAGTCAACTGAACCAAGAGGACTCCAAGGCATAATCTAATAAGTCTCCCATGCTAGGTTACAAAGGAGAACTTTATTGGTTACAAGGAATAGGTTTGGAATAGGACTCTCTCAAGCTTCTCCATATCCTTCCTGAAGTGGGACGCCCAATATTGGATGCAGCACTCCAGCTGCAGTCTCACCAGAGCTGAGTAAAGCGGGAGGATGACTTCCCTGGTTTTGCTTGAGATGCATCAGTGGATGCACACCAGAGTTTGCTTTGCTTTGCTAACTACAGCATCACATTGGTTGTTCATATTCATCTTGTGGTCAGTCAAAACCCCAAGTCCCTTTCAATTGTAGTGCTAGCGAGTATAGCACTGCCAAGCCTGTAAGTATGTTGAGGTTTCTTCCTACCAAGGTGCAGCACCTTATACTTCTCTACGTTGAAGGCCATCAGGTTTTGATCAGCCCACCTTGAGAGCATGTCCAAATTGGCCTGTATCCCCAGCCTGTCCTGCAATGTGACTGCCCTCCCCCATAATTTGGTATCATCTATGAACTTGGCCAGTTCGCATCTGACTCCCAAATCCAGATCGTTAATAAAGATGTTAAAGAGTACCGGCCCAAGTACCAAGCCTTGAGGTACTCCACTGTTCATCCTGTGCCACTTTGATTTGCTACAGTCAACTAGTACTCTTTGGGTCTGACCCCATAGCCAGCTGCCTAGCCATCAGACCATATGATGATCAAGGCCACAGTTCCCCAGCTTAACCATGAGGACATCATGAGGTACTAGGTCAAAGGCTTTCTTGAAATCCAGATGTATGATGTCCACATCATCTCCCTTATGCAGGCACATGTTACCTGGTCATAGAAGATGAGGTTGGTCAGGCAAGACCTGCCGGTCACAAAGCCATGTTGGCTGGCATGCAGATACTTGCTTTCTGTTAGTCTGGTGTTGATGGATCCTTTGACAATTTTTTTTGATCATGAATTTCGAGAGAGAGCAAATTTCAGATGATCCAGTTTCTCTCTGTGAATCTTCATCATGGCTACTGCCCATCTTCCTGGGCAGTCCTTCACTTATATAGCCCTTATGACCTCATTTACCTGATCCAATGAAGACAGCAACTATGGCTGCCAGCCAACCACTTTGAAATGCATCACTAGTTGCCAGGTAGACTGGCAGGGTCTTTAGCCCCCTCCCAGTCACACTGGCATTGCTTAAAATAGAGAGCTTAAGCCCCCCACCCAGGTATGTGATGCCAGTCATGTAGGCAGAGGGAGCAGGTTTCCCCCCTCCCTCAGGAATTTATCTAGCTCAGGTTACAACTCAGGGTTACCTGAAGAGATGGGGCAGAGGTGCCTGCCCTTTGCAGTGACCATGGTAACCAAATTGTCAGATAGCAGAGTTTGGGGAGAGACAGAAATGGTATTCTGTCACAGCTCAGTGTCTAGTTGGCAGCTGCTATCAAGTGGGGTGCCCCAGGGGTCAGTCCTGTGGCTGATTTTGTTTAATGTCTTCATCAATGACCTGAAAGATGGCATAGAGTGCACCCTCAGCAAGTATGGAGATGACACCAAGCTGCAGGGAATAGTAAATACACTGGAGAGTAGGGCTAGGACTCAGAGTGACCTAGACAAATTGAAGGATTGGGTCAAAAGAAATCTCTAATCCAAGACTACAAATTCTATCTCATTACCTGGATTAGCTTTTATAACTATTTTTGTCCCTCCACGAGTTAACTGTTTTGTTTTTCTCACTCCTATCCACCTTGTCTCTCATCAGTATACCCTGCTTTTTCTTCTCCTTCCCTACCCTTTGCATTCCAATCTCTACTTTCTATGAGGGTGTTTCAGAAACTAACAGCAATTTCAAAATAAAATCAATTAGTGCACAATGATCATCTACTGAACTACATCACTTCTCTACAGTCACCCTGCTTTGCAACACAGGTATTCCAGTGAGCCATAAGTTTCTTGATACTGCCCTCAAAGAAGGTTTGTAATTGCTATGATAGCCACTCCTGTAGTGCAAATTGCACCTCTGCATCACTGGTGAATCTGCCCATATAAAGATCCTCCCTCAATAGTTCAAACAGGTGATAATCAATTGGCGCAAGATCAGGACTGTGGGGTGGATGAGGTAAGACTTCGCGGTCTAGTGTATGCGAAGTTGTGACAGTTACCCATGTACTGTGCAGCCTAGTACTGTCATGCTGGAGAAGAACACCTTGCTTGAGCTTTCTGCAATGGGCATAAAGTTTGGATGTTTTTAAGTTTGCAGGATGTGTATGTCCATTGTCCTCAGAAACCCTCTCTGCCCTCAAGGCTGTGAAACTGTGTGACAAACAGGTTTTTAGAAATCAGTTAACCCTTGCCATTCCCCTAGACCATTGTTCTAATGAAATATCTACTTTACCTACAAGCCAATTCCTAAAAGCAACCTCTAAATATGATTTTCTAGCCATCAGCTCTAGTCCTGAACAGGAACACATTTTCCAGTAATTCAGGTGATCATGCAAAATGGAGTGAATGCTGCCAGTGCTTATGTCTACTTCTGCCACTAGTTCAGGAATGCTCACTTGCCTGTTCATATATGCAGCAATGCTGACCTTGGCAATGCTGTCCTCCATCATGGCTGTGGCAAGGCATCCTGCCCTGGGTTCATCCATAGTTCATCCACTATGTTCATCCACATGTGTGGCCATTTTTTAACTTCTCCATCCACTCATAGAATCTTCCCTTGAGCCACACAGTTCTCACCATATTGTGCCACAATCCTACACTAAATTTCACTAGGTGGCATACCTGTGGACCACAAAAAAATGAATGACAGAACACTGTTCTTCTTTGGTGCACACTGACTGCTGCAAGGCCATGATGTTTACATGCTCATTAGCGTTACACATATGTTTGGCATGAAACAATGGGTGCCTTCAAGAATATTGCCATCCATGTTTCCAACTGCTATGTAGTTTCCCATTTTGTCACAGACATACAGGATGGGCAGCCATTTTGTCATTAATTTCTGGAACAACCTCATATTTAGGAGCTCTGTTACCTGAAGTTCCTTTATAGAATCTGATAAAATAAGCTGCATCTTACAAAGGCTTATGCATCTCTGATTCACTTAGTCTATAAGGTACAATTCTACCCTGTCTTACAGCTAACTAACTCCTTCTAAAATTAAAGTTGTCATATATGTTGAAATCTGCCTCTTGCCCAAACTTCTCATTCTCTTTCCCTCAAATCAGCTTTATGTTATCATACTTCTCATTCACTGATGAATAATGAAATGATCCTGTTACTTAGTAGGATATATCAAATGATGGATTACAGGGTCAGTTTTCATTATCTTCATGATTTGCACAGAAATATACAGTGAGCACTCACTTTTGTATGTCAAGTTAACATTAGGGCAAAAGTTTGTATTTTGTCTTCTTTGAGGAGGATGGGATTTTCAAAAGCACTTAATTTTTATCTAATGCTGCTTTATTTATTACAGTGATATTTACCACTGACTACCATGAGGACAGAGTTAAGCTAATACTAGGCACTTCTGAAAAGCTCACTCAAAGTCTCTCACAGAAATTCAGATAAATCCATTGTTAGCTCAACTGAGCTGTCATCAATGACCTCATGTTGACGTGTTCCATTAAGTAATTGGAATTCAAAGTTACACCATGATGAATTTGCTGCATGCTACAATTTCTGATGATATATAATAAAATGTTTCTTTAAAAAACAGGGTTAAAAGCAAATTGGGTTGAGTTTTTTTTATAAGCAAACAGTTTGTCTTTATTTGAATCATATACATGAACAGAAGATTTACAGAACATCTGCATATTTGAATATATATTTCCTGTTCTGGATTATTTCTTTTAGAAAAAAAATGAAGTGGCCCATCTTGTTAAACTCTCATTCAGATTTCTCTGTGTCTGATGGGCTTCCCACAACTGCTACATAAAGTGCCAATTGAAACCAGCCCTGTCATATATACTTCTACAAAATATGAACAGTGCTAAATACTTTAAAGTGAATCGATTTCCAGTGAAAGTGTTTTAACCTCCTTTTAGGTCAAGAAATAGCAATTTTCCAAGCTCACTGTAACCTGAGAATTAATCCTGAGAGGCGTGTGTGCACTGCATACTTCATTGGGTCCATGAAATTTACTGAAAATACTCTTGCTCAGGATTGTGCTTGAAGCTTTCTATCATAAATTTTAGGTGTGGTTCCTCTAACTTGTATTATAAGTTGCACTCAGAGTTGATTTCCCTCAAATCAACCAGAAGCATTTGTAATTTGCAATCTTCTCCTTTGTTAAGGATATAACAACAGAATAAGCAACAAAATATGACAGGATGTGCTCATACATATAAAACTTGGGTACATTGCTGAAGCAATTTGCAAGTAAAAAATACCCACTCTGTACGTTCACAACAGCAAAGCACTTATGAAAATGACATTCTGGCTCTAGTCAATCAAGGCGTTTTTGTACTAAAAAAACTATTTCTAAATTCATTGCATTTCTAATTCCAAACATCCAAGAATAATGGCCCATAAGGCATGGCTCATAATGTTGACCCCATAAACAGCTAGTGGGGAAGACAGAAAAATATTCATTCACTCTCTCTATTTGATATCTCTTTGCATGGGCATCTGAAGTATCTGTCCTATTTCTTTTACTTCCCTATAAGTGGATCACTATTCATTTTATCAGTGTGATATTTCATGTATATAGAAATATTTAGAGAGAGAGAGAGAGAGAAAGAAAGAAATATATTTGTTTCCTAGCTCTATATCATTTATTTCCAAAGACATGGGTGACTGGTGCCTCCTGAATCTGGGGGAGCACAATTTGTGATCAGGCCCGGGGGTGGGCCAAAAGCCCCAAATCCACTTCTATACTCCAGGGATGGGGAGGGGTACAGCACACTACTACCCCCCCACACCTTCCAGGGCCACCCCCCACCCACCACAAGAGCTTCAGGCTTACCTTTCTCCCAGCCACAGGAACAGCACCTCTGCTGGGGGATCGGAGCATGCTCTCTACAGGTAGGTAGTGGGAGGGAGGGGCCACACAGGGGAGGGAGTTGGGGCAGTGTTCTGGTTGGCTGGGGCACTCTCTGATGCTCCGGGCTCCAAAGCAGTCAGGGGGGGCAGGGCTGGGTAGAGAAGCAGGGTGTGGTCCCCAGCCATACAACTGCCTGGCCCCGTCCTGAGTGGTACTGAGCTGGGGTGCATCAAAGGGCCCCCCAGCACTTTCAGGGGGCCATCTCCGGGGGGGCAAATGCCCCCCATACCCCCCCACCAGTCATCTGTGTCCAAAGATAAATATCCTCAATCAGTAATAAAGTTCAGAGTAACTCACAGAGGATATGAAACAGATGTCTCATTTGAAGTGGTCCTAATTTTGACCAAATGTGGACAAAAAAGGAAATTTACAGCTCTTCACACAAGTAGCCTCTTCAAGCTGCCCTGATGCCCCTGTAACAGGCTTCTCCCTCAATGAACAGCAATTAACCTTAATGAGCCACACTTAGTTTACTGTTTACAGCATTGTATCTATAAACTATTTGTACACTGCATACTGGGGCAGGGGTGGGGCCACGGGGGAGAGAAGTATTAGCACACTTTATTTCTGGTACTTCCAGGTAATTCAGGTAAGATGGCTTTGTATGTCTGTAGGATCCTGGAACAAAAGGCTTTCTTCGAGGAGAAATGGAACATCTGCTTACACCCCAAATGGTCAGGGGTTTTATAATATTCTTGACTAATTAGTTAGTGACAACCATTTCTCCTAATCAAGCCAAGAAAAGCATCAGTTTCCAATCTGTGGTTCATAGACACTTGAACTATGGAAACCTGGTTTGTTATATGGTACTTTGCTCTAATCCCCCTGTCTGCTTAGGAGGACATTTTCAGAGGCACAAATGAAATTGCTGAGTTCTGTAGGAGGTAAACATACAACTTCAATTTGTACTTTTTAAAATCTGCCCCCACCCCAAAATATTTATTTTCCATGGAAGTAAGTTCTACAATTAGAGAAGGGTGTTACGCAGTCACAAATGGGAAAGAACTCTATCTGCAGAACCACGAATAGGGAGTCCATCTAGGTAATAATCTCTTTCTTATAATGGAGTCTACATTATGAGAAGTTTTCAAAACCTGAACTTTACACAAAATGAAATTTGGCTTTAAATGTAGAAGATATTGTTATACCCTACAGTATAAAGCCTTGAACCAAACCCCTGCACGTGATTATACATCAGAGAAACTCCAATGAAGAAATGTTATTTTTCTACAGTGACCACTAGATATGTATGGGCTCTGCATTGAAGTCAATGGAGTTACCTTGATAGCTACTAGCTGAAGACCCAGTCCTTTTCATTTTGTAACCAGGTACTAACATGTTATTAATTCATTGAGGATATATTTAGTATGTATGCAAAAAAACAAACAAACCCTTATCTTTCTCAAACAGAATTACTAATATGCCTTATGAATCTTTGTACTTCATTTAGCACATAATATATGCTGCATGATCTTGCCAAATGTCACTGCCCTGCATGTCTCTCTTACCTTCCTGCATTTAGTAAAAAAAAAAATTTACTCACTGTAGCCTTGTTTTACATTAATGCAAAACAGATGTTATTTAGATGAGAGGCAAAAACTGGTGTTGGGATAATATTCAGGTGATCTTGCAAAACATCATGATGAACTCACACCTGTTGTAAAGGGGGGAAAGGATGAATGTTCACACATTTCATATAATAATAATAATAATGATGATGATATGGAGAGCAATTGCCTTTAAATTAAAGGTTTAAAAATAAAATGAAGATGTGTATGCATCCTCTGAACTAAGGATGTTTAGTTTTATGTTATATAGTAGCTGAAGAACGTGGAAAACTCATTTTCAAAAGAAAGTCGAAAATGGAGTTCTTGTTACTTCATGGGGAATATTTCAAGAGTGTACATCTAAAACAACCAGATGAGAGTAGAAATGTGGTATGGCATTTCATAGATAGAAATATGCTACTTCATAGTAAACTGCTGTACATAATGGTTACTTCATTGGAAATATTCTGTGTTTCGAGCGGTACTCTTAATTCAAGATGACTGCAAGTTGAATTGTATAACATTCATTTTTTACTTGGATGATACAATAGTCATAATCAGTCATGGTTAGAGATGGGTGAAGTCTAATAACTCTGTTGTTCAGCTCCAATTCTTTTAAGCATTGAAGATCAATATTTTCAACACAGCAAATTTACAAAATCCTGCTTAAAATGTGTATGTATAATTCAGGGGTGTAGGATGTAGCTGTGTTGGTCTAAGGACATAGGCAGGCAAGGTTATTTGGGTGAATCTGATATCTTTTATTAGACCAACTTAAACAGCTGGGAAAAAAAATTCTTAGCAAGCTTTCAGGTTTAAAAACCTCAGCCTAACGAAGGGTTTTTAAACTTGAAAGCTTGCTAAGAAAAGTTTTTTCCAACTATTTAAGTTGGTCCAATAAAAGATATCAGATTCACCCAAAGAACTTTGTCTACCTATGTATAATTCATGCATACAAGTACTAGCTCTTATGCAACCACGTTAATTGAGCACACAGATAACCAGCTGAAACACTTAACTGCAAAGTGTGTCTCTCCCTTTTGTGCGTGCAGTTATCTCTACTTAATTTTTGAATTGTTGGTATAAAATCCCAGGGGGTTGATACCCAGCTACTAGAAACTCTCATCATTCCATTGCATTGTGTCTATGTACACCTATAGGTTCTGCCTGCATATATCTAACCTGAACAATATACTTGTTAAGTCCCACACTCTCTTATGGGATTTCTTGCACTTCCAGTTCTGCTATCCACAAGAAATACCAGACGATGTTCTTTGTTGCTGCATTTTAGCATTTACAGAAGCAGTTAACCCACCACTAGCCATAGGAAACATCCCTACTATCATCAAGACCTTTATGAGCACTATATTTACTCAAATTCAAGAAGACTGAATTTAAGACAACCCCCACCCAATAATTAGATTCCATACATGGAAAATTATAAATTTATATTGTTCCGTGCTTATACTCTAATTATTGGAGGGGTGTTTTAAATCCATTCCCCACAAAGCAGAAGCAGGGGATGCCTGGGCAAGTGGCAGACCCATTCCACTTGCCCCCTTGTCCCCTTGGGCTTGTTCCTGTTGCCTTTCCCTCCTTCCACCTGCCCCCCCACCACCCAGTGCCTGTTTTACTGCTTCCCCCACCCCCGGCTGCCTCCTGCTACTTACCTTTTGGGATGCAGCTCTGGCCCAATGGCAGTCAACAGTGGCTTCAGCCTGGCCAGGGAAAAACAGTAGCAGAAGCTCTGGGGACCAGGCAGGTCATGCCAGAGGGGCTGGAGATGAATATCAGCCGTACCCAGGCAGGGGACAGCTGACAGTGGGGGACAAGTGCCATGGCCCCCTGCACTTCCCCCTAAGCCACACACCATGGGTCTTCCCTTCATGCCCTTCCCTGTACCATGCAGTCTTCCCCTATGCCCAGGGCAGGGGGATCTCAGCTCCAGCTTTGGCCCCAAGTCAAAGGCTGAAGTCAGAGCTGAGTTATTACCTTCCCTGGCCTGGTACTCCAATTTAAGATGAGGCCTTTATTTCCCCAAGGTGATGGGGAAAAAAACCTTCTCTTGGATGAGAGTAAGTACAGTAATTGACTTCTAGCAATTAGCAGGAAGGGGAAGGGGTTATAGTATTTGTCGATAAGGTATATGCCATGTTAACAACAACAATCCAAATTTATTTTTTTGTCTTCAAATTAAACGACAAAACATGTTTCCTTCTTTCACCCCGTTATATGTACCTTTAAGCAGGGGGAGGGGACATGAATCTGTCTGTTTATCTACTAGTACCTTATTATTTGCATGATCCTTAACTGTTTGTTTACATATATATACACAAAATTAAGTAAAAAATGTATGTAAATAAATCTTTGACCCATAAGTGGAAGTTTCTGATGCTCCCTGAACATTTATGGATATCTGTGGATCAAATCCTATACTCCCATGTCAATCCAAATTCCTTGAAGCCTTTTAGAAGGTTTCCCTGAATAAAGGGAAAAAAAGGACTGTGGGACATAGTTCCATGTATATTTTACTCTGTTCTTCTGGAGGTATTTCTTTGACCTTGCCTCTACTAAAATTTCTGGATATGAGCTTGCAGATAAATTTGCAGTGCTCCAGTATTAAAAGCAGTTGTCATCTTAGATTACTGCAACTGAAATACTTCCTTAGCTTTTATAGTACCAGTATTTCTCTGCCTATCAGCTTTGAAATTAGTTGCTAATTAGGACATTGTTAAGCACACCTCCAGCTGTTCTAAGCATATTTGAAAGTATTCTATTTAATTTTTTTTCTTTATGGGCAGTTTTACTTAGTTTTCTCCAAGTTTTACCTCTCCTCCCACAGAGTGGCTGACATGCATAAACAGGAGGAGAACAATTAAAAAATGGCCCAAATGCAGATCTAAGTGTGGGAGATAATAATATTCACCTCATAAAAGAGTCTCCACTCACTTTCAGCTAGTGAATTCATTTGTACCAGTGCAAGTGGCTGTGAAAACAGTACCAAATATGGCAGTGCACTGGCATAGGTGTTTTTCCATTTATGTAAATGACTCTAGAAAGTGTTGGGCCAAATGAAGATGATTGTGTTCTTTGCAATAAATGAGCTAGAGACCTGCACACTGCTAAAGTATATTCAGTTTACTGTAGGTCATTACCCTGTCTTGGAGAACTGATGGGCAAATCATCAATGCAGAATCATCATCTTGTGTTACATGATATCAGTCACACTGAATTTGCCAGTCTATGATACTAACTGATAAATGGAAAGGGACTCTCTACCTGGCCAGATCCCTGGATACTGCTGAGGTCCCATAAAAGTATGGGAAAGCCCTTATCTGAGTAAGGAAGCAGGAACTATATGTGGCTGCAACTGTTAAACAGTTACAAAGGCTAAGGTGGAGAACCATGCCGGGATATGTAGAGCATACCACTGAGTAATTTCCAGGGTACACTGCAGCTATTAGGCAGCCAGGGAAAGGTTGATGCAACTTAGGCATCCCCCTAGGATGCACCACTGTAGAGCAGCCCAAAATCAATCAGGCATAAAGGCAGTTTAAGACTACCTTAGCACCCCTCTGTATAGAAATGTAGGATGGTTCCACATTTACTGAATTTGTTGATCTACAGTTTCAGCCTGATTCCAGGTTCACTTACAGTACCATGGCTGCACAGTCTTATTAAGACTGTGTTACCCTGGGCACATCTACACAAGACGCTATGTCACCATAGCGATGAGCTACAGGAACATAGCTCATCACTATGGCAACATAGCATCAACGGGCATGAACTGTGGTGCTGACGCTACTGCACAGTAGCAATGAGCTACTGCGCTGTAGGGTCAGAAACAACCCACGTACCACCATTTAGTACTTGCTACTTTAGAGGAGAAGAGAAATGCTGGTACTATAAAAGCTAAGGGAGTATTTCAATTACAGTAATCTAAGATGACAACTTCTTTTAATACTGGAGCACTGCAAATTTACCTGCAAGCTCATATCTAGAAGTTTTGCTACTTTAGCAAGTACTAAAGGACTGTGCAGTACCAGCTGCACAGTCAGGGGCACATATCGGTGTCTGAATGGATTACAGAAAAGAATAACTGGCTTTGCAATGCAGTGCAAATATGTGGCTATCCTAAAATCCAGCATAGATTGATGATGCAAAACTGAGGTTGAAATTCAGCTAATCTGAGTGTCTCTGACTTGTAAATACCAATACAACCTATTATCACAGTCTTGTTCCATTTCACTCGATCAGCTCACCATATTGCTGTATATAAACTACAGTTAGTGGTAGTACCTTCCATGCAGACATTACCAACAAGAAAAACAACCACTTGAACACAATTATATATATTAAAAAAGAGTCAGCTCCCCCAGGAATGCCAAGTCATTTCTCCTGGTGCCCATGGTATTCAGATGATGGCTGAGATAATTCTTCATTTGTGGGTTGCAGGATATCAGCAGCTGACATATTCTCTGGGAGTAAACATGAAAACCTTATTTATGTGAACTGATGACTGAATCCTCTCTCAAGTTTTTGTTCTTTATAGTAATGGCAAAGGCCATAAAATATGTAATAGCAGAAGATGATAATAAGGAAGATCGAAGGCTGCTATATCCCATTCACATTTCTTTCTTTTATCATAAACTCATTGAGAAATAACCCATCCAAAGCATCTAGTGTATAAATAGGTTATAAAATGAGTACCATTCCACAGGATTGTTGAGATGGGATATGAAAGAGTGGGTTTTTCCTCTCTGCTTAGTACCCAATGCAGCACTACGTATGACAGTTTCTCACTTCAAAATTGAGAAGGCCACAGTCACTACTTCTTTAGTAAGGTATAGTTCCTTTTTTTTTTTCTGGTAGTGATTTTGGTACCTAAACCTGGTAAAAATAATTTAGCAGAGTGCACACAATTTAAACAACTATTTGGACTCACGAAAGATGCTAGATTAATAAAACAGTCCACTAATTAATTAGTGAGATGAGGGGCATTATGGCTTCATCATTGCTTCTTTAAAGCTACTGTAACCTGGGTACAGCCAAGGGTGTGCCCTATTCTCAATAAGATAGGATGTGTAGGCAGGAGGGGGTGCTGTGAGAGGGATGCCAGAATTTAGAGCAGATCCCTCTTTCCTGTATCGAGTTAACCCAAGCCCAAAGTTCCTAACTATATACAATTTATTGAGTTATAATATACATAAACATAAAACTAAATATCATATACATATATTTACACAGTGAACATTAACCAATAACCAAGGTCAAACCCTAAATAACACTATTTACAACATCACAATACAACATTTCAATTGCAAAATATAAGGTGCAAACATGAACAATCTTAATAACATCTATTTCCTTAATATAGTCCCTGACCCATGGCAAGAGATAGTCCTCCATCCAATGGAGTCCCTTGGTGGGGTGTCCAGGAAGCACCAGGGGCCCCTCCCCTTAGGGCCTTGACCAGAGAGGGGGAGGGGGGAGCTGCTCACCCAGCCCCTTCTCTGGGTTTTCCCTGCCCCAAATGTCTTTCCCCCAGGGGACCCAAAGGCCCAGTGACTCATGCTCCCTCAGGTGGCGGTGGTCAGGGCAGAGCTCGATGGGGTTTCCTCTGCTGGAGTGCCTCTCTAGGCCCCTCCTGCACTGCTGGGCTCCTCTCCACCCTGTGCCCCACTCTGGGCACCAAGGGCTCAGCTCCTCTCAGCTGCTGCACTGCTGCTGCTGGCTCCTGGGTGGTGAGCCTCACTCTGCAGCACTACCATTTCTCCATGCCCTGGCTTGGCACAGAGGGCACAGGTTGGACCCTTCAGGCTCCGGCCAGCCGTCGTCACGCCAGGTGACTAACCCAAGCAGCCTCTGCTGCTACCTGGCTCCCAAGGCTCGGGCCCGTGTGCCGCCCTGTGCACTGTGGGACCTGGCCGCTTGCTGGGAGATGAGGCCTTAGCT
>NW_017729024.1:96062337-96063141 GCF_001723915.1 Gavialis gangeticus
CTTTCCCCCAGGGGACCCAAAGGCCCAGTGACTCATGCTCCCTCAGGTGGCGGTGGTCAGGGCAGAGCTCGATGGGGTTTCCTCTGCTGGAGTGCCTCTCTAGGCCCCTCCTGCACTGCTGGGCTCCTCTCCACCCTGTGCCCCACTCTGGGCACCAAGGGCTCAGCTCCTCTCAGCTGCTGCACTGCTGCTGCTGGCTCCTGGGTGGTGAGCCTCACTCTGCAGCACTACCATTTCTCCATGCCCTGGCTTGGCACAGAGGGCACAGGTTGGACCCTTCAGGCTCCGGCCAGCCGTCGTCACGCCAGGTGACTAACCCAAGCAGCCTCTGCTGCTACCTGGCTCCCAAGGCTCGGGCCCGTGTGCCGCCCTGTGCACTGTGGGACCTGGCCGCTTGCTGGGAGATGAGGCCTTAGCTGCCTCACTGCGAGCCCCAAGGCCCTGCCAGGGTTGCAGGCTCAAGCTGCTGCTTGCAGCTCCCAAAGCCTGAGCTCTGTGCACCAAACCGTGAACCGTGATGGGCCTGAGCAGTCTCACACTGCTCCCAAGGCCGGGTCTCTGCGCGCCATCAACAGCCCGAGTGCTCTCGCACCACTCCCAAGGCTGCTTCTCCAATGGCAGCTTCAGGAGCCTTGGGCCTATTGCCCGCTGAGGGAGAGCTCCCCAGCTTTTCTTGGCTCCACTCTTCTTGAACCCCTCACTACATCTTCCCCCTCATGCTGGGCACACAGCTCCTTTTATACTCTCCAGAGCTCTGCCCCTACAGTCTTCTGGACCTGACAGTTTACAGTCTTCAATCAGGTC
>NW_017729024.1:96063239-96068945 GCF_001723915.1 Gavialis gangeticus
AGGATCTCAAGCCTGGGACTCAACCCAAGCTCTGGAAGGTGAGCCTGCTATTATCTACTGAATATTAGAGTCCTGTTAACCAACACTGATCGTTAGAATTCATTTTGTAAGCTATATATGACTTCTATTTTCCCCTATATACAATAAAATCCTCAGAAATGGGCTTATTAAAAAAACAAGGAAAAAACCCCAAATATTTTGGCATCTACAGCAGTCTTAACAACAACACAATGAGCCTTCAACTCCCAATGAACGAATGGTTTGAAGAGGCATGAGTTGTGACATCCATTTTATTGTAGTCATCAACTTTAAAGAGATGTAGGTGAAAGTCCAAAATAACAATTTTTCTAATCCTCACTCCAGTGGTTAAGGCAGATGAGCCACTGAGGGACACAAACAGTATAAGAATAAATTGTCCTGGAAAATAGCCAGAGTATTCTGGGTTCAGTTACCTGAATAGTTACACTTAGAGAGACTAAGTTCCTGTCAAAGCCTCAGAAAGGATTTATTTTGCTACCTCAGTCTGAAGGATTTCTACATATACTCAGTGTCTAGTGGAGAGCTCTCCTTCCATCTGTAGAGTGCAGAAATTAGTTCCAGTTTTAAAGGACTTGTTGTTCTTTGCATCAATTTAAAGACAAGAAAAAACAATAAGATCTATGCTCATCTGAGATAATTGTAAATCTGAAATGAAATGTCCTTCCATTTTAGAATGTAGGTCTCTCGAGGCAGGAACCTTGTTGCATAATGCAGAAAGTAATGGAAATGTTTGATAGATAATATTGTGGTAATCATCCTTATAGAAATATCATCACCCCACATAGCTCAAAGCAGAGCAGACTAAAAGAAAATAAAAGGAGGGTGGCTCAGTTTTCTGCAGATGTAGAGATAATATGAGGGGGATTTCAGATCAGGAAGGAGTAATGAAAGAAATATATTTAAAGCAGTTGTTCAAAAGGGGAAAAATATGGGAAATATTTGGAAGGCCAAAGATGGGAGGATGGTTTTACTGTGAGAAGCTTTTTTGAAACAGGAAGTGGAGAAAGGAGGTAAAAGATAGTAATACATAAAGAGAGGACTGGAAATGCACAAAAATCTGGGAGAGGAAGAGAGGTGACCATAGATACATATATTGTGAGTTACATCGTGCCAGGCATAAAAAAATAGGATGTGGAGTCTAAACTTCTTATTGTAAACTTAATATGCATTTAAACTTCATATTGTAAATACACAGGAAAACCAATGAAGAGGTGTGATTCCTGTTGCACAGTTAGATCAGCATGATTAGCAGATAACCATAGCATTACTAGAATTCTTTGGACATCCCAGAAGAGACAGGAGATGCTGGAAGGGCAGAAAGGGAGCCAGAGAAAACTTTTAAAAAGGCATGACTTGACACCGAAGCAACCACAAAGTTTTGGTAATCAAGGTAGAGTAAAAAAATGGCTATCTGGTGACATTACCAAGATCAATGGTAATGAGAAGAAGAAAACATCAATGACTTTTCTCCTCATTACAAAGAGGCAAAGAGAAAACAACATACAGGCAAGTACCATGGAAATGAAAAATAATAGCCTGAAAAGAATGGAAAGTTATTTCCTAGCTATAACATTTATGTTGTCAATTATTAATTCAACTCTTGCAGTTAGAATGTAACAATAAGAGACAGAACAGCAGATGTTTGCATGAGGAGGAGGGAGGAAAATTCAGGTCTAAAAGGAGAGACAGTGCACCTGTCTTCCCTGATAATTGATTACCATAATTGGAAACTTCCTTATGATCCATGACATCCAGGATATGTATCAATGCACAGCTCTCACATCTGTTACGTGCAAGGAATTCATAAGGAACACAGTACGCGTGATCATTTATGAAGTATTCTGTCCTCTTTCATAGGGCTAAAAATGTAGGTTCTTTGAGGTGCTCAGTTACCTTCTCAGAGAAATGCCAAGGGAATTTTAATGGCCATTAACCACAATGTGAAAGTTGGTCTAATGTATTGGCAATAATGCAGTGCTTCTTCCCATCACAGCAGAATTGGCCGTTTCTGTTATACTTGGATTATGTCTATTTCCCCACCTCCTACACAAAATCTAAGTCTGTGATAGTCTCATCAAGGGAAATGATGATAGAGTTACAGAAGGTCTGTGATTAAATTTGCTCAGTAGCAATCTGTAAATAACCTACAGCATACCATTTCCTTTCTTTGTTTCATTCTCTAACCTGCAGCGAATGTTGACTTCCAAGTACTATTAAGCAAGAAAGAAAAAATGCGTACATCAGTCTGATTGGTCCTAGCATTCTGAAATGAAAAATGATGAGCAGAAAGTCATCACCAGAAACCCCAGAAAAGAAACCAATTTCTAACCAGTGTTTCTCCCTGCATTTTCACGTGTCTATTGCAAATAGCTTTTCTGCTGTTTCTTGCCCTCATCATAGGTCAACAAGAACATCTGCCTTTTATTTCTGAGAAGGCTGATTGTTAAATTCGGCTTTGGGTTCTGCTCATTCCCTGTGAGCCCCATGGAGTGAGAAGGCACATAGAAACTGCTGTCCATTCATGGGTGATTAGATAACATTAGAGGTTTTCAGTTGACTTGCTCTATCATCTTCTTGTCAATGAACTAAACTGAATTTTGCATCAAGCATAGGGAAAAAAAACCAGAAAGAAAAATAGGGCATATTCTGAACTCTGCCCCTCTGGAATTCAGGTGCCAGTGTTGATAGAGGTCTCACAAAATGCATTTGCGGGTTGCAAGATGGCACTGATACAAATAGTATAACCTGAAAAGAACCTGGATGGGAGAAACTCTGTAAGGCGACCTCTCAAAGAAGAGTTTCAAACCATGTGGAGCAACTGTTATTTTGAGATATGATCATTCTTACTGAGATTGAGAAGAACATTATGAAAATGGAACAAAGGCTTTTATTTTTCCTTTCAGTATAAATTCTAGTCTTCTCGTTTGAAAGGCTTGGAGAACTCATTCACCAGGTCCTTACAGCTCCAGTTCTGTTATCTCCAAGCTTTCATTTTCATGGAATTTGTTATTGTTGCTTAACTTTTTGCAAAATTATTAGACTGAAGCACCACTCTTCATTTTTCTAAATAGTGCCATTTGACCTGCCTTGTAGCGTCATCCAGCTTCCACTTTTGAATAGAGATTGCCACTTGTGAGAAAATCTAACAGGGTCATGTTAAGAGGCAACCCCATTGCATGTTACTTTGCAACATAATAAGTGCAATTTCAAATGACATTCAATCAAAAAAAGCAGACAGTTTTATTAGCGAGGTATAGGTCTGTGGCTCTTCTGTGTTTTTATGTGGATTTAAAGTATTTTGTTCCAAAATTATTTATGGTAAAAATTTCCAGTGACAGCTTCACAGTTCATACTGCTTAGAACTGTTAACTTGAATATTGGTGCTGTTTGCAGCTACTAAGTCTACTGCGGCCTGGGAGCAGCTCAGCAGCCCCTCTACTAATTGGGAGAATTATCAGTCCCTAATCCCAACAAACCTCTTCAGAGAATTTCTCTTTAATCAGTCTATGTGATGGAGATAGCATTTGAGCTTAAGAAAATTAAGATGTATACTCCCCAGTAAATAAAAAACATGGAAAGTCATAATGGGCATTGATGTGAATTCCTGTTAGGCTATTTTTCAATTATTTGTAAGTGTGATTTGCACCATGTATGAAAAATTAATTTTTTTTCTATATGGGGAAACAAAACATTGCCTGTGTATTTGCTTATCAAAGATACTTTAACATCAGTCCTCTAGAGTCCTGTGCCCTTTCCCTATCTCCATCTTTCTTTCCTTTTTTAATGTAGAATTTACATAAATGGCTGGATTGGAAAATCTAGTCTTTAGTAAATAGACAAGAGACAACATGGATTGCCATAGTAGATTTCTATTTCATTGGAAATTACATCATTTTTCTCAAACATTAGTGAGCTTCAACCTTGACCTTAAGTAACCCCATCTGAGTAAAAGATGGGCAGTTCAGTTCCTATGGCCATTGAGTGCATGTGCTCACTGCTGAAGTTGCTAAAGAGAGTGCCAATTTTAGTGTGACTTTTTATGTTAATACAAGGAACCAAACTGAGGCTAGCAACTCATTGGCAATTATTTTGGTTTTTAAATTGAAAATTATTATTATTAGTGTCACTTGATTTAGTTTTGCTGCTCATAAGCAGCATCTTGAAAAGCGCCCAGACTTGATCGGTTAATTGAATTAATTAGATAGCTGCTGTAGACAAAAAGTTGAATGCACATTATTAAGCATGCAGCAATATTGTGGAATATCTGCATTTATCAGTAATGTTTGTTTAATGGACCATACTTTCATTTTGTTTTACTGCTTATGCAGAAATACTTGACTGTAATGCAAAACAAATTCTAGAGAAGGAAATGGTCTTTACGGAAAAATTATCTGTTGCTATTCAAACTTTTTCTCTCACAGTCCCTCAAAAAACCTTTTGATGTTCAGACAGTTTACGACTACTCATACCCACATCCTTTACTTGGAGTTGCGAAGACTGAAAATGGGGTCCCTTGTCCCTCCCAACTGTGGCAGAAAAGTTCCCCCGTATCCTAAAAGCAGAGACCAGTGCTATCTATGAGTGGACAGGATATGTCTGCTTGTGTAAATGGGCTATGGACAATTACTCTTCTCTCCACCTCCTGCTCAGTGGGTCCTGTACTGGGGTGATATAGCTAAAGCAGTGGTTTTGGTGCTAGTACTCTATCTGGATGAATGAGGCAGTTCTCACCTTGAACTAGTGTCTCCAGCTATCTGCAGACACTGACAAATGTCACTGCATTTTTTACATTTGTGTCAGATTTTCAAATCTTCCTTGGTAACAATGAGAGTTAAAAACTAACTTTTTAAAATCAAAGTGGGTGCTGATGCTATTGTGTGACTGTAGAAGCTGGGGACTTAGCAATAGATCTATCTAGTCCTGGAGACTATGTGAAATGCATTTTAGAAGTTAGGTGAAGTTTTTACTTTACAACTGGCAAGTATGATTACAGAAATAAGAAAACAAAACAATGATCTAATAATTAAGGGCTTCTTTTGATCAGAAAATAATGTTTGAGACTCTCAAAACACCTTTACAGGTATTGCTTCCAACCAAGGCACCATAAATGTGGTGCCTTTTAGCCATATGAAGCAGGAAAATTGATTATGCAGCCTAGTTGTTCAGCATGAATCCAACTGACTTATGGAAGTAAGACTTATTAGGGACCTCATGGCAAATTGCATTAAGATACCATACCCTTTCAGCCCCATTTCCTACAAGCAAATGAACTATCTATGCCTCCTTCTCCACACTCCCACCAGAGAAACCCCCTCTGGAGAAAACAGTGAGAGAAGCACATGGTAAAATCTTTGTACCATATACCAAAAACCTGAAAGGATGATATTTGTCTAGAGAGATACAGGCTCTCACATGCTCATTTAATACTGAAGAAAATCAACACAGATAAAGATAAATTTATTCCAACAGTTTTTAGTTGCCACCATCAATCACCTTCAGCATAACTGTATAGCTTACAGGATGGGAAAGAAAGAGAAAACCCAGAATAGATAAGCAAAGATTTCACATCTCATTTGTAAACTATGGGTCAACACAGAAGCAACCTAATCATTCAGCATGGACATTTGAAATACAAAAGTCATGTAGAAATTACAGGATGGTACCTGG
>NW_017729024.1:96073945-96074539 GCF_001723915.1 Gavialis gangeticus
CATGGTAAAATCTTTGTACCATATACCAAAAACCTGAAAGGATGATATTTGTCTAGAGAGATACAGGCTCTCACATGCTCATTTAATACTGAAGAAAATCAACACAGATAAAGATAAATTTATTCCAACAGTTTTTAGTTGCCACCATCAATCACCTTCAGCATAACTGTATAGCTTACAGGATGGGAAAGAAAGAGAAAACCCAGAATAGATAAGCAAAGATTTCACATCTCATTTGTAAACTATGGGTCAACACAGAAGCAACCTAATCATTCAGCATGGACATTTGAAATACAAAAGTCATGTAGAAATTACAGGATGGTACCTGGTAGAGTGAAATCTCTGAAAGAACTATATGATTTCATCATTAGAGGATTTTTGGAAGGGTCTGGGTATTTGGCAAAATGTTGTCAAGCATGCATCCAGCTACAGAAAGACATCCCATGCAGGATGCATATAGATCAAATGCATGTCAGAAGGCTGTTACATTCTGCTGATAGTTTTCCTCCTACAGTCAGATCATAGCTGTTGAAGAATCACTCTTGTTCTATTTCTCCAGTGCCTTGTTGTTCTTTGCAATTAGTTGTGTCTGCT
>NW_017729024.1:96079539-96087857 GCF_001723915.1 Gavialis gangeticus
TTTGTAATGAGCACAGACTTTTTTGCCCCATTCTCTCTGTCTCTGTTTCATTTTTGTCCCTTTGTTTATGTGGGTGCACAAATGAATTTTAATTTCATGCATTTTTTTTTTGCGGGGGGGAGTATAAAGGGAGGGGGAGGAATTAGAAGTGATTAGCAGCTTTTTAAATGGAAAAAAAAATATTTGGCTCTTGCTAGTTCTCATTTTTCAGTTCCATTCTTTAGTTCTGATATATTATTCCTGACAGTACCCCTCAAGAAAGAGAGACACTCTGTTCATTTGCCATTTTTTTGCAAGAAACATAAATATTTCTAATTCTTATACCAAACAATGGAGGTTTCAGCAGCACCAGGCAATGGGGCAAAGGAAGTTTGTTAGGAGCAGTAATCTTGGTTAAGGATTACATCACGGGTGACTGGTGCCTCCTGAGTCTGAGGGGACACCTGCAGAAGCCACCAGCAGTGTTGACGGTGGGGATGGAGCTGGCAAGCACCCTCAGAAGCCACCAGAGGCATCGGCAGCGGGGACAGGGCTGGCAAGCACCCACAGAAGCCACTGGTGGCAGCAGGGTCGGCCCTGTCAGGAGGGGCACATGCCCCTCTGTGCCCTCCCTACCAGTCACCTATGGATTACATCTTCAGTTTTGGAGGTGTCAAGACTGATACTTTCCACCAGAGGATAAGGCACTGAGTGGAAAGAGTATAAAGGGGGTTATTTTTTTATGGAGTTTACAGGACTGCTACAATCTCTTCAAACATCCTAAATGTCTACTGCCTCTCTGCCTGTTGTACTGGATGTGACAGATATGAACCAGCAACTTTCCTTTAATTCTGTGGGTACAATCTACCTAGCCTAAAACTAGGAAAATAAACTTCATATATAAACCAGGAGACATTAATTCTCAAAATATTATATAGCCTCCAAGCTGAGAACCTAGCTATAATGCAGCTTTTTTTTGCTTTGTAACCGAAGATTTGGTGTTTATTAAAAGATTAAAAGTTAAATACTAGGGATGCACCAATAGAGATTTTGGGGGCTGATACTGATAGCTGATATTTAAGGAGATATATCAGCCAATGCCGATCTGATATCCAATACAGCTGCATCCAGATGGTAACTCCGGTGTGGTGGAAGGGGAGGGAAGGGGTGTGGGGGGAAAGATCGACACCCCCCACAGTGAGGGAGGGAGCAGGGGCAGGAACTGCCCAGGAGGGTTGGGGTGGGGCGGGGCATGGGACAGAGCCGCTGGTTGTGGGGTAGGGGCAGCTCCCATGGCTGCTTGCATCCTGGGAGGGTGGGGGAGTATGTGCCCCCACATCTGCATGGCATGGGACGGGCTGCAACTGTGGGGTGAAGCCCGAGCCAGCGCAGCACAAGGCTTTTCTTGCCAAGAGTTGGGCTTGGAGCCAGCTCTGGCAGCACTGGGAAGAGGTTGCAACCACCCCAAATTTCACCACTGCTCTGCTCCCAGCCCTGCATTACCACCTGGCACAGCCCCGGCTTTTCCCGGCACTTGAGTGGAGGCGGAGCATTCAGCCGAGGCTGTGCTGGGTGGCGGGTGGCAGCGTGGGACTGGGAGCAGAGCTGGGGTGAAATGTGGGGCGGCTACAGCCTCCTCCCAGCACTGCCAGAGCTCACTCCAAGCCCAGCCCCCAATGAGAAGAGCCCCGTGCAGTGCTGGCTCCAGCTCCACCCTGCAGCTGCAGTCTGCCCCATGCCACACCGATCCAGGGGCACAACCCACCCCACCATCCTCCTGGGGTGCAAGCAGTGGCGGAAGCCACTCCCACCCCACAATCTGTGCCTCAGTCTTGTGCCCCCCACCACCCTGGCTGGGCAGCACCTGCCCCTGCCCCCTCCCTCACCACAGGGGGCGTTGATCTGGAGACACCTGTGCACAGCACAGGCATTTATTGGCCAAATTATTGGCCCCATGGGGCCGATATCTGCTATAGACAATTGTCTTCACATGGGTACCAATCTGATATCGGACCGATGTATCAGTGTACTTCTATTAAATACTAACCTCTCTCTAATCTTTGATATGCTAACCATACTGTATACCTAGAATACTTCATAAGGTTAGCCCTGAAGTTCTAGCCCAGGTAGAAATCCACAAACAGTTGTCTCTACCCCATACAACAGTGAAAGCTAAACTACCGTGTACAGTAGCCACAGCACATTTGCTATAGTTGCATAACTCAAAACTTCATTATCACTGCAACTATGTGGCTTGCTGCATTTTTTCCCCTTTCCCCAAATTGTAGCCTGAAGAAGTCAATGCAAGTTTTAGCTATAACTAAGAACAGTTTTGAACCCATTTGGGAGTGCTCTGCTGCCTACACTGAGTCTCCCCTACCAAGCAAGGAATCACAGAAAAATTAAATAAATCAGACTGAAACTGACTGCCTAGAATAATCTTACAAAACACAGAGGTTTCCTCCATTATTAGCCCACTCTTGAGATCCAGTCTTTGAAATAGACTTCTTATTCAAGCTACACAGCTCGGTTTACAGATTGTATTTCTTGGAATGGTTCTCTACTAACCTCCAAATGAAAAAAAAGGTTTAGGACTACAGTCAATAACAACTGGTAGTAGTATGTCAAAAGCAAATCTGCCTTTCTTTCTCTCTGGCAGCTATAAAGTTAGCTGTGTATCCTCGGTAAACTCAGTCCTACTAAAAAAGGCATTGCCATTGGCATGTTTAAAAAAAAGGTGGGGGGAGGGAAGGTTCATCATCATATTAAGGTATCTTTACTTGATTGCAGATCCCTTTTAAAATTACTGCCACGCTACATCTTATCTCAGTTGTCTTGTTAAGGCAAAACTTGGCTGAAGAAGAAATAATGGTTCTGAGAGTCAAGTGAATGAGGTGCAAAGCTCACGGCTAAAGTTAACTAAGTCAGAATGACTTTTCACAGGCAGACTCCTTCTTCTGCTGCCCAGGTCAGCCCAGAAACCAAAGAGTAGCAAAAGCAAAGCTCACTCTTACAGTCTTTACTCTTAACAGTGTAATTCCCTCCAGCTGAGCATAGATACATTTCCAAGTGCCAGAAACCTCTGCTAATTATTTTGCTCAGGGTTTAAAGACTAACTCTTTCCTTGCCAAACCCTCCATTGGTGGGTTTGTATACAATAATATAGTTCCTCTTTCTTTCTTTATTTCTTTCCTGGTTTATTTTTTACTGCCTAGTATTTACACCAACAAATAAATATGGCTAATTTTCAATATGACAAATGAAGAAACGATATTACCTCACTAAACAGAGATTTGGTGTTCTAACCCTAGTCTTTGTTATTTTGTCATGAAGCACAAATCTTGTTGGCATATCCTTGAATCAATATGGGGGAAACAAGTCATAAGAACATATACAAAATTGGAGCCAAAAGGACTCAGGCATTTATTAAGGCTGAACAGCAATTCAAGAAATTCATGGTTTCCATTTTTTTTAAAACATTAATGAACACAATGGGGTTTGTGCTTAGAAAAAAGTGAGTAGTAAAAGTATAACTCTGCTTAGTTGGGTTTCTCAGCACCTGTATGGAAAACCTAAAGGCCTTTATTCTGACATTGTAGATGGGGAAACTGAGGCAAAAATGGATTATGTGCCAAAATTTCATAAATGGCCTTTCACTGTTGGTGCTTCCACGTTTGGTTAATTAGCTTTAGGTTCCTTGGGAAATATTTTAAGGCTCTGGGCACCAACCACTATATTACAAATCAGTATCTTTTCAACAATTTTGCCAAGAGAGTTTGCTAAACTCTTCTCAGCAATCTAGGGACAATATTAGAGTTATTCCCACTCTTTTAATCAGAGCTGTGTGGCACTAGTAACATCATTTTTTGCCCTGCAGATAAATCAGCTTGTTTAATCTAGTACCACAGCTTTTGCGTGAACAACAGTAGTTTATTTGTCACCTTTTGTGCTACAATTGAGAGTCATTTTTGTTCAAAAACTGCCCCCATAACGTACTGGAATGAGTCACAGTCCTAATCTTTACTCAGCATATTTCAACTCAGATATGTCTTCAAGATAGAAAAATCAAAAAGGCCCAGATGACGCTCAGAGGTATTCAGGTACCTAACTCCTATTGATTTCACTGAGAGTGGGCCAGGTTTCCAACTTCTCAGAATTCAGGGATACTGGATCCAAAATTTTGTTTTAGCCTGGGCTGCCCAACTTCTGAGTGGCTGGGGTCCATATGCTGACCTTGTCACAGGTCACATGCCACACAGTGTGCACTGTGTGCTGGTCAGGCTCCCTGGGACTCCGCACCATAGCCAGCACTGCCCTCTTCCCCCACACCCCACCTGCCCCTTACTGTGTGGGCAGCAAAAGTACCCATTTCCTCTGCAACTGCATGGGTAACAGTAGCCCCACTTTTTCTATTACATGGGGAATGGGCTCACCAGGCCCCCTCCAACTATGTTACCCTACCTCAGAAACCCTGACCATCACTGCAGCATGAGGAATGAGGGGATGGGCCGGAGGACATAGTCATTAGGCCACCAGTTGGATAGCCCATTATAAGAAAAGAACCACTAAAACATACAGTTCAGGATTCAGGTTTGCAGTATGGCCATCACTCATTCTCCATTTTTCCCCTATCGCCTGCATAGCTGTAAATGACTAAAATTATTTGTAATATGTTTAAAGCCATGTGGGTCTACAAAGGTTGTTTTGGGCTCCTCTTCTGACTTCTTACTGCTAGTATAGCTTTGAAACTGTAAATTTCAAAGAGTTTAGAAGTCACATGACAGAAGCCATTTTCGTGCTAATGTCATTTGAGGCAGAATTCCAAGTTATACAGTAATTCCATATGAATAAACGTAAGAAAATACCTCACCCTTTTCTCTGTTAGTAGCAAAATTAATGGCTGGAATCCATATCAGAGTGTATTGAAGTGTATGTGAGGGAAGATGCCAAAAATCACATTTATCTTGTCTTGTAAATTTTTGGGGAAATGCATGTCCCAATTATCTTAGTCTAAAATTGTGTCATGGGAGTTTTAAAGCCCCAGGGATAGTCTGAACTTCTTATTTCAAATTAACATTACACTCCAAAGCTTAGCTGTAAATGTTCATAATTTACCTGTCAGAGGTTTTGAAAGGCACCATTATAATTCCAATCAAAGACTTTTTTCACTGGTGTTTAGAATGGTTTCTCCCAATTTCAGTAATGTTTTTGCTAAATCACATAGGGTGAGAAATAATAATACGATATCATTTAATTGAAAATGTCATTATGACAGGCAATACAATACACCGTTTAAGGCATGACATCTTGTAGATTGCTAGCAAGTGGGATTGATTGCCACAATTATATCCTATAACTTTGTGTGTGTACAGATACATATATACATGTGTGTGTGTGGGTATACACTTATGCATACATAAATATACTTAATATAGCAGAATCAGCATGCATGGTATAAAGCCACATTATCTTAAAATGCAACCATTTTAAAAATTTTCAACAATCCTCTTACTCTTCTAGGTATCCAGTCCTCTATAAGTGACAATATTACATCTCTGAGAATGAGTATTGTTTCTTGAAAGACATATTTATTTAGGGGTGTAGGTTGTAGCCGGGTTGGTCTAAGGACATAGGCAGACAAGGTTCTTTGGGTGAATGTGATAACTTTTACTAGACCAACTATTTAAGTTGGTCTAATAAAAGATATCACATTCACCCAAAGAACCATATTTATTTAGTGAAGTTTTGGCCTTGTTGGAGTTTATACAGAAATTGACTGCTATTTTGTAGACACATAAGCAAAATCTCCTACTCATTATTTTAAGACATTTTTGAGACAGAAATTAAAGTGCCCTGGTCCTTTAAAAATAAAAAGAATAAGAACACAAATAGTAAAACAAATATTAACACAATGCTTTCCAACCTAAAATTACAACTATAGTTACAACAAAGTCTTTACCTTTTAAAGTATATATGATTATGGTGTTATGCTTTAAGATATGCACACTGCATGTTCACTTTTTCTTCCTAAAGTGGAATACCATCAGGGCTTACTGGTTGATCCCAAAAGCTAGAGGACAAACTGCTTTTGGTTCACCAGTAGAAGTAACTGTTGAGAGAAAAAAAAAGGTGTACCCTTGTAGGTGGCTTGGCTCGTACTAGAAGATGCAGCACAGACTTTTGCATATATACATGCATTCATAAGGCACATAGGCTGGACATCAAGATTTTTGGTTTCCATTTCTTGGCTCAGGTTGTGGTCTAGTAGTTACGTACAGCATAGTCAAATATAACTGCTCCTACATAAATCTCATAGGAGAAATGAACCTGGATAACCTCTGGATGTCAAAATATAAGTATCTTCCCCTTGAGCTAAAGAACCAGTTCTTCTAGAATGGAAGCAGCAGCAGAGTGAAAAGCCCTTCTCAGTGGAATAGCCACTAGAGAATGAGGCAGACAGTAGCTAGCATGCATTACAGAAATGTCTATAGACCTTGTATGGAATAAAACAAGGGTTGTCAACTAGGGGTACTTGGAAAGGTCATAGGAGGTACATGTGGGCAGGCAGGGATGGAACACGACCCAGGGTGCTGTGGTGGCATCTCCCCCACTGTGTTCCCACACATTGCCTCTTACCCAGGGGAGGAGAGGGGGAGGGGAAGGCTGGCCACCACTACCACCCACCGCCCCAAGCCACCACCGCCTCCCAGGAGCAGGGCTGGGGGGGGGAAGAGGCCAGCGGTGCCCCTCTGCGGTCTGTACAGGCACCACCAAGCTGGCCAGACATGGGAGGAGGAGGGCTCACACATGGCAGCTGCCACCGCTGCTGCCACCCACCTCCATACACCACCGCTTCTGCCCTGCACTGCTGTGTGTCAACTGGGGGTACGTGTACCCCTAAGGGTACTTGGAAAGGGCATAGGGCATACATGTGGGTGGACAGAAACAAAGCATGTCCCAGGGCGTGGCGGTGGTGTCTCCCCCCGTGTGTTCCTACATGTTGCCTCTTACCCGGTGGAGAAGGGGTACCCAGAGTGGCGTCTCCCCCACTCTGCATCCAGCTGCCGCCACCAAAAGGGTTACACTTGTTAAAAAAAGTTGAAAACCCCTGGATTAATACAACCTTTGATTGGTCCAAATTAGACACAGGCCCTGTTAACAGCATAAACCAAAGTAGGCCTTAAAGGAACACAAAGCAAGGTATAATATATGTGGCTTGCATGGGAGTGCTGGAAATGTAGCTTGTTACTCCTTATAGTGCCTTGCCAGGCCAGCAATAGAGACCATTGATAAGACCAGGATAGGATACCAAAGCAAAGATCAGAGTGACCTGGTAACTAGGTTTCCTATCTAGTGGAAAGGCCTCACTAGCTGGTGAAAACTGGATGTGGGATATCACCTAAAGATGTTTTACTAATTGGCAGGTAGGAGAATTTGGACATGCATGCTATTACCATGAAATTTTGATTGGTGTATAAAAAGGGGCCTGGTAATGCTTAATACTGGGCTTAGTGATTATGCATTTCATGCCTGTACCATGCCAGCAAATCACCTAGCTAGCACCATAGGGCTGCTCCTGGATGTTAGTGTCTAAGTTTGTTTGCAGAAGTAAGCTTAGTGAGCTTTTTATTACTAAGAACCGAAGCCTGCAGTCTCTTTCTTAAAACAACAAGGTCATTAGGGGCCGAGCATCATAGACAGTATCATGACAGTCTATGCATAGATTGAGGGAGCTTGATGTGACTGGTAACACCTAAGGGCACCTATACACATGCCGGATGCCTGCTCTGACGTGTGCTAAATAGCAGGTTTCAGAGCAGACTCAATTAACAGAGTGTCCTGTAGTGTGCTAATTAGCATTCTCCACAAGCCTTGGCATCACATGTATTCAGTGTCCACACACTTCAAACTTGCAATGGGGGTGCTTTAACTAAAGCTTGTCAAATAAGGGCTGCCCTAATTAAAATATCCCTCCCTCACCCCACCCTGGAGCTCATGTAAAGATGCCTTAATGGCCTAACAACACTAACAGAGTCATTGATGGAATCCACCCTGACAAAATGGGCGACTCCCTGATGTCCTCCGACATCTACTTTGTGCCTTATGAAAAAGTGCTTGGTAAAGTAGCAAAGACCGTCCTTTCTTATTTCAGGAAACTGGGTTCTGGTCCCTCTCTAAATGCTCAGGTACATTTTTGTACCTGTGTCCACTGTGTCCATGGGTAAATAATTGTTATACCTCTCCTCAGGCCTCAGCTCCTACTAAGGGTTGTGAATGTCTCAGAAGCATTAACAGGAATCAGTGGAAGATCTGGGACTAGGTCACACAGTCTTTGGGTT
>NW_017729024.1:96092857-96114510 GCF_001723915.1 Gavialis gangeticus
CTAAAGATCCCCATAGCTCTCAGCCTGTCATTGTAAGGTCTGCTTTCCTGACCTCTGATCATGCATGTGGCTCTTCTCTGGACTCTTTCAAGCTTCTACTAAGGGTTGTGAATGTCTCAGAAGCATTAACAGGAATCAGTGGAAGATCTGGGACTAGGTCACACAGTCTTTGGGTTTGCAGATTACAATACCATCCAAGGGCATTGTAGAAACAACTTGCATATGCCCATCCCGCTTAAGCTGCATGAAGGTAGCTCTTTTCCTGTGACTGTCTGCAGCAGGGGTTAAAATTGCAAGAGTTGGCAACACTAATATAAATACATACCCACATCTTTACCTCCATTTGACTTTTGTTGAAATGCTGTACTTCAAACTACCCTACTGATTTTCATTATCCCAAACACTGTAATGTTAAAATTGCTGAGACTTTTATAAAAAAATACTGTAATGGCTAAAATTCTGATAAATTACAGTGGGTGTTATTTTTAATAATTTAGCATAATGGCTGCAGCCTTTTCATGAAAGTAGTAATTAAGTCATCACAGTCGCCCGGCCTATACAAATTTATTGTGTCTGTTTTTATTGCACGTACCTCCAGAACCATTTCGCTGCACTACCTGACACCAGAGTCAGAAATCATGCAGGGAAAACTAGTAGAAAAAGAAAGGTCATTAATTGAAACTCTTTTTTTTTATTATGTTCCACTGATATTAACCCAGTTGCAAATGGCTCTGCATCTCAAACATTAGGTTTCCCCATGTAATTATCATT
The DNA here is from genome assembly GCF_001723915.1 of Gavialis gangeticus. NCBI lineage: Eukaryota > Metazoa > Chordata > Crocodylia > Gavialidae > Gavialis > Gavialis gangeticus. Next base: position 96,093,629 of record NW_017729024.1, read on the forward strand.
GCTGTAGTTGCACGTCCAATCAAACACACTTCTTGTGTTGAACCAGGGAAATGTGCAGAGATGCATCACCAGATTCATCTAGGTTTCAAGGGCACCTGAACCCTGAGCCCACATTTTAATTCTTGGTTTTCTTATGAACAATATTTACACCTGATAGGATTTTTGACATGCCTCATCTCTTTTTTTCATGGCTGCCCCTGTCCTGCTGCATAAATAACTTTTTCCTGGAAAACCTTGTTATTATCTTAGCAGGTGTTTTCCTCTTTTCATTGTGTTGCTGCTGCTGCTCCCTCTCTCAGAGCAAAGTGCTTGTTGCTAGTTTACATCAGGTCAGTAAAGAGGCATAACCTAGACTAGAGATTAAGTTTTGGCATCAAGCACATGGTGTGCTGCAAGTAAATCCTCCAGTTTTCATGTTCTACATAAAAATAAAAAAAAAATTTCAGTGTTTTTTAAGTCCTAATGTTAACTAGGAAGAAGGAAGGCTATACCCAGAGACATCATGGAACAGTGACCAGGCCACTTGACTATGACTGTGATTTTCCTCTTCACACTGCCACTGATTCACTGTGAGATCTTGGTCAAATCACATAACCTCTTTCTACTTCAGCTTCTCCATCTGCAGTAAAAGGATAGTGTTATTTTATACAAACCCCAATCCTGCTAAACAGTGAGCACTCTGGCCCTGATCTAGAAAAAAACACCTAAGCATGTGGATAGTCCTGATGGCAAAGTTGACTAGGATGACTCATAAACACAGAATAAACTTCTACACGTTTCACTGAGATCAACAGTAGTTATTTTAATATCAGTGAAGGGCCAAGTTTTCAAACAGAGGGCCTCTAAGCTGCACCTGTCAGCTGCTCCTCTGAAGTAGCCCGGACTGACTAGTGGGCCAGTCCAACCTACTTCTAACCAAAGCAAATGCAAAACTCAGAAAAAAACAAGCCTTCCCACTGGTAAACTGCCAGGGTAAGACAAAGAAATGGGATGTAATACAAAAGTAATAGTCTAGGTAGCCACTACAATTCCATCTGGGCCTTATCACATACATACAGTTAAGGCACCTCTTCTGTAGCCCTCGTCCCAAAAAATAAGAAAAAAAATTACACATAGATTTTTCACCTGTTCTTGAACCCTACATCTTTATCTTTTATCATATCTTGTTGACTAAGACAAGATGCTGACTTCCTGAGACATACTTATCTCTGTCTTACCATTTTGCATAATTAAAATGTTTAATTAAAATATTCAGTAGTGAAGTATGACGTTCATTTGGAGGAAGGAGCCAAAATGGTGTTGTTTATTCTAACCCTTTGGAAATATGCAAACACTCAGACTCCCCCTCTGGGGTCTTTTTTTTTTCTTCCTCCTGGGTCTTTTTTTTTCTTCCTTCAGATCAGTAGTTTCAAATGAATTGGGCCCAAGGCCAATGGTCAAGAGTCGTAGAATTCTAGTTCTATCCAAAGGTACATTTCATAGTCATTCACACTACTGTCTGCCACTGATTTGTATGACTTGGGATAAGTCACAGCATTTCCTATGCCCTCATTTTACCCATCTGCAAATAGCAGATTTTTGAGGAAGGAAGTCCTCATGCCTTCTCTCCACCCCAGTGAAGGGAATAGCAGCAGTAGCCAAAATAGAAGTTTACAAAAGCCACAGTCCTGCCAGTCTGTCAGATTGGGTCCCAATAAAATTACATACAGTCTGTAGCAAAGTATATTTTGTGAATCCCTGGTCATCAGTGATTTTCAGTAGCACTCCTGGGTTCTATAGGAAGACTACTAGGAAATGAAAGATTGTTGGGGAAGCTGGGTCATAAGTAGGACCTGTTGTGGGGGAAAGGGTAAGGGTTTGAAACCCAGAAAGGCCTAGCTGAGTGATGCAGAGATGTAGTAAAGATGGACAAGCCAGGTTGTGTGTAGGCTCTTCCTACCCCATATCTTTGTTCCCTACCACAATGGGGAGAGGGAAGTTGATATAAGGGAAATGGAACACATTCAGATTCAGTTTAACAGCTACAGTAAATACTCTTAAAAACAGCAAAACCTCTGGTCTTAAAGATATTCATACTGAACAAATAAAACACTTCAGACCAAAGACAAGGGCCTGGCTACTTCAATTGAACAATACTTGTGTAACCACATACAAAGAACCCAAGACATGGCAGCAAGCATATAGTGCAGCACTCCTGAAAACAGGGAAAGATACCTCAGATCCAAAGAACTTCAGACCTATATCCTTTCTATGTCATCTTTTCAGACTCTATGAATGCCTTATCTTAAACCATTTATCACCAGTTGTCAAAGAACACCTAATCCCTGAGCAACCTGGCCTCTGCCCAGGAAAACCATGTACTGGTCAAGTATTAAACATTATTCAGCACATCAAAAATGGCTTTGAAAAAAGAATGGTCGCTGGTAGTATATTCGTAGATCCATTAGCAGTCTATGACACACCAGAGGGTCCTTGCAAAAATATACAATGAGATGAAGGGTTACCAACTACCATGAATAATACAACCCTTGCTAGAAAATCAACAATTGTATGTCAAATTATATAAGTGGAGCCAATGGCACACACACAAAAAAAGGAATGACCTTCCTTAAGGGAGCACATTTGCACCTATACTATTTAACATCTACACCAACAATCAACCAATTCACCAGGCATGAGAAGTTTTATTTATGCGGACAATTTGTATACCACCACCCAGGCTAAGAACTTCACTCAAGTCAAAGCCACACTGGCATCAGTGCTCAATGGGTTGTCAGACGATTACATCAAAAATCAACAGTGTGCCAATTCAAAGAAAACACAGATTAGTCTCTTCCAGCTTTGTACCTGAGATACTAGTAAGCAACTTAACCTAATGTGGAATGAAATAACTTTCTCCCACTGCCCAAATCCTATCTACTTGGGATCAACACTAAACCACCTACTTTCATATAAAGCATATGTAGAAAATATGAAGTACAAAGTTAGTTCCTGGAACAACATATTGAAGAAGCTCGTCAATGAGCTTTGTCATTTAACAGCTGAATACACATGCCTGATTTGAGAAAGATTGGCACATGTAAAGCTGCTAGAACACAAGTTGCAGGTGCATTACTGGATGCCTTAAACCAACAAACATAGATAATATCCATCTACTTGCCACAATCATCCCACCAGACATCAGAAGAACAGTAGTAAACAAAACAGAATAGATCCAGCAGATGAAAGACAAGAAGCACCAGTACATGGCCACATTGCAGCTCCCAGTAGACAAAATCATGGAAAAGTTTCCTCTTCACAATGCAAGCACTGGATGAAACACTGATAACCACACATATAAAATGTGACAATTATCATGACTAGAGATGATCCAGAAGGGAGTTAGGATGGATACCAGAATTGCCAAATGTTTCCCTGCAGGCGCAGAGCTCGATTGGCCAACACGGAGAAGCTTGAAAGGCTTCTGTTACTGACCACTTTCTAACAGGGGGTCAGTAATACTGGAGTTAACATGCAGCTGTTGGGATACTCCAATAATACAAACACTGTGTGTGAATGGGAAGGAAACTTTCAAATTACAGAACACCAACAAGGGCCTCACTAAGGCTACATAGCAAGAAACAGAATGTGCTAATTTCTGTATCCAAATTTGAACATAGTGAAAAAAAACACAAGAAGAAGAAATAGGTTTACTTTGAGTTTAGATTTGGCTCAAGAACCGGCAGAGACACATTGTCGCTTAGTTTTAGCAGAGAAACAGTTTGCCCATCCCTAATTTTCAGCCATTCAGGGAGATTGAGACTCCACTAGACTGAACCACCTAGTAATAAAGTAATAATATACAGCAGGCACCTAATTATGTAGACCTAGTAACAACTGGTCCTCATCTCCATGTGGAAAATTATGTTTTAAAAAATCCTAGCTGAAGGCTTTGCAGAAATAGTACACTGTCACATCAAAACCCAGTCACATCAGGTTTCCTGGTCTTTGGTATAGTACCAAACCCAGGGGACTGATCAGTTTAAAAAGAGAAACTAGTGTGCCCCAGGCAAAAAAATAATGCAGAGCAACACCAATTTACACTATTCAAATGGAATAAGAACAGCAAACCCTCCACTCTACCTTCACCTTCTCTTTACACTGGCCTCTTTCCCCTCTTCTTTTCCCCACTTCCCCTCCAAAAAATACTCTTCTCACCTAACTCATGCAACTTCAGGGGATTATTGTTTATTCCTCATACACCAATTTAAGTCAGAAAATTCCTGGCAGCACAAACAAAATGCTACATGTCTATCCATAGTAAACGTGACTGCATTATGGGAATGACGATATTGTTAGTAATCTCTTGTCACAGGTGCGCTCTAGTTCTTTTCTAACCCAATGAGTTGCTGTGACGGAGTGAGTCATTAAAGAGATTAAATATGGTGTCTTTGATTCCTTCAAATCCACCAAAAAAGAAAATCCAAACACCTGTAGGACACTCATGTTTCACATAGCACGTCCTATGGTATTACCAAGTCAGTCATCAAGGAAGCTCCATTCCTGCAATGAAACCAGTTGTGTTTTCTGGATTTTATTTCTTTTTTTTTCCCCTCCTTTCCCCTGCTGCAATCAACAGACAAATTGATCTGACACTTCATCTGTACAGAAGGGTCCCTGGGGAGAGGGTACGTGTGCAGTATGTGGAGTGTGTTGGGGAAGAGAGGAGTTGGAGGGGGTAGGTAAAGGGTTCAAAAGTGAAGTCATCAAAAATAATGAGGCTGTTCCACCCAGCTTCCACTGAAGCAAAGGAGCAAAGTGCCCTTTCAAATTGGGTGTCCCAGCTCCACAGCTGAAATAACTGGTCATAGAGAGCTGCAAGCAAATTGCTTTGACAAGGCTGTTACTGTTGTAAGAGTTCAAGGGTTTTGGACACTAGGTCAGCAGCTGCCAATCAAGCGGACAGAAAAAGCTGCTCGTTGAGCCTGTGATTTCTACCTAGGCCGCAATTATCCCTGACTATTCCTGTACCTCAGCGGCTCCTCTGATTAAACCTGCCTCCCTTTTACATCTCTTTCAGAGTGCGATTCACACACTAATTAGTTGCCTGCTCTCCACTGAGATGTCAGACCCTCAGTCAATTTATCTCTATTTCAGCCTGCTCAGAGTGACTTCCCCAGTTATCAAAATTTAATCATGCCTTCAAAAATGTTGAAAAGTGGTCATTAGAGGCAAAAGGCCACAGGATACAATATTCATTTTTCTCTATCTTCCAGTCATCCAGCTGGCATCTATAATGGATATCCTGGGGGCTGTGAGAACACGTTGATTTATGCAACCTCGCTCTTGCTCTCACTGTGGTGCACCAGGCTGCTTTAAAGAACAGGTTTTAACAAGGTCTGAGGTGGGAGGACATTAATCATGGTAGCATTGTATGTGAAAAAGGGTGCTGTGTAGTCAGAAGAACCCCCTACAGCAGGGCAGTTAGATTTTTTTTTACCACCTTCTCAGTGATAAAGGAGAGTTTGACAATTGATTAGACCTTTCTGTAACCTTGCAGTCCTGTGAAATGATGAGAGACAGAGAGGAGGGGGAAGAGAGAGGGAGAGAAAGAGAATGATTCTTATACTGACGGTTTTAAATGTGCAATAACTTTATGATTCTTGACTGAAACTGGCTATCAAAATCAGTCCCAACTCAATACAGTCTAAAAAAGAAGATCATTCTCGGAATAAGAGCCCTTTCAGCTGTACATGTCAGAGCCAATCATGGGTACCAGCAGCCTACAGTGACTCTCCTGCATACTATGTAGTATACAGTGGAACCCTGATAAAAATCGTATCGGGTAACATCACTCCTAGCTAGAAAGTTCAAAAGTAGGTTTCAGCAAAATCAACAGTGATGAACTGAAATTTGTTGACAATGTGTTATTTTTTTTCTTTCGTGATTATTATTCTTCCTTCCTCTTTCTTGGCATCTAGAGGAATGCTTTTCAAACTTAGGTGCATGTGAGTGAGAATGTACATTTGCATGTGACTAACGCGTGCAGCATACTAACAGGAAACATGCATGCACAAAGCAGGGGTTTGTATGGATACACTGAGTATTTCCTGGCATGCAATTTGTAGGTGAATATACATTCATAACTGTGCATGCTTAATTTAAAAATCTACCCTAATATCTGGATTTTTTCCCCTTTCAATAGGATGGGCTCAATGCTCACCCCTAGAGGCACTACAGCCAGTAGCGCAGGCAATGTGTTATATTTCCCCCAAACTAACGATGTGACTTAACCCTGAGCTGCAGTTCTCCCGCTATTTCAGTCCTATGCTTTTCTCACTATTGCATGTAGTAATTGCCATTTTCCTATCCTCCTGCCCTGGGATCTCTCAATTTAAAGAACCCCTCAAGCTCTTGCCTTTCTCCTCTCTGATACTTGAGACATTTGGGGTAAACGTTCAGCACAGTATGTGTGCATTGAGCTGAACAGCTCATTAATAATGCTGGGATCACGGTGGAACTAAACCCTCATTTCTTGCTAAAAATTTAACCCTGAATGTCTGGATGTCATAAAAGACATTTCTTTTCCACTGGCAGAATCAAAATGAGGAGGAGTAAGGGGGGAGAGAGGCAGGGGTAAATCAGGCACATACAGACATGCAGTGTTTCCTCCTCTTAACTCCAGAATACCATTCTGGCTCAATCCAGTAGGGCTATACTATCCAGTACTCAATCACTAACAGAGACCAATACAGGCGTAGGCCACAGAAAAGGCACAAGGTAAAACAGGCAGTCTTTATAGTTAGAATATAATCTTGGTCTTTCAGTTCAGAGCTTTGGAATCCTAGAAACTGTAGTATAGAACACAGTGGGCACATCTACATGAAACACTAAATTTGCAGTAGACTAATTCTACTGAGCATTAGCACATCATGGCAAAAGTGCTAATGTGCTAATGCACAGTAATATTGGTCTACCGCATATTAGTGTCAATAAAAAAGTGTGCACCATACTACACCAGTACTAAAATTAATGCACCTTAGTTGGCACATTAATGCATGTGTAAATATGCTCAGTTGCTTGGCCAGCCTTTCTGTATGCCAATGCTGGAGGCTCCCTGTAGCACTTTCTCCAGGGAAAAAAGCAGCACCTTTTATGATTCAGCAGTAATTTACAAAACAAAAGTAATTATTTTGCAGTAGGACTGATAACTTGTAGGTCTGTTTTTGCTGATTCATCAGGAGGTAAACGGGAAGGACATTAAGCACCCACAACAGTATTTCTGGCCATTAGCGCTCACTGGGAGGGCAGCCCCAAGCAAGTCACTGAGCAAGAAGTTCACTATACAAGATGTTTACTGTGCAGTTGACCAATTAGCTATGCAGTAAACATCTTGGAGTCTATACGTGCACCCCTATTAGGCTGGACTAAGCTAATTTACTCTGCAGCAGGATAGTGCTTTTAAGTACAAGTACAATCCTGCTACAAAGTAAACAACTCTGCAGCAGCGCACATGTAGATGCTGGAGGGGCTGGCTGGGCCATGAGGGTTCTTCGGTATGGGGGCTGCCTGCTGGCTAGCCCCAAACTGAAGCACGTTTGTGCCCCAGCCACTGCTCCCCTCCTCACCCTCCCCACTCTGTGATGCTGGGGGGAGCAGCCCTGGGCTGGAGGGCTGACTTCCCAGGCTCCCTGCCAGTCAGGGCTGCTCCACCTGGGCTCCACATGCTGCACATGAATAAACTGTGGAGCTTATTGCTCCGGAGTTAATTGCTCCCAGGCACACTTTCAAACAGGGCACCCAGAAGCAATAAACTCCTCAGTGTATCTATGTGCTGTAATTGCACATGTAGACACACCCACTTATGACTAACAAACTCGTGATACAACATGCTGGAGAGTACAACAATGAAATACACCTCAAAATCACTTAAGAGCATGTTTTCAAAAAGAAAATTGGATATTTGTATGCTAAGGTACATTTTAAACACGAAGTGTATGTGTGCAACCTTGGTTCTTTGGGTAGATATGATATCTTTTATTAGACCAACTAAATAGTTGGAAAAATTGTTCCTTACAAACTTGCAAGGAAAAACATCCTTCTTCAGGCATAGGGAGAGTCTGTTGGTGTTTGTGTGCTCTCCTGGGTAGAATAGAAGCCAATACTCAAAATGCAGGTCTGTGAAAATGCAAATGCGTGGCAGTGAGGATCAGAGGGAATGGCAGACAATAGGTGTGAGACAGCTAAGCCGGGAAAGGGAAGGAGGAATTTAGAACTGTGATAATGTAGCTGGTAAAATGCAGGCAGGTTACAAGGGGTTATTGGATGGCAGGCAGGTTATAATGTGCCATAAATCCAATGTCTATAGTACATGAATTTTTGTAGCCAGTAGATTTATGAAGTGAAGTTCGTAAGCTTGTCTTCAAAAGGTGTTTTGTAAATTCCTTTGAGGATTAGAACTAAGAGATTGGAAAGAGAGTGGTTATCTTGTGAGAAGTGTGGCCCCACAGGTAATTGGGTATTTTTGTCTTGGATAGATTTTAGGTATGCGTTCATTCTGGTGCACAGTTGTTGTTTGGTTTCTCCTACACAGTTTCCATCAGGGGAGTTAATGCACTGGATGACATATATTTAATTTCTGGAGGTGCAAGTGTAAGATCTGAGAATGGTGATGCTTCTGTTGTATTTCTGGTGCAGTTATTGTGGGAGTGGTGATGTGTTGGCAGGTTTTACATTTTTTTCTCCTGGTGTGTTTTGGGCCATAAGAAGTTTGCTTCCGGTGATGAGGTTGGCGAGGTTCAGCGCTCGTTGAAAGGCAAGGATGGCGGTTCTGGAAAGATCTCTTTAAGAACCGGGACTTCTTCTATTATGGGTTGCAATTGTTTGAGGATTTTCCATATAGGTTCCAGGGAAGGATGGTATGTCATTACCAACGGTATGCTATTTGTGGGGATTTCCTTTTTGTACTGCAGTAATTCTTCATCTGGTATACATGTAACTCTTTCAAAAGTATGTTCTATCACTCTGGAGGAGTGTCCTTGTTGGGTAAAAGCCCTTTTGAGATTTGCAAGGTGACAATCGCAGGTATTCTCCTCAGTGCAAATTTGGTGGTATCGGAGAGCGTGACTGTATATTACAGCTTTCTTGCTGTATTTAGGGTGACTGCTGGTTCTGTATAGATATACATGTTGGTCTGTGGGTTTCTTGTATATGGTGGTTTGTGTTTTACCATTTTGAATTTTGATCATGGTGTCCAAAAAGGAAATGCTGCTGTTAGAGTATTCAAGGAGTAGTCTGATGGAAGGGTGATAATTGTTGCATTTTTGGTGGAAATGAATCAGAGAATTCAGGGTTTCAGTCTGAAGGATGAAAATGTCATCTATGTATCTCAGGTATAGTATGGGTTTGATGGTGCAGTTCCTAAGGAATTCTTCTTCCAGGTGGGCCATAAAAAGGTTGGCATATTGTGGGTCCATTTGGTGCCCATAGCTGTGCCCGTGGTCTGGAGGAAGTGTTGATTCTTTAAATTGAAGTTGTTGTGCGCGAGGATGAAGTATATGAATTCAGTGATATACTGAGGTCTATACTCTGAGTTGTAATCTTGCTCTTGAAGATATGGGGCAGGCTTCAATGCCATCCTGGTGTGGGATGCTGGTGTATAAGCTAGTGATATTCATGGTGGGTAGGAAGATATTGCTGGGAAGGTGGTCTGTGTTTTGAGTTTTCGCAGGAAGTTTGTTGTGTTTGGGATAAAACTAGGGCTTTGGGTGACAAGAGGTTTTAGGGTGGATTCAATGAAACCTGATATTTCCTCAGTTAGGGTTCCATGGTTGGATATTATTGGTCTGCATGGGTTGCCTTGTTTGTGGATTTTAGGGAACACATAAAATGTCCCTGGATTGGCTAGTGAGGGGATCAAGTTCTGTAGTTTTTCTTGTAGTTCAGATGGAAATGACATGATGGTAGTTTTGAGTTTCAAGGTGAAAAGGGGAGTTGGATCTTCCTTTAGTTTTCTGAAGTACATTAGTTAAACACACAATTTTTGATGCCCAGCTCCAACTAACATACTGCCTCTTCTGGGCATTTGCTGGATTTGGCACAGGAGAGTGCCAATTTTAAAGTAAAGCACCATTTTTTTCTTAACATCTGCAAGCAGCATTTAGCCCTGCCTGATTTTAGATGTATTAACCAATATGGCTTAAGTTGGCTTGAATGTTCAGCATCTCTGAAAACAAGCATAAATTGATTCTTTGAAAAATAAATCCCCATATTATTTTATAAGAACAAACAATCACTGTATTGGATAGAAGAAACTAAGAACAGATCAATAAGAACATAAAAATATTGGAGGTACCATATTGGGTCAGATCAATGGCCTATCAGGCCCGGTATCCAGTCCCCAACAATGGCAAGAATCAATGCTTCAGAAGAAGAGCATATAAACAGGGTATATCTAGAATGATCTGTTTTCTGTCATAACCTCTGTGCTATCCACCATCACTGGTTTAGAAAAACTTCCCTGACTGCTCTATTTAATAGCTATTAATGGATCTGTCATCTGTGAATTTGTCTTGTTCCTTTTTGAACCTGGCTATACTATCTGCCTCTACAAACTCCTCTGGCAATGAGTTCACAACTATATACTGTGTAAGGAAAGTACTTTCTGTCTTAGTACTTTTTTCTCTTGTTGATCCAGAGACAGTAGATAAATATCTCATAAGAGAGGCAATAGGAGACTCCTGAACCTAAACACCACAGGTCAGAAAAATGGAGACCTTGGATGCAGACAGAAGTGACAATTTTCACCTGATCTGGCCAGAAAAAGTGGTCTATAGCTGTTACCAAACACAAGCGCATGGCTGTACACCATTTAAAAAAAGGCCAATTAGGTAAAACTCTGAACCCTCATCGCTCAGGGTTCAGATGAAGATGTTTCAAAACAGAGCTTCTTCTGTAACTTTTGTCTGCACTGCCTGCTAGCCTCTGAGCTATTTTCAGAATGGGAAGGGGGGAAAGGAGCAAAAGTAGTTCATTCCGGGGTTTTTTCAACCCCCACTGGAGGGTGAGGTACGTGTATTGGAGCCTCCCCCTCCCCCCCCATGTTGTGAGGGCTCCAAGTCACCCACCCCACCATCCATGGGAAACCCTTGGAATGAGCTCCTTTTTCTCCCTTCCCCCTCCCATTCTGAAAACCAGAACAGATTGGGATTGTTGTAACTCAAGAAGTTTCCTGCAAAGCATTCTGAATTACAGCGGGGAGCTGCACTTTTGTCTGTACCCCTTGTGCCCATAAAAAGCATTGGTTAGTGGATGATGCTTTGCTGTTCCATTTGTGACCAGCATTATATGTGGGGAAAGTGTTATAGATTTTCTGGGATTGTCTCGAGGTGGAGCAACTGCTGCACTGTACAAAAAAGGGAAATAATTTGAGGTTCCTAAGGAAAATTAACTGCACTAAAACAATGGATTAATAGCGGTCGGTATTTTGGGCAGCACGTATTTTGCATCAGCGTCTTTTGAGCTGTATAAAAACTCTGCAAAAAACTAGGAGCTGTAAATATATTTTTTATTCGATAGGAGTGAGTGGAAGAACAGTACTAAATGATCATTTTCTTCCAATTGCTGTGTCTCCCTGGCAGTGTGGACAAGCACAAAAGCTATAATTTTCATTAAAAGACTCATCCAGATATTTGGCACAGATTATATGACTCTTAGAGCCATTCAGGCACAAACAGACAATTAACCCATAAAGCTGAGCTCATATAATATTTATTTCAGTTTTTATTATATATCAGTGATACACAGAAAGAGGAAAGAGGCTACAGAGATGTTTGCAATAAAAAATAAACACCACATGTCTATACGGTAATATAGGCTACAGGGGTTACTTTAATCTCTAGTTTTGATTACAATGATGTAAAAGAAGGAAATAAATCCAAGATGTTATAGACAAAATACATTTAACCACAGAAGAAGCTATCCAAATTACACAGCAAGATGAAGCAATAGTAAGTCAAAAGCAGTATTGGAAAACTGCTGAATATAATAAATATGATAAAGAGAAAAGAACAGGATATACTAAATGTATGTGTATATAAATATATCCTGTGTGTGTACACACTCACCCACAAGTATATAACATTGTGTAGATATTAGTAGCTATAGCCTTACTCATATGATACTAAAAAGAAAAAATCATCAACTAAAAGTGAAAATAAAACATCATACTTAACTACTAATAGTAGACAGTTAGGGTTTGATGCTTTCTGACTTAAGGAAGAACTTCACTGAAGTTTTCCTTGGATAAAGTTAAGAAATGGTGCATGCATATTTTAAGAGACTACATTTTCCAGTTGGGAATGGCTTGCTCTTATCTACATTGTAAGTTATCATATAGTTCTACAGTAAGTTATAGTATAATTCTGTAGTCAGGCCTATCTACCAAAGTAGCATTCAAAATGGTCATCAGAATAACTTTTCAGATCAAACCATTTGAAAAGCACAGCAGTCTGTTTGTTTTATTTTTTGGAGTAAACTTTTGGAGAGACAAGACCCAGATATGCAATTCTCCAATGCCACAAAATATTCCTAAAGTGCTCTTTGTAAACATGACTTTAAATTTACTTTCATCCATAACTGTAAAATCTAAAATTAGAAATGATGATATACAATCAAGTTTCTTTTTGAGCATAATGTCTTCATCTTCCCTGAACTAGGAAAGCAAGGAGGAAAAGGTACAATACAGAAGCATAACAAGTCCAGATAACATGAATATTACTTGCTGTAAAAAAATACACACTTTCAAGATAGATAGATAAAATAAGCCACATGTTCTAAAGTAACCCACATATAGCAAAATTATGACCCCGCTATATTTATACACATGGGTGCAGTTTTCATACACTATTATAGTCTCATATTATATATCTTTAAATCATGCTGCGAAAGTTTCTGCCTTCCCCTAATGCTGGCTCTAATTTAGGATGAACAACTACTCTCATAAAGAAAAACTGCTGCTGCTGCTGTTTATTAGGCTGCAGAAAGGTCTCGCTGACTAATGTCCCAGGATTAAATGAATGTGGAATAATAAGAGCTGATTTATTTGTGCTCGGGTAGGATAAAGCTGCCACTGATTTTACAAGAAACTATTCATCTGAGAGCTACTATAGCTAGTAAATTGTGGCTGTTGCTGAAATTAGTCTCCAGGCCTTCATGTAATCTACAGTGTGAAGTAGCAATGTGGTAATAAAGCTATTGTGAGTACTTGGTGTATTTAAAAGGTCCCACTTTTATCCCTGTCTTAAGGGATTCTAAAAGTCAACCTTCTGAGATTCCTCTTGGAAATTCTACCATGGGTTGCATTTCTACCCTGGGAATCTAAGACAATTAAACATATATATAGTTATCAATAAAGCAGAGGAGACGGCATGCTTTTTTTTTTTTTTTTGGTGTATGTGTGGTTTTGATGCTCCACAGAGCCTAAAGCAATGCTTTCTATGGCATTCCAATGTGTGCAGAGGGCTTTGTGCGTACTGAAAATGTTAGTGACAACAACAATAAAGTGATCCCTGAGTGGGAGGGAAAAACACAAATTCTTTTTTATTTCTTGGAAATTGTCAGATGCAAGCAGTCTGGATTTACAGACCAAAAGAGAGCCAAAACATAACCAGCCCTGCATCAACAGAAAAAGCACGGTCAGAAATGCTGAAGTATTAAGAAGGTCAGAAATGATCAGAAAGCTTGTGTACAATTGTACAGATTTAACATTAACAAAGCAACAAAAATAGTTCACGTTGGGAGAGTTTCATACTTGGTCATTTCCACAGAATGAATGTTATTACCATTGTATAGTATTTGATGGTCTAGAAAGTTGATAGGTCTGATAGACAGTTGTCCACATTAAAAAAAACAACTCTCCATCATATCTGTCACTCCCAGAAGAGAAATCAAGGAAATTCTATTACCAGTTATAAGCTCATGTCTACCAATGCTGTTTCTTCCAGGTTAGAGGTTTGGACTCATTTGTAGAGATAGCTTGTATTCCCTGTCCTGTACCTCATCTCTGAATAAATACAGTAGATAACTTCAGTCTCTGGTGCTGTTAATCTGACAGCCTTTATAGGTACTAAATCCACTTTAAAAAGAACAAATTGACAAACATTGTTCTTTATGAAATGTACATTATTTTGCATAAGTAGCCTCTTTCCTTTGTGACTAGAAGGTCCTACTTGTAATAATTCTATACTACTGGGGATAAATTATTTATTTATTTGGAAACATAAATCAGCAGTACTCATCACTTGATCCTAAAATAACAAAAAATTGGAAAGAAAGTTATTTTTTCTCAAAGATTGTTTTTTTCTATCTTAAACCTTTAGAGGTGAGAGATTTTATTTCTTATGGTTGTGTCTTTCAGCTTACTTTAATCCTTACCATCTTTGTTATCTACATTGAAAAAGAACAAGGAAGTAAAGAATATCTATTTAGGCCTGGCATGAAAATTCAATCTGGGATTTCTACAGGTGAAGAGTGTTCATTAGTGAATTATTGTAAGGCACCAAACGAGCTGAGTGAGAGTCCTCTATGTCTCTGATGCTAGTTCAGACGTTGTGAGATAACACTTCTCACCTAGAGTGGTTTTCATGTCTTTGTATTGTAACTATAGTGACAAATCTTATCCAGAAAATATACTGCACTTAGCTCCGCAGTTTTTGTTTTCAAATGAAAGGTTATCAACTTTTTCTTTTAATACTATGTTTTATAATTGAATGCTATGCCTCGCATCTTCAGTTACCCCATCCCCAATTTTAGCTGTAGTCTGTAATATATATTATAAATATTATTCATAATGTACACTTAATGGTTCCAGCAGTCCTACAGAGAAAAACTATTATCAAGGTAATACTAGAGTTTTAAATTCCCATTATGGTCTGTGTGAATCATATACTTGGATAGCAGCATCGCTTATAATTGTTGGAAGCACGTTCTTCAACTATAACAGAAAAATTAACTTGCAAGAAAGCTATGTATTTCCAGATTGTTAGGCATTTAAAATTATACTAAAAGCACTGAATCATCATTTCTAAATTTCTCCAGTTGCAAATGATTCGTAGTGTAAACTTTTGTAATAGATTAAGTTTACAATCAGAGAAGCATAGGGTTGGAAGGGACCTCAAGGCTCATCTGGTCCAACCTCCTGTACGAATACAGGAGGCCTACTCCTAAAGGCTAGGGACAGAAATTACCCATAAACTGATATAAGTGATTGGAAAACAGTTCAAATTTGTAATACAACAGAAGGTCAGTGCATATAAACCATGTTTAAAAACAGTCAAAAACAGTTTAAAATGAACCTGGATGGATGTAGTATCAGACTTAACTGATTTAAGTTAATCAGTTTATTGAACTTCTGTCCCAGATCCTCTCCAGATTCAATTTAGCTCAGTCTCCCAGCATCCCAAGATGCTTTGCACCTCCCCCGCAGCTTGGCCCAAGCTGTCTGCTCCAGTTGAGCAGGTAGGTGTGCTTTAGCATCCGCATCCCTGCCAGCCCCCCAGCTTCTGGCCACTGCAGGCATGTAGCTGCATTTCCAGAATCAAAAGTGAATGTGTGTTCACTTGCTTATCAGTTCAATCTAAGCATCTTAGACTAACCTGTGAAGATTAAATCAATTCAGCCTCAGGCTTTTTGACTGTCTGTGTTTAGCCAAAGTGTTAGTCAACACTACAACTAGCAATATTACTGAAAGGAGTGCTTCAGAGACTTAGGAAACAGCTTAGTTTTCAATCCTAACAGTCACAGGACCTCTAAGATGTGGTAAGAGGAAATGTTACCTACCTCTATCATTATGCTGTGCATTAACCAGTAGTAAAAAGCACATAGACTTTTTAATACCTTTTTATAAGGGTTTTTGATAAAGTGCCTCACAGGAGGCTTATTAACTAAGGAATGACTATAGTGTCATGAAAAAGGGGGGGAGGGGGAATAAATGGTCCATCATTTAAGGTAGTGTTATTGAGACAAAGTTGCTGGGCTGGTTGAGCCTGGGTAATGGCACAACTACAGATAGCTTCTAGGTGAGAAGTACCTTGCCTGAGAAAATTGCTCTGCTAGGGAGTTTAAGAGCATACGTTTACTGTCTTAAAGGGAAGAAATACATAAGAGCAGGAGGGCAGCCTCTGGACCCTTTTCTGGTAATAAATGTTCTGTTGTTAAACTTGTTTTATACCCATCTCACTGTTCTTGAGACTGCATAACTGTGCCAACTCATCAATAAGAAGACCAGCCACAAGGTCACATTATAATATATTTATAAACATCCAGGCAAGAGGGTGAATTGTGATATGGAAACATTTTCAAACATTTGAGATTATTTAGCAAAACGTAGGGAGAAAATGAAGAATAGAGTTGGCTGGAAATTCAGAATTACAAGTTTCCAACTCAAAAAAAGAAAATAAATTATTTAAAGAACTATTGCAAAAAAAAAGTATGCATTTTTGATCAGTTCTTCTGAAGTACTTCAGAAGGACACAATTGACATAGATAACATGGTAGCAGCTAATATTTTGGGGTGCATACAAGCTCCCTATGTACCCAAACATCATGGACACGCTAAGAAAAGAGCCCTAGACTCCTGCCATAGTAGGACCCAACCCACTAGCACCTGACCCCAACCAGCACTAAAACTAGCTGGTCTCAGTGCAGGCTGCCGGAAGCCTAACTGACAGGCTTGAAAAGACGGCAGACATATTTTGGGACTGGCAGCTGGGAGGGAGGCAAGGTGGGAAGGACAGGATGTTGTGGGGAGAGTAGCATAGTACCCTGTGGCCACCAGCCATCAGCCCTGACCTGTGCCCTTGGCTGCTGTCCTCTGTCTCCAGGAAGACAGGGTAACTTATAAAGCATGCTGGGATGTGTGTACAGAGGGCACCCTGGCTGGGTGCCATGAGAAGCACAAGCCATCTGCAAAGCACACAACAAAGCCCTTTAACACTTGTACATTTCCCTATCAATAGATTTTTTTTCCTATGGGGAAGTGGTAGTGTTCTCTTGGATCTTTAAATGCTTGTTAACAGTTTCCATAGCTAGGATTTTCTGGAGAAAACATCCTTTAATGTTTAATCTATTTCCAGAACCAAAGTCAGGTGGAACATTTTTTAAGTTCACGAAAGATGTGGAAGAGTCTGTGTTGCTGGCTTATATTTTATTTTTGGGTGCCAGCTGGAATCAAAAGCAAATGTTCTGGAACATTTGATGGGCTGTTTTCATGGTCCGACTTGTGAAAACTTTTTTCAAAAATGAAATATAAATTAAATGAAAATAAATTAAAATAAAAGCACTCATTGGCAAAGCAGGCAGATCAAGCATGAATACTTCACAATGGCTACAAAGGCAGGTGAAGGTTGCAGTGGAGTAGAAACTTCACATGGCTGCTGATGCACAATGGCATCCCCATGTTAAAGGAAAACATGAACAGGCATCCTCCTTCAACAGCAAGTCCTAGGCTTAGGACCTACCAAATTAAAGGCAGCTGCTGACCAATTTTACAGGCAGAATGTGTGGCCCAGCAGCCATTTTGTGGGTGGAGCATGGTGCCCCCCTAACCACTGACTGGCTGCGAAGGTTGCCTGTCATATGACTCTGCCCCTTGCAGCTGATTGGTGGTGAGGGGCTGGGGTGGCAGCCATCTTGCTGACAGCCCTCTGAGCAGGCAGCCCCCTCTCCCTCCTTTGCCCCCCTGGCAGGCTGCTGTATCACCCTGAGGACCACTGGCTCCCTCTGGGGATCCAACATTTTATTTTCTGTACGTTTTTTTCCCCCATGGATTTTGTGGATTATGTGGGCATTGCATATTTTTATGGGCAATGCCAGATTTTGTGAAATCTGCAAAATTGTGATTTTGGTAGGTCCCTACCTATGGTGATGGGCAAGTGCGAAGGTGCTAGTGTTTACTGGAAACCCCTAGTCATGGACTTACACAGAGGTGATGATTGTATGATGGTTGTTCTGTGCTTGGAAATGATACATGTGCGTGATTTGGCAGCTGCAATCATAAACTAAGCAGGCCATTTTAGGATCCACTATGCTTACCCCATTTATGGATTGAGCTAGAAAAGATGCTGTAAATACACTCTGTCTCATTTCACCTGACTGGAAAACTGCACCCCAGGTGATCACTCTGAAGTTCAAATCAAGTAAAGAAGTTTGCAGCCAGGAACTTCTGCACCTTGATAGAGAACCCTAACAGTGACCAACCAGAGGAGAAGCTGTCTGCCAACTGACTCCAATGGCACCACAACCTCAACCAAGTGGCAGCCCATTTCAAGGTAAAACATCTTGTCTTTGAAGCAAAGATGGAGTGGAGGAAGGAAAAGAAGAGGAATCACAATCAGTAGCCTACTCTCCCCTATGGAAAGATCTGCAACTTTTGCAGACTGATCTGTGGATCAACTACTGGACTCTTAAGTCAACTCAAGATCCATCAATGAGCCATGGTAGAGACCAACTTTGAATCAGGATATTACCAATAACCAACTGAAGTGAAGGACAGCACTCCTGGACAGATAACTTACATAATTTTATATTGACATTGCTGCACTTAGTGAAATGAAACACACAGGAGAGGGGCAGTTCACAGAGCACAGTGGTGGTTCCCCTTCTTTTGAAACAGAAAAGAAGAAAAAGAGGCATGTTCACAGCATTGGTTTTGCTATCAAGTTCAAGTTTGTTACTCAGATGATGGAATGTTCAGTTGGCATCAATGACCCTTCATCTTCAACTGACCAATAGACAACATGCAAGAGTCATCAGTGTGTATGCCCTGTTCCTTGATGCAGATGATGAAATAAAAGATTTCTATTCTAAACTTGACTAAGTCCTGGCATCTGTCTCCAAAGAAGATAAGATCATTCTTCATGGCAATTTCAATGCTAGAGTGGGCATGGACTCTGAGGTACGGAAAGGAACACTCAGAAAGGAAGGAGTAAGGAAAAATCAATTCAAATGGAATTCATCTCCTAAGCAGGTGTTTGGAACATGAACTCACCATAAACTCCATAGTCCACAAAAGCAACAAATGGAACATATTAATTGGATCCTGCAATCAAATCCACTGGCACCTGATTGACTATACCATAGTGCATGCTTAGCACCATTGTAATGTCTATATCACTAGGCTATGACCAGCACAGATGACTGCTGGATGGATCACCATTTGATCTGTTCCATAATGTCCATTCATATTGCCGCCAAAAAATGTAAACAAAAGTAGAAACCAAAGAAGAGGTGCAATATTGAGTGCTTGAATGACCCTGTCAAAAGTGATAATCTCCAGCTATGCCTCAGTGAGAAACTCCAACCTCCCTGATGATTTCAACACTGTTGATCACTGGGACAGCTTCAAGAAAGACACGCATGAGGCATGTAAAGAATCTCTAAGCATCTCTACAATGAAATGTCAGGACTGGTTTGATGAAAATGATAGGGAAATTCAAGCTCTCATTGACAGAAAAAGAAGAGCCTTGAAAGCTTGGCAGAACTACATCAACTTTGAATAGAAACAAGGCACTTATGGTCACATTAGAGATGAGACAAAGAGGGAAATCTGAGAGCTAAAAAATAAGTGTTGAGAAGACAAAGCAAAAGAGATTCAAATGTTGGCTGAAAGCCACGAGAGAGATGTGTAGTTTCTTCAGCACAACCAAAGCTGTTTGGGCCAAACACAAGGAACCATCCTTCTGAGCTTCCTGGGTGGAAAAAACACTCTTTAAGATCAGCTCCACCATCAATGCATAGTGAAAGGGATATTTTCAAGAGCTCCTGAAACAAGATGCTAATGTTGAAGATAAGATCTTCAAAGCCATTCCACAACATCCCATTAAAGATGCAGCTCCACCAACATATCAAGAGACCTTGAAAGGCCATTAATAAGGTGAAGAATAACAACAAAGTATATAGTCCTGATGGCATACCAGATGAAATTTATAAGCAAAGTGGAAAAAAGCTCTTACCAACTGCACATCATTATAATGAAAATATGGAAACATGAACAGATTCCCACTGACTTGAGAGATGCAGGAATCATTACCATATTCAGGAAAGGAGATGGATCATATTGCAGCAATTGCTGTGGTATTGCACGTCTGTCCATAGCTGAGAAAACAGTCTCCTTCATTCTCCTTAACAAACTCACTGAAGAGATTATACCTAAATCCCAGTTTGGTTTTGGAAGCCCACTCAGAGATGAAATAATTATGATCTTTGTTGCTAGACAGCTGCAAAAGAAGTGTCCCTAGCAACACCAAGATATTTACATGGCCATCATTGACTGAAAGCATTTTTAGGGCTGTCAAACCATTAAAACATTTGATCACAATTAGTTGCATGATTATAAAAAAGTCACAATTAATCACAATTTTAATTGCACAGCTAAAAACTCAAAATTATGCACAGAAAAACTCAAAATTATGAAAAATTATGCAAGTACTTTATATGGTTGGGGGTGGGTATGTGATATGCATAGGGGGAGGAATTTGTGAAGGTGTAGGGGGCTGTGGGTTTGTGTGTGGGGTTTGGAGCCTGGGGAGGGGGGACCCCTGCGCTCTGCGGCTGAGCACAGGGTGTGCCTGCCAGTTTAAGGGGTCTGAACAAGCAGTAAGGAGCCTACAGATGGGAGCAAGCCAATCAGGCTGTCACATGTTAGGCAGGCAGCCCCAGCCTACAGTGGGCAGCCCACCTCCACCTTGAGCACAAATCTGGGGGGCACATGCCCCACATGCCTCCACTGGGGATGTGCACACCAGCAGGGAGCAACCCCCCACCATGTCCCTAGACCAGCTTCCTTGACCTGCCCCAGCCCCAGCCCCAGCCCCAGCCCCAGGGTCCCATTCATCCCTGCCCCATGC
>NW_017729024.1:96114834-96140787 GCF_001723915.1 Gavialis gangeticus
CAGTGCGCTTCCTGCCATGGCAGGGGGTCGGACTAGATGATCTGCTCAGGTCCCTTCTGACCCTCTATCCTTGCTCCTTCCCCTCCCCCTCCACAAACTTACCTGCTGGGTGCTGTTCTACATGCCCCTGGCTATCTGCATGGTGGCGATCCATGCCTGCACACAGCATCCCAATATGGTACAGATATATTGCGAGAGAGTGTGCCCCCTCCCCCCCACCTTCATGCTGCAGCAGTGAAGAGTCCACACCTGGCCTACTCTGTACCTCTGCTACACTGCCACTGCTGCCCCGCTGTGCAGCTCAGAGGCAGTGGTAATGGCAACAGAGAGGAGTCCAGCTGCGTGCTCTAAAACCACATGTGCAATTAATGCATTAAAAAAAAATTAATGTGTTAATTGGTTTTCCTGTTAATCATGCATGTTAATGCCAATTAATTGACAGCTCTACTTTTGAATCAATCAACAGAGAGGCCCTATGGAAGAACCTGATGAGATTTGGATGCCCACCAAAATTTGCTCCCATTATCAGATTCCTTCATGATGAAATGATGACAAACATCCTAAGCAATGGCTCAAGAACTGACCCCTTCCCTCCCCCTCCACATATGTAGAACTTATCCAATCCACCCCCAAACCAACCAGCTGGTATTCCACATGTTGTAATTATAGGGCAATCCGTGGAACATGTTGAGCATTTACTCTACCTGGGGAGGGACTTTTCCCAATAAGTAAACATAGACAACAATATTCAACACAAGATAAAATTTGCCAGTGTTGTCTTTGGACATCTCTGAAATTGTGTCTTAAATGAAAGAACATTACCATGAGTAAGGTCTTTGGAAAATCTTCATTAACTGGAAGAACAGAAGAATGCATACCAGCACTGGGGCTCAGCAAACACCATCAGCCTTTAAACCATGTTTATATAGCACCTGTTGCATTAGACAGGACATGCGTGACAACCAGCTCCCAAAACAATTCCTATACTCCCAGCTCACTGACGGCCACCCCTCTAGAAGCGGGCAAAAGAAGATATTTGAGAATACTTTGTAGGCCAAGCTGAATAAATATGATATTAACTTCAATACCTGGGAGACTCAAGCACCGAATCATCTGCAATGGTGCCATGACATATGACCAGGCATTGTTCATTTTAAGCAAAGTCACCTCACTATAGTATGGCTAGATGAAAGAGACAAAAGGGAAGAGATGTGACCTGACATCTCCAGGATCTACTCCTTCCTCCTAGAACTATTTACTATTTTCACAATTGAATATGTAGATCTCAGATGGGCCTCCTCCATCATCTACAAACTTGCCGATAACTTCCCTATATACTGGAAGACTGTCATCCTTGTATCAAGGGACTGCCAACAACAACAATGACAATGATTTGTGAGAAAGTCAATCCTTGTGAAATTCCCAATTGTAACAGGGGCAAGCTTTCATCGCCAAGGGAAGCACCGGGCCACCTCCTGTCTATGGGCTAGCTGCCCACCTCACTGGCCTGCCATGCCTTGATGTAATAGTGTTGATGTTAATTAGGTGGGAAGCTTCCCATTTTGAACCCCAATGTTTAGGGGAATATCTGCAAGTCTTATCCACTCCTATACTGTGGCCCAAGGCTCACAGATGGCATCCACCAGTGGTTTGCACTGGGTCTTTCATAAAACAGACAAACACATACTGGGCTCCAAGCCCTTAGCCCCCTCACTGGGGCTCACACAAAGCCCCCTCACTGGGGTCTACCACCCAGTCTGGCTCAGGTGGCCGTAGCCCTGCCTGGCCCTCCACCCTGGGATATTATACCCTGTGAGGCTCAGGTGGCCATAGCCGTGCCTGGCCCCCCTCAGGGTCCCTGTAGCCACAGAACTCACAAAGAGCCTGGGCGCTGCTCCAGCTGCCTCTGCTGAACTGGGCCCTGCCTCAGGACACCCATGAGCCTGGGCTCTGCCTGTACTGGTTGAACCACCCAGGAATGTGTGAGCTGGGGTTATAAGGTGCCCCACAATTGCCTTTCCCTGGGAAGGTAATTGGCCTGGCCTTTCTTGGGGACTCCCCTGCCACAGGGAGCCCCACCAGACCCCCCCTTCCCCAGAAGGTTGCACTTTCATGTCTTACCCAGGACAAATGAGGCCTCTTCCATCCCCATAGCCTCTCCCTGTCCTCCGCAGTGTTCCTGGAAGAGTTCAGCAGAGAGATGTTTCTCCTCTGCTGGCTAATCATGAACTTCCCTTATCTCAGGGAGCTGGGCCTTAAAAAGGCCTCCTTAATCAGGCACCGGCCCCACCCTGGCCCAGTCGTTGAAGTGGCAGGAGCTACCAGTGCCCTTTCACACCAACCTTTCACGTACTCTATATCTATATAAGAATCCCAGATAACATTGCCAAACTTTTTGTTTAAGACCCCATTAACTGAGAGATATCATCTTCTGTCCCATGACAGCACAGTAAGTCAGCAATGGGAAATTTAGACTTTTGTCAATATATTAAAAATTCCAAAGTTGTTTTGAATTATTCTAATTGGACTCACTTTTCTTTGTATTGGTTTCTTTTCACTATAATCTTTTATTTTAAATAGCTAATACCAGTTAGAATGATATTTTAAGGTTTATTTTCTATTTTCAAATTTTTATCAAGAACATCTTCAAAAATTATAAAGATGGTCACTGAAAATATGTATTCTTAGAAAGCTTATATTCAATAACCATTTTGAATGTATTTGTAACATTTCAATAAATACTGGATATAGAAAAGATGTGCATCTTTTATAAAAAACAAAATGTCCAACAAGATTTTGATAATGATACTGCCAGGAAAAGGCAATTTTTAATCCCCCTGTCCCTCATAAATCAAGAGAAACAGAGTGTTTTAAAATCATTGTGTTGTCTATACAAGTACAAGCAAGAGTGGTGAGCGAGTCAAAAGAATGTTTTTTAGTATTGTCTTTAAGAGGTAAATGAAGCAATCTGAAAAGTCCTCCTAAGTCTCCTTATAGCATTCTGGCACAAGGTTTTTACAACAGGCTGTCATGAGCACTACAGAAACATTTAATTTCTCCATTTTGCAGAAAGATATAAAGCTACCTATTTACTGGGCGCTGCAGGACTAGAATGTCTCCTGAGCTGGAGTTTAGCTTTCATTTTTTAAAGCATATCTGTATAGATAAATGAAAGTCTTTATATAAGACTTCTTACATCTTTATATAAGGTCTTCTATAAGGAGATATCCTCTTCTTTTAATATTATGCCAAAAAGTCATCATCATCATCATCAATAGGCACATGTAAAGATAGGTGTTTCACCATCTATTCTAGTCCATTCTATATCTAACACCTGGATAAAAGAGCATCTATGTAGTATGATTGCCAATTGTCTTCATGCACATATACACATTTTCTACCTAAACATTTAACTGTTCCCACATTCATATTTGGTCCTTGAACCCAACTATTCCCTAGTTCAAAGGCAGCACTTGGAAGATAGTTGGGTGAATCAAGTAAATAATTCTTGTCAAATTTTGCCTCCTCCTGAGTATGAAAGGAGCTCACATAATTTTTCATTATAATAGGCATTCCAAATTCTCTGTGATTTTTCTTACAATTTGATTTGTTTTAAATTGTTACCCATGTTGACATGAGTGGCTTGCCAAATTTTGAAGACCCGCAGCTTTTCTATTAAGAGGTCAAATTGATGATAGTCAGGTATGTTTGATGAAGTCCTGCTTATTTACAAAGCCCTGTTCATCCTAATCAGAAGACATCACATGTCAGGAAACCATTTCTAGGCTCATAGCTTTAAATCCCTTTCAGGCAGCACTATCTAAAAGCTCTTTTCAGACATTTCTCAGAGCCACCAAGGCTTCAGGGACAATGTGGGCACATCTACATGAGATGTTTACTGTGCAGCAGACTAATTAGCTATGCAGTAAATGTGCATCTACACGGTGCACCCCTATTAGACAGAAATCAATTAATTAACTCTGCAGCAGCGCACATGTAGATGCTGCCTTGGCTGGCTGGGGCACAAGGGTGCTTCAGTGTCGGGGGGTGCCCACTTGCTAGCCCTGCACGGAAGCACCCTCATGCCCCAGCCAGCCCCTTCGCAGCACACTGAGCCCAGTCAGAGCAGCCCTAGGTTGACAGGCTGATCCCCAAGGCCTGCTGCCAGCAAGGGCTGCTTTGACCTGGCTCAATGTGCTGCAGTCCCAGGTACAGGGAAAATGCAAAGTATCCTGGGATGCTGGGGGACTGAGATAACTTGAATATGGAGGGTAACTAGGACAGAAGTTCAATTAACTGATTTACCCTAAATCAGTTCAGTCTATTACTACATCCATCCAGGTTTATCTTAAACTGTTTTCAGCCATTTTGAAAGTGGTTTATGTGCACTGAGCTTCTGTTGTGTTACAGATTTGAACCAGTTTCCAATCCCTTATACTGGTTTATGTGCAATTTCCCTAGCCATGGAAAACTTGAAAAGAACCTGTGCTGTATGTACACACAGACACACACACACACACACACACACACACACACACACACAAACTTACGTATGTTTTAAATTGCTACGGTGTATATGGAATAATTGAATGACCCTGGACAATGTAATTTGCTGTGTACGTGAAGAAATGAAACCGTTGTAAATGGCAATATCAGTGGCTTCCTATGAACTGGTCATGGAAACTGTTTGAGTGCTGGAATAAACTGGATAACCAATGGGTCTCAAACATTCTATCAGACATGGTACTGAAAACATTTATACTCATGGTTTTATAGAGTTAAAAGACTAAAATGGAGACTTTCCTTTATAAAACATCCTGAAAAATATAAAGCAGGACCTTTAGAATTTCATCACAATGGGATAAAAGAGACATACTTGATGTCATCAGAGTGACAGTCAAAGGACCGTCAATAAGACTTTTATTAGCAACAGCTTTAGATAAGGATTAATAACATTTCTTGCTGGAGTTACTGCATTTTGAAATATTTTCCTATAATATAAAATGGGTGTATTCCTTTCAGAGTGTGACCACTATATTGTTCAAATCTCGCCCTTGGGAGAGATTTCTTTGTTTTGTTTTGATTTAGTCCACAGTTTTTTTATGTTAGGCTTAAACAGAAGGTAGTTCTACAGCTTCTATTCACCTTGTGTTCAATTCAAGTCCCACTGAAGCCAATGGAAACACTCCAAATGATTTCAATGGGAATTACATAAGGATTCTTGTGTCTATTATTTATGGAATAAATTAAGGACAAGAAAAGCATTGTAACAAAAAAACAACTGCCAACATTTTTTCTGCAAATGTTTGTCCAGATTTTTAAAGGAATTTGCTTTAACTGAGTTTGTGACCCTCTGGGGGTTGTTTTCTGCAAATATTTTGACAAAGTTACTGGCAGGAATGTCTGCAGAAATAGCAAATTTTGAACAGTTACCATTAGCCCATTAATAGAAAGCCACAATATCCTGGATAATTTCATTTTCATTTTAAAAGCAAAAACCATGCTTCAATCATTGTGAACTGACCTTCTCTTGTTTCAGTCAGTATATTATTGATGATTGCAATTTGTAAATTAATTGTAATTTAAAACAAAAAGCCAGGTTTGAGTTACAGAGTGGCAAGGGTCAATAAACCATTAAAATGCCTATATCTGGAATACCAAAGTCAGAAATTTGTATAGCAGACAAAATTATCAATATGGGCTTTGTGCAACTGTAGTCTGATTAAAATCTCATCTCAGATCTAGGAAACTGCCTGAACACAAACAGATCATATCACAGCTAACTTTTTAGTCTGTCAACCTTTTAGATCTTCTTGGAATGTTTGATGAAATTTTCTTCTCCTGTACAATAGCCTTTTGTAGTATTTCTTATTAGTGAGGACCTCCAGCCTGACAGCATTAAACATTAATCCTCTGCATAATGAAACTGTGAGAATGGATTTCTATGAAATTTCACACATTTGTTAGTCTGGTGAAGAAGACGTTCATTTTCATGTCTGGCTTTTCAAGGTTTTCTGATTTAAAAAAAAAACATGCACGTCTTTAAAATCATGATGGGATGGAAGCGGAGAAGAATCATCATTGGCCGTGTTAGTGTTAATGCTCCACCTCCATATTTAATAGGGAAAAAATATCCAAAAACATTCACCTGGGAATGTTTGGGTTCAAATGAAGTGCCTGTTAGTCAGCATAGGTATACAGAGCTCACAGTGTAAGAGGATTCAATGCATGTCTGGAAATGTTGTGCTTTTTCAGGTGATAATTTCCAGTGAGATTACATACAGAGTACAGTTACTGTTAGGGGACCCCTAGCGGTATTTTCTGAGGATTGCATACAGTCTACTGATATGACTAAAGGCTTGTCTAGATTAGAGACTAACACAAACCGCTGTAGTGTAAACTGGGTTGTGTGCAGATGTAGAACTACTGTACCAGGGCTTTGATCCCTACAGCTACATCAAAAACACACAATACTGGAAATGCTGGTGCATGGTGAGGCTGCAGTGCATTCTTAGAGCAATTGTTTATAGAAAGTAAATTATCTTTTGGCAGATGCCAAGGCACCTAGCAAACTTTTGCTCCAACTCAAATAACATTAAACCTACAGTCTCTCAACTATGGGTCAGCCTTTGATAGCTTTATTGTGGACACATCTACACATGCAATCAGTGCACACAAATAAACTCTGGGACCTATTGCTCCTGAGTGTTTTGCTCCCAGGCACGCTATTTGAACATGTGCCCAGGAGCAATTAACTCCAAAGCAATCAGTTCCAGAGTTTATGTGGAGCCCAGTTGGACCAGCCCTGGCTGGCAGCAGGTCCTGGGGGTCAGCCTGCCAACCTGGGGCTCCTCCAACAGAGTTCAATGTCCTGCAGACGGGCTGGCTAGGGCACAAAGGTGTTTCAGTGCAAGGCTAGCCAGCAGGCAGCCCCCACGCCAAAGCACTCTCATGCCCCACCCAGCCAGGTCAGCATCTACATGTGCACTGCTGCACATGAAAAAACTCTGCTGCAGAGTAGTACTTGTAAATACAATTACTAATAAAGTCATTTATTAACTAATAAACTCCGCAGCAGGAGTAAATACAAGTGCTACCCTGCTGCGGAGTTTATTAGTTTTGTAAGCCCTAATAGAGGCGCATGTGTAGACGCTGAGGCATTTACTGCAGAGCTAATTAGTCAGCTCCACAGTAAATGCCTCATATAGATTTGCCCCAGGAGTACTGTCTTACTCCACAGAAACTCCAACTGACTTCAGTGAGCTATTTCTGGTGAATCAAAATGAAGTTCACTAACACGGGTATCAGAAACTTGTGCTATATAAGCACTGGGTGACAATCTGTGAGGAGTCTGAAGCACATGCATCACAAACATTTCCAGCAAAGCACAAGCAATGAGTTTACTGCATGTGTTAACAATTGGTGGCAACAGAAGCCATGGAGTCTAAAGTCTGCCCACATTTCTGCATGTAAATCCTAACATTTCCACGCACAGCTACCATCTTGCATGTGCAGATGTTAGGTGCCTTCCTAATTGTTTATATATGCAAATACCTAGCAGCATAACACACAGGACAGCAGCTCTGGGCACTGATTTGTGGGGTGGGGAACCAAAAACTGCAGGTGCCAAACAGCCACCACTGCAGTACTAGGGAGCCCAGCTGCTGGCCTGCGTACCCAAGGCATAAAACTGCCCTGTTACACCACTGCAGACGCCTGATATTTATATAGCGTTACAATAATTATAGCTGGTAGAACAGATATGTAAAATATGCACAAGATAGATTTTGAAAAAGCCAGAACGCACATACATTCCTTGAAGAAAATAGAGGGTTTTACGAGACTGTTTGAGAAGTCTGTCGGTTATAACAATCCAAAGTAAAACATAACATATTAGATGCATAACAAAGAGCAAGATTAGAATAACAGAGAATCAAGGTAGGAGTGAATCTATAAATGCTATAAAATTGAGAGTGAAAACAAAGCCCTGTGGATTTAGGCAGCTAACCTGCTGTCTGTTGATTTTGAGAATGTAGGGGACTGTACAAGAAAAATTGCAGAGTTTTGCAGTATTCAATAGGATCTGTCAATCACAGCTCCCATTTTGGATTCTGTCACCCACTTCTTATCAATGCTTCAGTAGGCACTTTAAAACTAAAATGCAGCTTTTAGAGCTTCCAACGCAACCAAAAAGTCTCTTCCTTGGACAAAAGGATTTTAAAGAAGCAGCCACAAGGCATATGCTGCTTTGTGAACTGAGATTACATGAAGCCCTTAGAGTCCACCACCCTTTCAAAATGATGGCACTGTACATGAGACTTTAACCTGTAACAGAATATTTCTCTAGTACAGAATCTACGGTTCAAAACCTCTCCTCAGTTCAGAGCAACGCTTGAGTAAGTACATGTACAACAATTTGCTAGCACCTGAAATGTATTAGATGCTTCTCAAATACAAAGACTGCCACAGTAACTGCCCCAAAGAGTCTGCGCTTTAAAGTAGAATGAGGTGGATGAAAGGTGAGAGAAAGGAATACAAAATACTTGCAAGGAGAGTAGGATGATAAAGGATATGAATATTTGTTCATTGTTTTCCAAGTTAGCACACTCATTTTTTCTTCTCCACCCACCCCCCAAACCTCTTAGTCATGTTCATAAATCACCTAATAGCTTCAGTTTCAGTATCTTTATCACCTTTCCTCCTGCCCATTTCTCCTATCCACTAATTCCTTTCCCCTCTGATATACAAGAAGGATAGTACACTTAGCCCACCAGTTTGTCCCCAGCAACACAAAAGAAGCCGGTCTTCTGGAAGGATAGCAGTGGAAGAGGTGTGTCTTAGGAAGCGCATTCCCTCTGTAAAGAGTGAAATGGAAGAACACAAGACTACACTTGTGGGAAAAGCAGGAAAATGTGGTAAACTAGCTGAATGAAGGATACAGGAAACTGAAAGAATAAGTAACAGGGGCAGATCAGTAGAGAGGGGAAGTTTTGTGGGATCTTGAAGACAAATCAGATCAGAATCAGACCCTGTGCATTAAGAAAAAGAAATTTAACACTGCAGCATGTAAGTGATTGCAAAGCAGCAGGAATGTAGCAGCACCTGTCTGCTAACCTCAGGAACTGCTTCTGTTAAGAAGTTTGATTTCTTTCATTTAATAAGCATCAGTAAGAATCAGAGACACTGATATGTTGCAGCCCTCAGAAATAAAATGGCTTTTATCAGCAGGTGCAAATATTCAAACAGGTCAGTTTTCCAATTCTGGATTCAAGCTGCAATCCGCATACTTGCAAACAATCTCATTTTCCATGTTCCCTCACCTCTGTGACATAAGATTAGTGAACTTCAGATTGCTACATGGGAGTTGCACCTGGATCTAACGACTTAGGTGAATCCTTTAAAAAAAGCATGAATAAGTATTGGGGAAAGGAATTTCTACTGCCAAAAATGCCCTGGGAAGGAAATTCAGTAGGTTAGAACAAGAACACAATATAAAAAATCTTGCTTAACAGACATAAGTTAGATAATTAACCTAAATTAATCCATTTGTTAAATCACCCCATCCCAAACACCAAGAAATTATAGAATTCAGAAATGAAGATTCCTAGGGAAGACAATAAATCTATTTTTTTTAATATTCCAAAAACCTAGAAAGAAATTCCTCCACCAAGATGTAGATTTGAAGAACTGCAAATGCAAACATAATAAAGTAAACAGAAAGCCTGAGATGTAGTGCTACAATATCATATGGCATGCTACCCTTGAAGAGATCCAAATTAAAACTGATGACTTACACTAGAAACAGCATTAGCACAAGAGGTAAAAGGACAGAGGCGCAACGTGGAACATACACAATGCAGAACATAGCAAAAATGAAACCTCTGTACTACTGAAGTTGGGCTATTACTCAATTTAGAGACCTGTTTGGACACAGAATCAGTCTAAAACATGTAAAACAATTTTCAAAATCACATAAGTGATTGAGGGCACACCAATGTCATGGAAATGGTAAATCCTGACCAGACTGTTCCTGAATATGCCCTGCACACTGGCTGCTTGTGCAAAGCATGTCTGGAGCACACAAATGGGTGTGGGTGGCTGAAGGGTGCCAGGATGTGGACATACACTTTAAATCTAAGTTTCATATACAAGATGACATAGGTCCAATAAGGCTCGTTTTGCAAAGGTACTTAGGAGCTTATAGAGGCAAATAAGTAAGTAAAGCACTTTGGCTTTTTTGTAAATCCCACCTAATACCAAACCCCCATTGAGTTTCAGTGACAGGTGTTTGACATGTGTAGGAGCTTTTATAAATCCCACCACATAACTATCTATACCTTTTCCAGCTACCTTGTCCTTGCACATATCCACTTTTTAAAATCTGGCCTGAAGGGGTGCATCCCGATGAGTGCACACCTGCAGTTTGCAGCACCTCAAACCCATTTAAGAAGCCACAAACTGCAGGTGGTGCACGTGCACCCATTCATAGATTTCATAGATTTTTAGGGTCAGAAGGGACCTCAGTAGATCACCGAGTCTGACCCTCCACGCTGGGCAGGAAAGAGCGCTGGGGTCAAATGACCCCAGCCAGGTGCTTGTCCAGTCTCCTCTTAAAGGCCTCCAGGGTAGGGAAGCAGGTAGTTAGCAGCACATTGGGCTTTTTTTGACACTGGGAGATCCTGGTGTTAAAAAGTAGTGGCTGATAAAAAAAGTGGTGCAGTGCACATGGCAGCAGCACGTGCTGCCAGAAATGCAGCCTGGTTGGCTACAGACATGCTCTAGCTGCCGGCCAGGCTACGAAAAGCCAACTTGGTATGGCTGCTGCACCAGAAGGCTACCAGGACCCCAGGTAAGGCTGCCAGGGCCAGCACAGATGCTGGTCCCAGCCTCCCTTACCCTGCCCAAATCAATTTGCCATGCACCGAAGTGTGCATGCAGGGGTGTGTCCTGAGACAAATAGCAGTGGCACAAACATGTGCCGCTGCTATTTGTCCTATGTGAAACATGTGCCCCTGCACATACACACACACTGGGACACACCCCAGAAGTTCAGTCTTCATTGAAAGTCATTTTAAAGGGTAACCAAAACTAGGGGTCTCAAAATTGTCTCATTTGAAAAAAAAAAAAAAGAAAGAAAAACACAAAAAAGAAAAATCTACTAGATCCAGCAACAACATGGTAGGACCTTTCAGACCAACATACTTCAGCTTCCCTGACATCACTTTCTTCCAAAATCTGGGATTATTAAGTAGATTTTGTCTATAAATAAAATAATAGAAAATCTGGGTCGACATCATGCTAAGAAGGGTGTCCTGGTGCATTTACAACCGTCATGCTGTTATGGTTCGATTGACTTCGAAAGGGGACAGCTGAAGATTCTGCTGTTATCACAAGTCAAGCCCTGCTCTCATGGCCAGTTACCATAAGGTAACTGAAGAATCAGGGGCAAATCCTGTTCTCAATTTGGACAATTTGAAAATGAGTGGGAACTGGATTTGCATAGTTTTAGGGCTCCAAATTACCTGTGTAATATATTCTCAGATTGAATGAGCAGCTTCCTAGGAGATTGATTTTCATTTATAATAAAGAACCCTTTTTACTATTTTTATATCTCAAATATAAAGTCACTTAGAGGTCCCTTCACACTGCCAGAATGATTCATAAGGGTTTTAGGAATATAATCTTATTCATGCTAAGTAGATGAACACAAAACAGATAGAGTAACTGTGCTGTGTATTTTACTTGAGATCTTTTTCTCCAGACTGCAGGATGTGTGCACGCATGTTCACCTTTTTGTAGGGAAACTGATTGTGTATTCTAGTGTATGTGTGCACATTTATTAGGATACTGTTTTCCTTTCCAGGACTTCCTTAATGGTTATCATATAGATCATAATTAATAGCTGAGGGAGGCAGCTAATACTGCTTTATCCTCACAGACCAATACAAATAAAGACAATGGTAGAAAATCAATAATGTCATTAGGTCAAGGGCACTTGATAGTGCAGAGCCAATAAATGCCTTCTGTCCATATTTACACTGAGTAGCTGTTAAAAAATGAGATTTCAAAAGCTATAATCTCTGCTCATGTGAAAATCCTGAGCCTTTGTGTCTGTGGAAGTTACTATACAGTACATATTTCTCCAGTCAGACTTCTTCTGTCACTGCATTTAGACCATGAAGTGCTTTTGCTGCTGATTTGGCTATTATGAAAGGAAAATGACCTGTAAAGC
The DNA here is from genome assembly GCF_001723915.1 of Gavialis gangeticus. Classification (NCBI taxonomy): domain Eukaryota; kingdom Metazoa; phylum Chordata; order Crocodylia; family Gavialidae; genus Gavialis; species Gavialis gangeticus. The sequence continues at coordinate 96,127,067 of NW_017729024.1, forward strand.
TGTTTTGAAGAGCTGAGCGTTTTGCATATATTATAGCAATGTGAGACATAAAGAAAAGTGGTAAGAATGAAGTTTAGTAAAGACGGTACAAGTAGGTTTATTTTATATATTACAGCAAAGACTTCATAATCTTGTAAACTAAAGGGGAACAAGTCTGTCAGGGTAAACACTTGAAGTATTTGAGATTTGCAGCATCAGTTAGAAAAATATTTCCCACCTGCAAAAAAAAAGTGCTTTCAAATGATAAAAAACTAAGCTTACTAATTGTATTTTCAGATGTCTCCCATGTACTGCCGGGGGGGGGGAGTTAATTGTGTGTGTGTGTGCATGTGCATGTGTGAAGGGGTGTGCCACAATCTTTGTATTCCCATCTTTCTTACCAGCACAGTGATTGCCCCTCACTACTAGCATTTATCCAAAGGGATCAGAGTAGATGTATAAGAGAGAGTGGAGCCAAAGCCCGAGCCCCCACCTTGGATTTCTATACTGGCAGTTGAGCAGGTTCCCTGAATGTGGAGAGTATCCTACACACTGTGCCTACCAGGGAGCACCAGGATCACACCCGCTCCCAGACATATCCCCAGAATGATGCAGCTCCACCAGTGTCTAAGATGTAGTTACATCCCTATCACTTTTTGTACATCTTTCTGTGTGTTCACTCTACTCCCTGGCCTGAGCCAACTCCAGAGACAGGGCCTGTGCCCTATCAGAAATCATTTGAGAAAGACTGTTCTCTCAAAATTTCTAGCTCAAGTAAAAGACACTGGGATCAGCATCCAAGATTCAATGCCCTAGGGAAACTTTAGAGGTCCTCCCTCCATTACTGTAAGCAGATCACACTGGTATCAATGTTAGGTATGTGCAGAGTAGTGTCCATCTCCAAAGGCCTGATCACAAGCTCAGTGGTGTGAGTGGGAATCTTTCAATCCACTCCAATGGGCTTTGGATTAGGCCATATATCTGCACACTGAGCCAGGAAGATATACAGGTGCAGGGGTCCATGAATAGCAGCAGGTTTATTCCCACTTTGTGCCAGGCAATTAACCATTTCACTGCTGAATGGACAGATGTAATTGAGCCATTAAGAGGCCTTTTCCCCAATGGCTTTGGTCAGAAATAGAACCCACATTTTTTTTTGAATTATTGAGTTTTATACCTTAATCATATCACCACAGCTGCTCCCCTGCTCAGCATCATTGCTAGAGGATAGATGAGACTGTCTGATTTACAAGAATTAGAGAGCTTGTTGTTGTTACTTTTATTTTAGCAGCTTTCAATAGCACCACTACAGTTAAAGGGCTGTCAGCATTTCCATTAAAAAACTTGATTTTCAGCAGTTTATACCTCAACTGTGTAAATTCACTCCAGGCTGCAACTGGGCAAACAAATTCTCAGCTGAGGAGCAAATTGAGTTTTTTTGTTTGTTTGGCTTGGGTTTTATTTATTTCATGCATTTAAAAAATAGGTTTGGTTATTTGAAAGTTAAGTAGATATAACTGTAAAAATGGGTAGATAAGCAATTTAAACTGAATAAAAGGGCTTTCATTTCAAAAGGAAACTTTGCAAACAAACTGTAGCAAACTATAACATGATCATTATTGCCTGGACATTTTAAAAATCAAAATAAAATGGGAAAAGCTACTCAGATTTAAACACTGGTTTTTCCAATCGGCAACAAAACTTAACTTAGCAGGTGAATGTGTGTGTGGATAATGTATAAAGTGAAGCTGTAGAGCTCCATTTGTCATCTGAACTGGAGTCAAGCAAGGATGTGTCATCACCCCAACTCTGGTCTCCATTTTTTGACAGTCATCCTGGTTCTCATTAAGGACCACCTTCCTTCTGGAATTGACACTGAATACTAAATGGATGAAAGACTCTTCAATCTGGATTGTGTTCACCAGAAGACCAAAGTACTCAAAACAACCATACTCGACCTTCAACATGCTGATGACTCCATCATCCTAGCGCATATTAAGGAAAACCTCCAGATCATGCTGGATCTTTTCGGAGAAGCCTACCAAACTCTGGGCCTCTCTCTCAATATCAAGAAGACTAAAGTACTCTATCAGCCTGCCCCAGGCTATGGATGTGACTCTCCTCCCCAAATTACCAGGGAGAGAAAGACCCTGGAAGTAGCTGAGCAATTCCCCATCCTCAGTAGCCACCTCTCTAAGAAAGTGAATATTGATGAGGAGATCCAGCACAGGATCCAGTGCACAAATGTCTTCTTTGGGAAAGTGCTTCAGCATGTCTTTATTCACTTTGATCTCTGGAAGGAAACCAGGAACCAGGTCTACAAAGCCGTCATCATCCCCACGCTCTTCTAAAGATGTGAAATGTGGGTGACCTACTGTCAGCATCTCAAGAACCTGTAGAAGTATGACCAACTATGCCTCCAGAAAATCCCATCAAATGGGAAGATTACTGCACAAATACCATCATCCTTGCTGAAGCCAATGTTACCAACATTAAGTTGGTGATCCTCAATCACCAATTTTGCTGGACTGGACTTTGTGCGCAAATACTTGACTTTCAACTCCCAAAACAAGTGCTCTAACTCCAAGCTTAACTGTGGCCTGAGACCTCATGGTGGCTGGAGGAAAAACTACAAGGACATATTGAAAGCATACCTCAAGAAAATGGATACCAACATCAAGAGCCGGGAGGAGCTGGCTGCTGACTGACTCCAATGACGCTACAACTTCAACCAAGCGGCAGCCCATTTCAAGGTAAAGCATTTTGCCCCTGAAGCAAAGAAGAGACAACAGAGGAAGGAAAAGGAGAGCAATCCAGCCTGCAGCCTACTCTCTCCTGCAGAAAGACCTTTAACTTCTGCAGACAGATCTGTGGCTCAAGGAAGGGACTCTTTAGTCATCTCAAGACCCATCAATGAGTTATGGTCAAAATCATCCTCAAATTAAGGGATTGCCAACAATGATTTGTACATTTAATTGAAGATAAGCAAGACAGATAAGTTTAAATAAGTATTGAATGAAAGTAAACCTGTTCTTCTCCCCCCAAAAAATCATTTCTGCATAATTTACCAACTCCACTTCCCACATTCATTTTCCTTCCCTATCATCTCCGATACTTTATCTTCCTGGCCACCTATTTTCCAGATAACTTGCTGCAAATTTGCCAGTATATTGTGACTTTCCCTTTTACTTGCATTACAGAATGTAAAATGCACATGCTATGGGAAATATCTACCAGTGGAGAGTGCCATTATGAACACTTTGTGCACTTTGAATACATTTTGCACATTTTATTCTGTGTCCGGGTACTATATGTGGTCTCAGAGTGTGGGGTTTTAGGTCAACCTCCAACTTGTCATAATCTTTCTTTTTGCACTGCTTAAAAATTAAAAAAGTAATCTGAATATGGGTTTCATCAGTTTCAGTGGGAGTTACAAGCATGTATCTCAAGTCAGAATTTAGCGCAGTGCTTTTCAAAAGCTAATTTTACACTGCATAACTTTTCCAGTTTGTACAGTTTACATTATTCTATGTAGGTTCCATTTATTAATAAACATGGTGTTAAAAACAAGTAGAAATACAATTTATTTTGTCAGATGTATATAAAGCACTTCACAAAAAATGCAGAATAAGGTATGAAAGAGCCTACAGTTTAATTCAGGGCAGTCCAGCAGGCTACGTGATGCCCACATGGAGTTAAATTGCAGCTCATGGAACTCCCGTGGTAGCCTGTCTGTGTGGCTGTCAGAACTGGTGTAATGGCACATCTCTGAAATCCAAGGGGTGAATGTTGGTGCCATTTGCCCCAATACTCCATTACCTGACACTGAATTCAAAGTATTCAGTCACCACTGGTGACTCAAATCAGCTGCAGAGGAAAATGGGGGAGTAAGAGGTGATGGCATTCAAGTCCCAGGTTCTGGAGCCATGCCAACGCAGCATCTCTGGCAGCCAAGATGTCACACTGTCACCCCACTGCCGGAGGTGGGTTGTCCAGTCCCTGAGAATCTCTGTGGCCCAGATCTAATCTATAAGGCCAAATTGCAAAGTCCTGGTTTAACTCAAGCAAACTCAATGTATGAGAAAAGATTTCCTCTTCAAGAAGAAATGGGGAGGCTTAGGTGCAAGGACTACCTTATAATTAAAAGCCTTCAAAATATAGTTGAAAGAACTGGATTTTAAGAGGTCTGTGAAGGAGAACACTTGTTGGATAAGAAATGGGTAGCTGTTCGAGACACAGGGGGTGCATATACACATTCATTTACTTCAGGCTAAATTTACTGTGCAGTAAACTACTGTGGAGAATGGGTTTTGGGGGATTAGGGAGCAGATTTTCTCCCAGTTCCCTACAGTCCTGGGGGACTAGGGAGCAGAGTTGCTCCCAGTTCCCTACACATGGGGGATTAGGGAGCAAATTTGCTCCCAGTTCCCTGCAGTCCTGCAATGCACCCCTGCGGCCACCAGGAGGAGCTCCAGACTCCCCCTGGGGGCTATTCCAGCAGCTGGCAGGGAGCACTGGGCCCAGAGACAGTTGTCTTCTGGCTGTGGATGGGCTGCCTGCTGCTGGGGCGGGAACAATGTCCTCCTGCCCTGGCAGCAAGATCTGCCAGTGGGGCAGCTAGCAGCCAGCTTGCTACTAGCTGCCCCACTGGCAGATCAGGGCGGGGGGCTGGGACCTACCTCACCCCTGCAGCTCTTTCCAAGACCTGTGCCTCAATCACCCAATTGGGGCACAAGGCTGGGACCTGCCTCTGACTGGGACAGTTCTCAGCCAGCCCCAGCCTGTGCAAGGAAGTCTGCATGTGCAGCCCGGAGCTGGCTGGGGACTGTCCTGATTGGGGCAAGTTCCAGTCAGCTCTAGGTTGGGTGGGGAACTGTCCCCATGCACTGAGCTCCCAGCCCCTGCTCTGCTATTGCAGTGTTCAGCCTGGAGAGCTTGTTCCCAGCCCCAGCTCCATGATTGCAGAGTGGCTGCAGGGAACAAACTCTCCAGACCCACTCCGCAATCACAATTGGGGAGCAGAGGCTGGAAGCTCCCTGCTGCAAGGGCAGAAATAAAGATCTCCCAGCCCCCACTCCCTGATCACAATGTTGAAGCAGGGGGCTTGGAGCTCCCTGTTGCTGGGGCACGGGGACATAGTCCCTGCTCCGGCTTCTATGGCAGAGCCCACCCCAGTAGCAGGCAGTTATCGCCAGCCCTCTGGTGGACAGCTGACCTGGAAGTGATTTTGCTCCTGGTCAGGTATCTACACAAGTGATATGGTGCTGTTACTAATCCAGACTAAATTTTCTACTTACATTTGCAGGTAGCAAATTTACTCAGGATTAGGGAGATTTACTGCAAAGTAAGCATGTACACATGTAGACACATGTAGACTATGGTAATGCGAAGTTAAGTGTCTCATGTAGAGGTGCCCAGGGAGTGGCCTGTTAGGAGGGCTGAAACTGATAGTGAGAGAATAAGACAAAGGGAGCTCTTAGATGAAGAATTGGGTAAATAGCGTGAACAATTATTCAAACATCTTAATTAAATTAAACAACACGTACACTCTTTACGTTCACTTTTCCATGAACGCAAGTGGAACTGTTTTTTGTTTGCATCTGCATTGTTCTGAAACCCAAATAAGTTTATCTATTCCATGCTACCCTAGGTATAGTGGCTTTCTGTGTTTGCTGGTGAAGATATTACAAAGCTATGACACATTATCAGAATTTTTGTAGTCACTGGCTCTCTCAAGGAAAGGAGATAAAAAAATGACATGAGCATGAATGGCAGTGCAGAGAATGAAAGAAACAAACTTAGGACAGATAGGGGATAGTTAAGTACTGAAAAGATCCCACACCTGTTCCCAGCCTTGTTTCCATAACACTAAGCAAGCTGGCCAAATGTTGGTGCCAAATGTCAGCAACTGGGGACAACAGCATAATGGAAGTTGCGATCTCCAAACTAAGGTTTCTTCTGCTTGTGGAGGACATGAGATAAAGAAACCGTTGTATGGAAGACTTACCACAACAGTTCCCCAGGCTCTCTTCTTCCTGGCCAGAATCCTAGGCTATGGCAGCTAATCAAGTGAAACACAAGAAAAGACAACTGAATGCTGTATCATCAGTACCGAGCATAGACATGCAGGAATAACTTGTGAAATGGGTAGTCACTGACAGTGCCACATGTACGTGAGATATGGAACGTGCACACTTTCATATATGGGTTGGAAGAAGCACTTAGCAAAACCCCAGATCTTGAATTGAACCCTTTCACAAAGGTAATTAAATAAGCTAGACAAGACTCTATCTGCAGCTTTTGGAACTACGGTTATCCATGCATACATACATAATTGCTTGTAATTTATAAGTACAACTATATGACTATAAAGCCTGTCGGGTAGCCAATATTTCTAACTTCTTTATTTCAGAAGGTATTTTGGATCTAGGGGCTTCATACATAGACAAACACAGCGTTCTTTTGTGTGCAAAATCAGACAACGCAAATTTGAAACTATCCTAAAATCCTAATATCTCTCTCTTTCTCTCTCTCATATTAAAGTATTCCACTTACCAACTCTTTGACAGAACTCTCAAAAAATGTCTTCAGGTTGGTTCCCTTCATATAAAGTTAAGGTCATTTAATGGATGGAGAAGAAATGTTTAATGTAGCCATAATAAGGAGCAAGGGTATAGCTGAGAAATTAACTAGACACAAAGCTGTCCCCTTACTCTGAAAAAGAAAAAATCTGTTCTGTTGGTGATGGTGGTCGATTCAGGTTTTTGCATTCAGCTGTAAAAGCATACCTTACCTTAGTGCTGAGCTAAACTACAACAGGAAATTTGCCCATATTTCTGGGAATACAAAGTACATCTTTTTACTTCTTCAAGAAGGGAATACGATACCTTTTCAGCATATGGATTCAGCTCTTGATTTTATTTCATTTGAGTTTTAATTCTTTATTTTGGGCAGCATAATCCTGGGCTGCAGTTCACTATGCTTTCTACAACCCTGACTTTCAGTAGTCACACAGATATGATTTGCTTGAGCTGGATTTATCTCTAGCTCTAGCCACTGCAGTCCAATCTGATAATATGTGCAGACAGTAGACATCGGAAAATATGTCCTTCTGTAAACACAATATAGGTGAACCTGTTTGTCAGGACAGAAAGGTGCATGAAAGGACACTGCACTCAGTGCCCCAAAGGGAAAATATGATGTACTATCCAAGGCAGGGTATTAATCATAGCTGATATTTCTGGACAATAAAGTAAAGTAATCCTTGTGAACAATCTCTCTTCAAGGATAAAAAGGGAAAATAAAGAACTAGCAATATTATATGAGATGGCATAGCCTGACAGTATAAAGCTAACGGCGTCTGAAAAATTTCATTTGGAAAACAGCTTAATAATTGCTACATGGTTTATTGCGGCTGAGGTAATTTTTCCTCCAGTTGCATCAGGGTCATTCTCTTGCATGCACTACAGACACCCGGGCTCCCCGTAAACTTGGCAAACCTGTAGTAAGTGAAAGCACTTGCCCATTTAGTCTCACAGAGTTCACAAGGTTAGATCATTTTTCCCGCAGAAGAGAAAATGTTAGTATGATTTCAAAGCCCCCAGGAACTGGATGTGCAGACAGTGATATTGTTACCCACTCCTACAAGATACCTGAGCTGTTAGATGTCTGATACGTGGCAATATCATGCAATGAAACACAAACTAGGTGACAGGCACAAGAGCTACATTTTTAAAGAGACATGCATTTCATTTCAGAATCAATGCTTTGTACTAATGTGGGATAGACATTTATATAGGAAACTTTACCTAATGGCTTTCACATCAGAGAAGCCTTCACAAGTTCTGAAAATTTTAGGAGCACAGTGAGACTTTGTATAAGCTCCCATGGCACCATATCAGTAGTTTCCATTGCTATGAACCTAATGTAGAAAATAAGAGTAATGACTCTTTCTTCCCATGTGATAGGTATGCACTAAAACTGAAGGAGCTGAGATGTTTCTAAACACAGCAGACCAATAACAAACCAAAGCTAATTACCAAAAAAATAATTTAGCGCAAAATAAATTATTGCCAGAAGTAATTTTATGTTACACTCCACCCATCCAAAATTGCTGAAAATTCCCTTGTCCCTCAGTCAAAACCAATTATTCATCATCCTGTGTTGACAGTTACTGATTTTTATCACTAGAAACCTCTAGCTTTCTACTCCCCAGTGAGGCAACAAATCCCAGATGCTAAACGAACAGACTCACTCCTCATCACCTGAATGGGACAGATTATTACTTTCCAATGTATTACAGGTGAAGCACAGTTTCAATTTCAATTCACCTGACAGGTAGAACAGGTTGTCCCCTTTTGGACAAGTTCAAGGGGCAGGTTCAGTGGGGCTCCTAGGTGAGTGACCCGAGTGCTGGAAGGGGATGGAGAGTGCAAAAAGCCATATACTAACAGGAGCTAGTCATGGTTGCTATCAAGGCACAGGGGCACCTTTCTCCTGATGCCACCTAGATCTGGCTGCCTGTTGAGGGAGGACATGGTGCACTCTCCCACTGCCTGATTTACATTATAAAATGTAACCATATGCAACCATGGTTGACAGCAGTCACATTTGCTGGCCCAGGGCTGAGTAGAGTCTCGTGCTAAGTGTAGACAGGCGGTGTTTAGCATCACATCAGCCAGCATGATTGAAGTGTGATTAAAACGTCTGTTGACATTGACGGCCGCACTTGAACAGGATTGCTGACAACCACATTCAGACAGCTTAAATTAATTGTGCAGATCAAGGCTAAGTTATGGTGCAGAAAGGATGGTTTCCCTCAGATCACAGAGTTTAAGGAGGCTCCTGGTAGCTGCATTATTCTGGTCTAAATAGTCCCTGTTTGGCCAAAACACATAAGGTTCATGTGCATGTTGTAGTGCATATGCAGTGACTAATATTCACCAACATACAGTGAAGCAGCAACAAACTATTGCTATTAGCCACTGCCACCCCCCAGTTCTATTCCTGGTAGTAGTGTGTGCTGATGATATATTGCAAAGTGTCTATGTAAGTGTGAGGGCTTCTCAGAGTAGGTCACTATTGGCACTCCTTCACTAGCTGAAGCTGAGAGTAAAGGGCTAAGATACCGTGTATCCTTCTGCTCTCTCCCTTTGATTACCACTGCACATGTTCTAAAAGTCTTTATACCCGCCGGTGGACAAATTTAAAGTACCACTACCTCTGCCACTCATAAATTTGTGAATGAGTGGACAGTGTGAGTTACCAGTGTTGTCAAGAGGCGCTTTTCAAGCACTCTGCAAAATGACTATTTTATATATGTTTTGGTTTAAATTTTTTATCAAATATACAAAATGAATGTGGCAAACAGCAAGAGAGTGAAATATTTTATAAACAGATTTACCAACAAAAAAAAAAGCTACTCATGTTGCTGCTCATGTTAGAATGTCTTAAGAATGTTTCTCTAACACTTTTCTTTGTTGTCTGATGCAGAGTGCAGTGTAGTACGATTTAATTTGAGTGTCACCATAAAATGCGGTGTGCAGCACATAAAATGTTAATGTAATGCATAAATGTGCAATTCAAAAAACAAGGTTATATAAACAAACAAGTATTGAATCGATGGAATATTCCACAGTTTGCAAGTGCCATTAGGCACAAAAATAATGGATTATTTCACCTATTCAAACTTTGATTTGCCTCCATCTTCTCATATCTTTTATGAGGTCTGCTATTCTTCATTAGACCAATCACAACATTATACAAATTAATACATAGTGGACCACATTTCCAGCAGACATACATCAACATAACTCTATTGTAATCAATGAAGTTACAGCAACATCCCTCAGCTGAAGATCCAGGGTTATTCCTAAGAGAAATACCGAATTCAGCACTCCCAGTAGAGAACTACCAGGACTGCTCACCTCTCTTATACTGTACATGAGTAGATCTTGTAAACCACATGGAAACCTTATTTTTCTAGGACTCATGCAAATTTAGGGCCTTGTTACACCTTACTCTGTGAGCCACACCAGCATCGACCAGTGTTAGGGCTAGCTTGGAGTTTGGAGCAGTCATAACCTTAGTCTATAAACCTTCTCTGACTGTCCCCAACCTGCACAGCTGTTGCCACTAGAGGCCTGGTGAACAGGGGTAGGAGCTGTAGCTGTAGGTTGCCACTAGAGGGCTGTTAATCCAGGGCAGGTGTCTACCCATGCTCTATGGGCAGGGCTGTGAAGATCCTGGGATACTGTAGGACTTTAACATAGGTGGCACATTTGTAGGGAGTGGCCACAATTTAATGGAACAGGAGCTGAGTAATGTGGATCAGAGATAATCCTGCCTTGGAGTGGCGCAACTTTGAGCCAGATAACAAGTGCATAAAACCACCTGAAGGTGTTAATGTGCAGACACTCCAGGGGTTAAGAACTCCAGGAGCCACCCAAAATTACCATGTAACACGGTCCTTAATTTCAAAGCACATGGGTCCATACATTTCACATTGAGGCTGTGTTCCAATAAACACAATATTTCAGCTGGCACTATTGCATTTCAGTTGGTTTCATATTAGAATGACACAAACAGAGCCATATATTTTGCATGTTGTCTATACCAGAAAGCTCCAAAAGTACATTCGCTTCCAGATCTCCCAATCAGGAAAGATATTTTCACATCATAGGCTATTGGCCTACAATGTACTGGCAAAAACGGTACTTTACGTATTGCTTTCCCAGTTTCACAGTTTGTATCGTTTCCCATGTAAACTTAACTTTCTGTAATATTCTAAACTGGAGTGGTATTATTCTCACCTTACAGCACAGGTCAGGGGTGGGCAATTATTTCAGCTGAAGAGCCACTTACCCAGTTTTAGTGAGCTGTCAAGAGCCATAAGGGTAGCCACGCGCCTTGACAGGTACCCCAGCTCCTGGTTGCCATCTTGGGATTTGAAGTCCCACCCCTAATCCCTGACCTTTGCCACCAAAAGTCCCTCCCTTTGGCTCAGAAGTACTCCTTTTGGGAAAGCAGGGGAGGAGTTGCCATCTTGCAACCGGAAAAAAAATCATATACTAAAAATTAAACATCTACTATAACACATTAATTTTTTTCAAAAAATATTTTTGCCCTGATTTGCATGTGTTTGCATAGTGTATATGATGATTGTTCTGGTATGGGTCTGAGATCCAAACAGCTTTCCTTCAGCAGCAAGCAAGAAATTCTGGTTTCTGTGCTTATGCTGATGGCAAACTCTTGTAATTTCATTAAGGCCAAAGTTCAAGAAAAAGATTCTCAAGGCAAGTGAAGGGAAGATTTGGGTATACACAGGACAAAGGACCAAGCCACAAAGCATTAGGAAGACACCAAGAAAATTTATAGACACTGCTTGAACAACACTGTGTTTAACAACACTACATTGCAAGTATCATCCTTGCATTAGCCATGTTCACAGTCATGTTTGAATCAAGTGGAAGCAGAGTTAGGCTAATGTTGAGGGCCTAGAAAAATTCCACCTAATATGATTTTTAGTTACTATAATTTTACTATCATATCATGTAAGGGAAACACTACTGATATAATTAGCCCATTATTGAAAGTACACCACATACAAAATTCCACTAAGATTGACAAAGAGTGAGGATGGTCCAGTGATTAAGTCATTCACCTAGTCCAGATTCAAGTTGTTACTCTGCCCTGGACTTCCTACTTCATTTAGTCTCTCTGTACTTCTGGACTCCAAAAATGGTAATATTTTCTTATTATATGGGAGAATAAATAATCAAAGACTGTAAAGGATTCAGGTACTATTGTAACAGGGAGCCATATAAATACCTAAGCTAGAAGACACAGTCTAGATTCGGAAGTGCTAACCAGTCCAATATAAGTTAATTCTCACAAAAAGAAAGCACCACAAGAGCAAAGTCAAAATCATCCAGATATACCAATGCAAGCACACTGGACGGTTTTTACTTTAGTTAACACTCTTCTATAATAATGAAATGAGGTGGAACTATATTCAAAAATCTACTGGTGAAAATTACAGTAAATTAGTTTGATTTTTTTTTAATTCTAGTTCAAATAATAATTAAATGCATACTTAAAGTTTATTCTAGGGCAAAATGAGACCTTTATAGAGGGACAACTGTAACTGAAGGCAGCATAAGCTGTAACTGAACACCAAGTCAAGGTATGGCATTCAGATAATTGTGTATCCTCGCTCAATTCAAAATACATACAATAATTTTGTTTGTTTTTAATATTTGATTTGGCAAATAAATTATGAATTTACATTTTGTAGGGGAAAAAGTAATCTTGGGAAATTTATATAAGCAAATTAAAAGAGCCAAGGAAATAGCCAAAACTGCTTCAGCTTTCATGTTTAGTAATGCTTCAGTGTTAAAATATTAAAATATTGTTAGCACATAATACATATTCATAAACTGAAAAAGTATCCAATCAAACTATACTATTTAACTAGTGCATGTTGGTAACAATTAATTTTTCTCCCCTTCCAAAAATTAATTGAAAATATTATGTTAATAAAAATTAAGAGAGTGTAAAAACTAAATGTAATGCTATAGAGATAGTAGATCACTGTCATATTTTCTGGTTGTCAGTTACATATGACAAGCAACTCTTAAAAAATGTCAAAATATTATGTTAGTATTACTATTATCTGGTGACGATGATTTCTTGATCTTTCTAAATGCCTTAAAATCTTGATTTGCACAATTACATTGTGTAATAAGTAGTTTTTTCTCTTAGGTCCTAAATGTCCTAAACATTTTATGTATAAAAATATAAATGGTTAAATTTCAAAATAAATATCATGACAAATGTATTACCAAATGATTTTTAGGACTTCATTTGGGAGCAATTAGATGGAAATCTAACCACTTATTCAAGAGTCTAACTTTAAGCAGTCATTTTTAAAAAATCCTCTCCAGTATCATCTATCACATTTTTTTTTTAATTAACCAACCCAAATTAAATGTTTACACATCATGATGAACCATAATCAGATCTTCCAGCCCTAAACTTAGGGCCTTGTTATACCTGATGCTGTAAGCCGCACAAATGTTGATGGGTGTTAGTGGCAGCTCAAGTTTGGAGCAGTCACACTTCAGGCCAGCAGGGGCCTGGAGGACTGAAAGGTATGAATTCCCCCCCTCCTCCCATCCCAGGCTTCCCCAGGGCTTCCCGAGTTCTTCTGTCCCCCCCCCCCCCGCCTCCCGCCTTGCCCTTCCCCAGGGCATTACTTACCCCAGGAGCAGGCAGAGTAAAGCTAACCTGCCTGCCTGGCCAACACTGCTGCTTTTCTGGCCCAGAGAGCGGCAGCAGCAGAAAAGACAGATTAACCCTTCCTTGCCTGCTTCCCAGGATAGACAGCCACAAGCAAGCAGGGGGCAGTGCAGGAGGCAGTGAGTGCTGGGGTGGGCAGAGGGACATAGTGGGCCAGCAGGTGCGGTGTTTATATTAAGATATAACCTACAGTGACTGCACCTTAGGGCCTTGTTAAACAGTACTTATGGTTGGGTCCTGGAGCTCTTAACCTCTGCATTGTCCACACATTAACGCCTTAAAGAGGTTTTAAGCACTTGTTATATAGCTCAGTGATGCCACTCCAAGGCAGGATTATCTCTGATACTCACTACCCAGCTCCTGTTCCAGTAAGGTGTTGGTACTCCCTACAGGTGTGCCACTCAAACTGTAGTCCTCCAGTATCCCAGGATCTTTCTCGCCCC
>NW_017729024.1:96145787-96153366 GCF_001723915.1 Gavialis gangeticus
CTCTGATACTCACTACCCAGCTCCTGTTCCAGTAAGGTGTTGGTACTCCCTACAGGTGTGCCACTCAAACTGTAGTCCTCCAGTATCCCAGGATCTTTCTCGCCCCCCCCCCACAGAACAGGGATCGACATGTCCTGGCTCACCAATCCTCTAGTGGCTACAACTGTCAGTCCTGCCACTTCTCAGCAGGCCTCTGTGCCAGTGCAGGACAGTCAGAAAAAGTTTGTAGACTAAGGGTATGACTGCTCCAAACTCCAAGCTAGCACTAACACCAATCAGGATTTGTGCAGCTCACAGCATAAGGTGTAACAAGGCCCTTCAGCCCTTCTGTGATTGTGAGACGTTGTTTAGATTCAAATCTCAAGTTAAGTTTGCCCCTCTGTTCTGAAACACAAATGGACCTATTTTCACCTTTGCAGAATTAAATGGATACAACAAGGTGTATCAGGCCTTATTTTATTCTATCTTTCAACTATGTAGAAGGGCATACTTCATAAAGTAGAGGGAAACTTTCTGTATTTTTATGATCAACAGTATCCTGGTGGTGATAATGGTAATATTGGCAGTGCTTAATAACTTAGCTTCCATCCTGATTTTCTAATATGTACACTGTGGCCCTGGAAACAGAATAGAGCCTGTGTGAGTACTCTTGCTTTCAGGAATCCAGAATATATTCATATATATATCCTGAAGGGGAATGCTGATCCAGCTGCACCTGCTCTGAATTTGGTTTTCAAGCCTCCTGTACTTCTAACGCTAAACTCTGCTGCAAAAAAATAAATAAATAAAATAATAGAGTAGGCTTAGTTCTCAGGGGCTTGCTTTCTCTTCTGAGCTGCTTTAGGCAACTCAGCTCATAAACAGAAGACCAAATTCTGCCCTCAGTTACAGCCATAAAGATCAATGACTTAAAAATGCAGGATCACCTTTTGTGAGGTTTCACAGATTTTATGTTCATGGGCAGACCTAATATTTTGGAAAGGGTGGTGCAGGAGCAGTGACCTGTACTGCAGCGGGGACTGAACTCCTGTTTCTGCCCCCTTCAACACACACACCAGACTACACCACGGGAGTAGGGAAGGAGCAGAGGATGGAAGTCCTTCAAGCAGTTGAAAGTCTTTCCTCCACCCCACTTCCATGCTGAGCTGCATCTCTCTCCCCACCCCCCATACACACACTTCCTTTCTCATCCTCTGCCTGCTACTGCCAGTGTCCCCACATTATGAGGAAGTGGGTTCAGAGCTGCCAGACTGCTAAAGACAGCTGCAGCAGATAGCAGATTCCCTTCCCCACACCTTTTCCTGGGCTGGAAGGTTACAACCCCAGTACTGGGCAGAGAGGTGGGACTTTTCTGCTGCTACTGTATTCCCTGGATGAGCCTAACTTCATGTAGAGCCCAGTTGGAGCTGGCAGGAGCAGTTCTGGTATTCTCCCTCTTGCTCTGGGACAGCTGAAGATGGCAGCACTGATGGGCAAGGAAGGGGAAGGGAGGATGGGAGCAGGAGGGGACATTTTGCTGAGTGCAGAGGGAAAGCCAGGTAGGGTTGTTACTTGCTTCTAGGACTTAAAAGAAAGCTCCCAGTTGCTCCTCCTATGGCCTGGTTATCTGAAAGAGGGGTGAGTCCATGTCACTGAACAGCCCACCCCCACCCCACACCTACACACATGCATTCATACAACTTACAAAGATTGTTTTCAGTAGGACTGGTTTGAATGGATACAAGAACAAAGTTGATCAACAGAATTAAGTTATGCAGGCTGAGTCCTTATAGTTGAAGAAGGGTGCAACTTATATTGAATGATACACAATGAAAGTAGGTAACTTTGATTCTATAGGTTACATTCTAACCTCTTTCAACCCATGTCTTCTGTGATTTCCAAAGAAGTGAGTTTCTAATTTTAAAAAGGGTGGGAGGAGTAGGGGGGGAAGTACTCACTTCTGCCCCTCGATTTCACAGTGCATGCTGCCTTCTCCTGGTCTGCTTGCAAACTGTAAACTTTTTCAGGCTGGAATCATCCTTTCTTGTATAAGACACACATTTTTAGCACTTTAAAGAAATAATATTTTTGCAGCACAGAACTTTTTTACTGCTTTTAACTACTTCACCGTTAGGGCGGCTAGGAGCTGGAACCAACTTCCAAGGGAAGTGGTGCTGGCCCCTACCCTGGGGGTCTTTAAGAAGAGGCTGGATGCCCACCTAGCTGGACTCGTTTGAGTCCCATTTCTCTTTTTGGGGTTTTTGTTGTTCTCCCGCCCTGGCGGGGGGTCGGGCTAGAAGTTCTACTAGGTCCCTTCCGACCCTTAATCTATGAATCTATGAATCTATGAATCATTAAAATATGATAATGATGATAATGAACAGATGGAAAATATACATTCAAGGAGTTGGATGCTTTTTCACTTCTTTCCTGAAATCCTACTGATTTTAATCATGATGCTCCTTCCAGCTTCCTCCTACCTCCCATATACATTTACTATATTTCTAATTTACCCTTTCTATTGCTCTCACTTGCAATTCTTTCCAATTTCAGTTCACCCTACACCTTCCTCTCCCAACAAGTTCAACAGAAACACTCTGGATTATTCTGATATTTCACTGTGAATAGTTAGTTCCAATCTATTTTTGCCCTACTTACTCCAGAGGAGTCTTTGTATAGGCTTTAGTCACTTTTTTAATCTCTGTTCCATGTCTCAGATGTATTCAACTCCTGAGGAAGAGTCAACCTGAAAAAATACACCTAAAAGTGTTTCCCCTCATGCCCTGCAATTTATTTCTCAGAGAGTCAAGACATTTTCTTTCTAATAAGAGCACAGTAAATATACCTAAAATAGCAACATGGTTTTTTTTTCTTTTAGCTTTTCCACAATAGAAAAAGTTGTGGTTGAAATGAGAAGTGCCACTAGAACTAACAATTACAGCCAGTCAGGATTCTTCCAGCAAAATGATTCTTCATTGGAAAACTCTGTTCTCTGAGACACCAAAGAGTTTTACTTATGCATATGAGTTTGAATTAACTTCTGTCAAAACACAGGCAGCTTCCTAGCAGAAACTATTCAGCCAATCATCTGGGCTAGGGACAGACATTACACATAAACCAATTTAAGTGATCAGAAACTGGTTTAAACCTGTAACAAAACAGATGTTCAGTGCACATAAACCGGTTTGAAAATGGCTGAAACTGGTTTGAGATAAACCTGGTTTACTGTAGTATCAAACTTAAATGATTTGCCTCAAAACAATTTATGTAATGTCTGTCCCAGACTCATTGCTGGTTTAAGTTAAACCAAACTCCCCCAGCATCCCGGCAAGCTCTCTGCTCCATAGTAGGGCTGGTCCTGCCCCCCGATCCCTGGCTGCAACTCCAGCAGATGCTGTGAGCTGCTTCCCCCCTCCCACTCACCACTACCTGCTAAGCAGGAATTTCCCCTCTCCTCTACTTTGATGAGAGGTACCTGTGTATTAGATAGCAGACCATATGCTGGCCAAGGTCTGTGCTGTGACAAAGGCAGAATCAACAGGTAGCTGGTAATATCCCTCTGTTGTTTTCTTAAGGGGGTGATAAACACTATTATCAATTCCCTGCTGGGCTAATCAGAGCATCTAGCCATACCTGGCCATGCCACTCCTCAGCTCAGTACTGTTGAAGGGAAGGGAGGGCTGCATTTCTGGAATGAAAAGGAATGAAATGTGCCTGCATTTCTGGAATGAAAAGGAAATGTCTACCCACTTCCAAATAGGTTCAAGCTTTGCAAGTTAGACTAATCTTCAGAGATTGAATCAATTCAGGCTCAGGCTTTTTGAATGTCTGTCTCTAGCCCTGAAGTTTGCTCCCCAATCCTAGGTCTCCAGGATCTGCAGCTCCAGGGAAGCCCTGCCTCAGAGTTAGGAACATCAGGACTCCTACTTGAAGGTCCTAGGAACCATGGCTAGAGCTGAGGCTCTCAGAGTTTCTATGTTTTTTCCCTATCCATGGGAACCCTGAAAGCCTCACAGGTCTTCCGGACTCCCCACTCTGTGCAGATTGGAGACAACCCAGGTAGGTCACTGGAGTTATGCATCCTGGGCAGCTCTCAATTGGAAAATACTGAAAGAAAATGTTTCTATTTCAATTAAACAAAATTAGGCATTTCTTTTCTGGAGAAAGCTTCTAAATATTTAGGTATTTTAAATTTTGGAGAGAAACTTTTACAAAAGATCAGAATTCTCCACAAAATGAAAATTGCAAATATTTGTCAGTAGCTCTAGAACCAGAAAGAACTTTTTAAGTGCCCTCGCTGAGCTTATTGGAATACACATTCTTTATAAACTCAACTTCTGCTTTGATTAAGCAATCATGTGCAAACCCATCCTGTGTGGAGTTTGAAGAGTCTGTTTGTCCCCTTCCTTTAATTAATCTTTGAGAGCATTCAAACAGATAGTTCAGATAAATAATTTTCAGACTGGATTGTTTGACTATTGGTTGTTCATAAACATTTTTTTCAAGTGTTTGCATTGTATTTGTTGCATTTGGCACCACTGCTACTTCTTCAATGAATTAGAGTTTATAAATGCAAAAACAATGAATTAATACTTCTTAATTTACAAATAACTGTAATAATAGCCACTACAAAAAGAGGCAGGCAGGCAAAGAGAGAGAGAGAGAAAGAACTTATGCAATTCATATACATTTTTTCCATTCTCCATGATTGCTGAATATTCACAAATAATTAACTATATGAATCACTCTATTACAACAAATTGAAACAAGAAGTTCTACTCTCACACACTTTTGTGGATCAATTTTTTACTATTTGACATGCTCCATATTGTCCTTCATAAGATATTCACCAATGCTCTGGCTAGTTTAGTTTTAAATGACTCAAACAATGGGGCTACACCACTTCCCTTGGGAGGCTATTTCACAATCTAAAAGACCTCACTGTTGGAAATTGTTTCTTGAAATACAGCCTAAAATGTTCCTTCCAAGGCAATCTTTCACTCTGGCATACTCTTGCTGCATTCTGCAGAATTGCCAAAAAAACACACTCACACCTTATATGAGATGGTAAAAAATCTGATGGTGGAATTATGATGTCAGTTCAACAGCATTCAGAAAGTTTCCATGATAAGATGAAGGGATGTAATTGTTATTCAATTACTATAAAGTATTTTTGTAAAGTAGCGGACAAAAATGGCCTGAGCCTTATTAGTTATACATATAAACTGAACACCTCAGTATTCAAGGTTCAACTCCTAAATTTTTGGGGCCTTTAAGCCAATGAGACAGAAGAGAATCTAAATCCAGAAGTTGGGATTGCTAATTTTCTTTTGCCTCTGTACTAGAAAGACTACAGATATATTTATACATGTCAATAACTGTATTCTAACATGCAATGAGAAGGAAAGAAATTACAAGAATCTGAAAAGACTAGACCTGTGTGAAATTTCAATGGGTGTTTCATTTTGAAGCTGTTTCAACATGTTTCGAGCTTGAAACAGTGAAATTGAAATAAAATAGAAGGCTTAGAAACAGCTTCAAAATTAAATGAGGGCACTTGAAACATTTCAAAAGTTTCAAAACGTTTCGAATTTTGAAGCTGGGCTTGCTTGCAGCTAAACAGAAACTAAGGAGAGGGAGGAGGAAGAGGAGGAAAGGATTACTCTGATATTTACTGTGTAGCTGGCCAGTGACTGTGATCCTTCCCTGAGGTCCCTTCCAATCCCAGTGCTCTGGGGGAGGGATGGAAAAACAGCATAAAAAGCATTGTTTAAACTGAGATTTTGCTGTGCCTTCACACTTACAAGTGACACAAGTTTTACTCTGAACAGCTTGAGGTCTAGTTTCCCAGAAACCCCTGCACCTATGTCCTTGAAGCTTGGCAGGCTTCATGGCCTCAGCAGGAGCTACCATGCCTGTTGTTTTCACCCCCCCGTGCCTTCACACTTACAAGTGACACGAGTTTTGCTCTGAACAGTTTGAAGTACAGTTTCCCAGAAACCCCTGCACCTATCTCCTTGAATCTTGGCAGACTTTCCGGTCTCAGCAGGCACTACCATCCCTGGTGTTTTTATTTGAATCAGGAAAGAAATAACAACCACTATAGGCATTTTCATGATTCCCCATTACAGCCTATGGGCAAAACGTTGAAACACGTTGAAATAGCATCGAAACAATGAAACAGTTTTGATGAAACAAAATGGTACAGTGCTTTCGAAATAGCAAAACAAAACACTGTCCCTTTGAAATGGTGAAACAGAAGTTGAAATAAAATGGTGCTGTTTCACACAGCCCTAGAAAAGACCCAGTAATATCATATGGGTACTTTCAACACAAGACCTGAACGTCTGGGTTTATAAATGCATGAGAGCAGTGGAGTAGCTGACTAGCTCCCCTCCCCACTACAATATATAGAATAGAAAAAATAAATTGTTGAGTATATGTGATATATATTTAGATTGTGCATTAGACTTTAAAATCTGTCTAACTGAATGCATTAGCCCGTGTTTTCTGTTTATGTCTCTGGGATGCCATGGAAACACAGTGCTGCATCCTAATGGGTCTCTCCTGGCAATAAATAAACAAAGTCTTTGTCTATTTGTGTTTCAATTTCTTTTTTTTTTTCATGTAATTTACAATTTCAGAAAGAAAACAGATTCCCCCCCCCATTTTTTTAGCTGCAAAGTATATTGATGACAAATGCAAAATGCTCCTTCTAGTGGCCATTGCAGATTTCTAAACTGATGCTGCTAAAAGCAACATCAGACCCCACTGAATGTTGCTTATTTGTGTTGAGCTAGTTAAGAAAATAAGAATGTGGCATATATAATTAAACCTTGAGCCAGGGTTCTTTAAGTAAATTGCAGTCTAACCCGAAAAGCACTTAATATACTTGCTTACATTTAGAGCTGATATAAAACAGACATAAATTCTCTTCTCTCCCCTACAAGTCTAAAAGGCTACAGCCCGTTTTATATATATATAGTAACAATGTTCATAGCCTTTAAACTGCTCCTCCAAAGCAATGACACACTATAGCTTCCCCTGCACCAGAGCTTATTAGAGTGACTGAGGCAATCATCCCCATCAGTCTAACGCACAGGAGCAAGGTGAAACTCTAAGCACAAAGTAACAGAAATACTGTGCATCACACAGCATCGGTTTGCCATCTGGCACCTGCTGTCCCTGTCTGAAATGAATAAAGTCATCGAGAGGGGATGTTGTGCAGTAACATGAGTAATAGAAAGACTGATAATTATCTGTGTGGAGAAGTGGGCAGATTTAATTAGGCTAGTCAAATCTGAATAGTCAACTGAATCCGAAGGCTGTAACCTCAGTTGTGGAGGGCAGCCATATGGTGGCTCTCAAGCTTTCAGGTCAGGCAGAAATTCAACAGGGACCTTCGTAACTAATTTAGGCACTCAGCACCATGTGCTTGACATTGCATCTGTCAGGGGCCTCTCAGTCTGGAACTACAGTCAATGGTACTGATTGTAGGTTTTACATGTACTAAGGGTTCAACTATGTCAAACGTGTACCTGGATCTGTTCCTATTTCTCCTTCCTTCCTTCCGCTTTGGACGCACCGGACCAGGCTCGCT
>NW_017729024.1:96153377-96162028 GCF_001723915.1 Gavialis gangeticus
TGAACCCCTGAATAAAGTACTTAAAAGTCAAAGTCTTTCCTTCCCCAGTGTAATGGGCACTTCAGGTATGGATATAAGAGAGCAGGGGTGAATTCCAGTGCATAAAGGACTCTGAAAATCCCCAGCTGTCATAGAGCCCTAGGTAATCACAGTGAGTTAGGAAGCCTTGAGATTGTTCAGGGGCTGTAGCTGAGATAGTCAGGAAGCTGCAGCTGGCTTCAGTGACAACCCCTTCTCCCTGCTGTGCCAAATATGAACTGGATGCAGAAGAGAATCTGTGTAGCTGAATATTATCTGAATGGCAAACAAGAGCTGCAGCATCAGGTTACTAAATGATTTTTACTGAAATAGAAACTTAAATAAACTATATGCAAACCTTACACTGTTATAACAGAGAAATATTTTAAGAGAATGCAGGACACAGGTAATTTTGAAGGATGGACCCCCTTGAAAATCTCAGGGCTGAACACCTGATTCAAATATGAGCTTTTCTCCCTGCAACTAGCAGAAATCAAATCCCATTTCTGAACACTCATGCTGAGAAAGCTGATGCAAATCTAAAATCCTTCAGAATTCACAGTGTTCAGATTTTGTATTTGGATTTGCCCATTATTAACAAAGTTTCACACTGCAAACTCAGACCTGAATCTGGGTCTGGGTTTTGGATTTTGGCTAGGCTTACTGCTACTAAATAACTTATCTAACCTCTGCTGCCATCCTTACTTGATAGAAAACTAGGATCAAACATTCATTTTCCTTCCTTATTCAGGATATCTTCAGCCTTTTTTTAGTGTTCTTTTTTTCATTATGCATAGAACTGCAGACAGTTGTTCATTCAGAGTCAGATTTCTGCTGATCTGCCCAGAAGGGTCATGTTAATAAATCATTCACCCTTAAGAAATAATACAATACTTAATGGATTTGTGATGTTACCTGAGAAAATTCAGAACCTAGCTCAGCCTTACACAGTGTACAGAGGAAACATCCATAATATCACAATATATACTACAGAGAGAGCTAACCAAAACTTAGTAGTGGGAACTGGACAGAATTCAGTGGATCCTTTTGACTGGTGGAGCTTGGTTTATTTGCTGCTCTTTTACGCGTGTGTATTTTTGACATGTTTAAGAAGTTGACTCAAATTCCTGTGCACATAAAATTGCCAGTGTAGTCAGTAGATAATGATCATTCTACTAAGGAGGAATCTACTGTTCTCATCAGTCTATTCCCCATTGGTCAAAGATCCTCTGGTGTGACATGGGTACAACTCATCCTCCAGACCTAGAGGGAAAGAGGAATGAGGGAAAGAACTTGATCTAGGAGGTTACACCTGGCACTTGGAAAGTGCCCGTGGCATGACAAACAAAAAGCAGCAGAGAAGCTAGTTGCAAGGAACACTGCCAGGCTACTGCATACAGAACAGGCTGCAGCAAAAGCCAGGAAATCCTCTGTGAAACAGGGTTTGACAATCAAACATTGGAGTTGGTTCAGGTCTGTGAAGAACTTGGGCAGAAGCAGCAGAAACTGGACAGAGTCAGTGCTGAGAGGCCCCAGTGAGGCACACCACTAAATGATCCTGGCTCAGAAATGCATGGGATCTTATTTGCCTTTAACAGAAGAGTGGCTTTTGTGGGCACCCAAGGTCCTCAGCCTGAGGAATAAGCTACGACCAAATCAGATGCCCAGATGAGAACTACAGTTGAGTTGTAACTATTTAAGATACTGTAACCATTTTATTTGCAAATTTCCTCTTTCTTTTTAGCCCTAGTACAATGCATTTTTGTTTTAGCTGTGTCTCAGTAGTTAGGCCAACAAGGCTCCACAAGTGAAGTACCTTCAATGCTTGCCTCCAAGTTGTGGTGCGCCAAACAGGCAGCTAACAAATTGGGCATTGTTCAGATAGCAAGGGAATTTGAGAGAGGCCTGTGTCTGAATCCTGTCTGGTCAGCATCATGTAACATGAGCCTCCATACAACACACACCTGTTTCCAGATAGCCCACACAAGGGCCTCTTTAACAGTACAGTTCCACACACTTTTCTTCCTCAGCTAAACATAACAACATGAGCTAGCAAACAACATTAGCAGACTACAGAGTTTAAAAGATCTTAAGCAACCTATTAAGTAAACTAACCAGAAACTTTCAGTTTGAAATGCCTTGCCCAGAAGTGCTTTGCACAGTTGCATGGACTTTCTTAAAACATCATCTCTACTGTGGTCAGGACATGATAAGGCCATTAGTCCTGATTGGTGCATTAGTTTGATAATTCCATTAGTTCTGCCATTTTCCAGGATCACAGGCATCTCAGCCTCCTGCGGTTGTGTCTAAGACCTTTCCGGACAAAACAGAATATTTAGTATCCTAAATGTGTTCTTATATAATGTCCTTATATTTCTCCTCTTCAGAATGTGAGTTGCCTATTTCTCTGCAGTGTGCATCCATCTGGGATGACAATTTTATTTGACAGTGAGACTTCTTATGATACTTCTTTTATAGCACAGAATACTTTGCACACCATACTTTTACTGTAAATATAGGTGGGATTATTTTTAACATTCATTGTACAACTTCAAAACATGATATGATTTAATAAAGTTTATGTCAAATGCTGCAACTGCCTGTAACAGCAACAGCTTACAGTGGGCAAATGTTCCTTCAGGAATTTACTCTGGAGTAAACTCACCCCGGGCAGGCATCTACATGTGTGCACATTTGGGAGCAGATTTGCTGCTCCTGGCAGAAGTCTGCTTCTGTCCCATCCAGCTCTGCACTGCACAGGGGCTGGTAGGGAGCACAGGGCCAAGAAAGAACTATCTCCTGGTAGGGGCTGGGCGATTTCTCCCTGTGCCCAGGATCTTCCTGCTGCTGAAGCAGGCTCCAGTGGTAGAGCCCAGCTAGGAACAATGCCCCTCCTGCCCTGGCCCTGGATCCTCAGTCACTGGCAGGGGGCTTGGAAAGACCTATGGGGGAGGGGCAGGTTCAAGCCTCTCCCTCACAGCTCTTTCCAAGCCCTGTGCCTCAATCACCTGATCAGGACATGGAATTGGGAAAAAGCTGTGGGACTGAGACCTGCCCCTGACTGCGACAGTTCCCAGCGAGCCCCAGGCTGCATGGGGAAGTCTCTATGTGCAGCCCAGAGCTGGCTGGGGACTGCCCAGATCAGGACAGTTTTGGGCAGATTGATAGATTTCAAGGCTGGAAAGGACCTCAGGGGATCATCAGGTCCAGCCCCCTGCACCAGGCAGGAAAGACTCAGGTGACCATCCAGTCCCCTCCTGAAAATTTCCAGGGTAGGCGATTGCACCACCTCCGGAGGGAGCCTATTCCACAGTCTGGACACGCTAACTGTGAAGAAGTATTTCCCAATGTTGATCCTGAAACAGTCTTCCAGGAGTTTGTGGCCATTGCTTCTGGTTTTCCCCAAGGGTGCCCTGATAAATAGCTGTTCACCGAGCCCTTGATGTATGCCTCTGATGTAATGGTAAGCCACTATTAAGTCCCCTCCCAGCCTTCTCTTTTTCAGGCTGAAGAGTCCCAAGTCCCTCAGCTTTTCAAAAAGACATTCAAAAATAGACATTCAAAAAGCCTGAGTCTGACCTGATTCAATCTTTGCAAGTTAGTCTAACCTGGCTAGGCTAAATCAGTTTTGTAACCAGACAGACATCCTAGAAATACAGGCACATGCCTGCAGTGGCTCAGGCTACAAGCCAGGGGACGCTAGAACAGCCCTCCCTTTCTTTTACATCATTAAGTTGAGGGGTTTGTGGCCAGATAGGATGCTCTGATTCGCCCAGCAGGGAATTCATAACAGTGTGTATCACCCCTAACTCGGTGTTTATCACCCCATTAAGAAAACAACAGAGGGACATTACCAGCTACAGGTTGATTCTACCTGTTGATTCAGCATCAACTGTAGCCAGCATGTGGTCTGCTAGCTAATACACAAACACCTCTCAGCAAGGTGGAGGGTGGGGGGAGGAATTCTTGCTTAGCCAGGAGTGGGGTGGGGGGGAGCAGCCGCAGTTCTGTGCTGTAGCTGCAGCCAAGGAGCAGAGGGGAGGGACCAGCCCTACTATGAAGCAGAGAGTCCCACCCAGGTCAGAGAGCATACCGGGATGCTGGAGGTGTCTGATTTATCTTAAACCAACAAGGGGCCTGGGACAGACATTGCATAAATCAGATTCACCCAAATCAGTTAAGTCTAATACTGCATTCTACCAGGTTTATCTCAAATCAGCTTCAGCCATTTTCAAACTGGTTGATGTGCACTGAATATCTGTTCTGTTACAAGTTTAAACCAATTTCTGATCACTTAAACTGGTTTATGTGTAATGTCTGTCCCTAGCCTTGGAGTTCCCTCTCTGATTCTTTTAGGAACTCCTCTACACTGGACTGTGCAAAGGTATTCCTTATTAAGGGTTTACGTAATTTGGCTGATACATTTTTACCTTGATGTAGTGCCATTGTAAATGTGTCATTGGTCCATTGCCTAAAGTTTCCTTGTGCTTTTCCAGCAATTAAAATCAGGCCCCAGACTTGGTGACCTTGAAAATCTCAATCCAGATCCTAATTTTGCATATGATATCTATTTATACAATGGATACATCATTATCTTGATTCCAAACACCCTCAAATCTTTACTGTTTAAAATACAGATCCAAATCTAAATTTTGTGGTTTGGACTATCCTGAATAGCTTACCATATATGTACATGGCATTACTATTCTGTCATCATCTGGCTGGATGCTATGACTTTTAACTTAATAAAAGAACAATCTTTTCTTCATTGCCATCCTCTAATTCACATGAATTGTAGGTCAGTCATAAAAGTGATTCATTGTAACCCATAGAGTACTCTGTCTGGGACTTCACACTTTGCTGAAATGGTTCCACGTATAATGTCCATTCCTTTTGCCCTTAGCCATGCCAATTAAGAGTCTGGCATCATGTATTTCATATACTATAAACAGTAACAGACTGTTCTTTTCATGCAAATGCCACATAATCAGAAAACTCTTGAACCCAAGCTTTGTTTTTCTGTTCATTTCCTTGCTTTTTCCCCAATCATCCAAGCCCCCACAAAACACACACAACCCACACATTAATCTAAATGGTTCCAATGTCAGTGGAACACTTTAGATAAATAGGCTTTTCCTGTACTAGGATATTTTTCTTAGTCTCTGGAAACAAAAGGCACCATTTTTCTGGTACTGTGTTTAACACCTTTGATACACAGGAGGAGATCTGTCACAGAAGATCATGAGATGCTTCTGACACTATTTGAAGTGCGAGCCAAAACTCTTTGGTCCTTCTGAATGACGCATCTCTGTGAAATGGAGCTAACCCAATGAGGACCAGAAAAAGGAACTTCTATTCTCCTGCCTAATTTTAACCAATTGTCAATTGCACTTGCCAGATTTTCTCTACCTCCAAGGGCCACATGCCTAAGCTATTCAATCAGAGAGATTTTGTTGACTAGTTGAATCCTGTTTTATATTAATTTATGACACCCTACTGATTCTCTCAGTAATATATTTAAAATATATACATACACATTCAGACATAAATTACTAAAGCCTCATAACCCTATCTTTATTCTACACTAATTGTCTGTTATCAAGCTGTGCTTTTTTAAATATGCCCACATCTGATCCTTTAAAAATGCTTCTGAGACTTAAACAATTGATGCCAAACTGACTGGTCTAATTTCCTTCTATGCCTTTAGATCCTTTTAAAAAAATAATTGGGGTGTTGAATTAGTTATTACTCCATTCTCCAGAGACCTGCCCTAATTTTTTTTAAGTTTCTCAAATACCTTTCACTATTCTTTGTCTGCATTTTGGCATTTTGTACCTGGTCAGACGCCACAGCCCTTTAAAAAAAACAACAACCCGCCATCAACTTTGAAATCACATTTTCCCAAATAATTTTCAGCCGTTGTTGTTACTAACAGCAGCAATGATGGGTGTAACTAAGATTTTATTTGTTTTGTGCACCTGAGGACAACTTACACAGTCAGTTTTGGTTTCCCTTCTCCGGTTAGTCATTTTCACCTGTCGTTTATATAGATTTATAAAGAGCAACCAAGGAGAGAAAAGCATTTAAAGAAAATATATCTAAATCTGAAAATGTGGGGTATTTGAGGGAAACTGTGGTGCTTATTATTACTTCATCTTATTTTTTAAACTGACTATATTTCAGATAGATATTATCCTTTAACATGATGTGAACCAGGGGTCATATTCTCTTCCACTGAAAAAGGTCTGGACTTGAGATTTCCATACAGCGCCCCTGACAAGTCCACTGATAATACACAGTAAAAAGCCACCCACTTTGCTGAATGGTGCTATCCTCTTGACACACAGTAATTACACAGAGGTCAAAAAATAGACAGATTTGTTCTAATTTTTCTACACTTTTCCCTGCACAGCAATGATATTTCTCACCTGTTCTCACCTTCAACTTCTCTACTTTCCCCACTGACTTCAGTGAATTGGATCAGATTCTTTTAACACTATCTCGACTCCAGTAATAAAACTGACATAGTATCACATGGAAAATTATTAGTTCAACTGGAGAAGGGGATTAGCACTATAAACTGGGGAAGGAACTGGCAAGATAGGGGGTAGCAACAGCTTTTGCTCAAAAGCAAATTGCTAGGACAGAGAGAAGTTACTACAGAGTCCCTCAATATTTGGCCTTATATCTTATTTTATATCTTAATTTAATGGTCATGGCATAAGAAGTCAGAGTATATTAATGAAGTGCAGAGGACCAAGTTTGGGAGGCATTTCCAATAGAATGGAGAATGACTTATCATGCAGGAAAAACTGGATTGTCTTCAGGATTGGAGTAAAAAAATGGATTAAGTGTAAGAGTACAAAGCACACAGGGTCATAAACTTAGAAACTAAAACAGGAATTTCTGCTATAAGATGGAAGCTCATCAGTTGGAGAAGGAAGGCTTGAGTATAATTTAGTCAGTCACAGGCAGACTCTCAGGCAGCCATCAGTGCAATGCAATCCTAAAACAGCCAAATGCAGTACCCAGAAGTAAATCAGGTGAAATATCTTCAGTGGATATAAAAAATATTTATGTTGTTACACATGGCATTGGTGAACACTCATTTGGAAATCTGTGGAGAATACTGTACATGCATGTTCAAGAAAGAATAAGGGATAATATGATGCCGTTCTTTATGACAACAGAGAATCAGACTCAGTGGCCCAGGGAGGTTCAGATAGCCCTGAACAATTCAAAATGTGGGGCTTGAGACAAGGCCATTAGATCCAATGGAATGACTCTTTGAATCCAAATTTTGTTTCACCCCAAACATACAAGCATGGCCTATGTTTAAAGAAATTATAGTTTTACTGCCACAGAATAGTGCATCTCTATGGCATTAGACCCTTATCCTTTCTGAGATACCAAATACCCATGAAAGATAAAAATATCGTTGGAGAATCAGGTCCTTGATTTCTATTTGTAATGTCAGAGGATTGTAGTACATTAAAAGGCTAAAAATGGATTAATATAATTCATGTGTTTGACAAAACCTCGAGGAATGTATAAATAACATTGCAATTACTTGCTGTAAGTCTGAGGTGGCGGTCATTTTCTGATGAATGAAGAGCTACATGAAGCGAGTAGCATTCGGTTGTATAGTATCAACTCCATGGTCTGCTCCTCATAAAATGCCCCAAGTACTGACCTTAAAAGAACAATTTACTTCTAAAGTGTTTCAAGTAACTGCAAAATTTCAGTTTGGATTTCACCAACACAAATTATTTTACTGTTCTCCAGAAAGTGGCTTAGAGCTTCAGGCACTTTTGTTAAAGGTTTCCTTCCTTTTTTTTCTCCCTCATGACTTAAAAAAAATGAAAAAGAAAACTAAAGGTATTTGATCCTCCTTAGACGAAGTGTGCCGATGAACCTGGGAGTATACCTGTGCCCAAGTGGCAGGACAGAAGCGACTGAGAGGAAATATCTATGCTGTTACTTTCAGCAGATCTTACAGAGATTAAGGCATAAAAAAGGGTAAAAACATGGCTTCCAGTTGTTCACTGCAGAATAGATCAAGTGATTCTACCAGCATAGCATCCTTTTTACTGTGTAAGAAGAATGTTTGAAAGAACTAGTGAACTTCTTCAAACAGGTACTGGAAACCCGGTATCTTAGTACCTTCAAGTCCAGCAAGTTGAGGCGGGGGGGAAAAGAAGTCCCTTCACGTATTATTTTCCGATGGAGCCATTTCTTGAGAGCACCATGGAATGAAACAAAACTTAAACTGCCAGCAGTCCTTTTTTGAATAAATGGTGGTATCATACGGATTGTCTACAGTAGAAAATGACAGTTAAAAATATCTTAAAAGTGAAAAAAGAAAGTGAATACCTCATACAATGCCAAGATCTTTTTCTAATGTGTGCTTGCCCTTTACAGTGTGTCAGAGTTGTAGTAAAAAAACATTGCGAGGGAACTTGAAATATAAAATCCTCTCTTACTATGCTCTGAATCCACTCATATTCAGTACAGCTAAGGATAGCAGCATCTGCTCTTCCATAGGAAGTCAAAGAGAGACAAGTTTGAAACTCAAGTGTGTCTATATATGGGTCAAGTTTAAAATGATCAAAACACGCCCCCCCCCCCCCACC
>NW_017729024.1:96162112-96169841 GCF_001723915.1 Gavialis gangeticus
CCCCCCCCCCCCAACCTCTAAGTCTAGAACAATCGGGGAACATTCCACTACCCAAAGCAATTGTTTGGGACGGTTATGAAAAATGGTGGCTACAACAGAAACTGGATTTCACCCATAACTATAACTATGCTAGTAACAGCACTATAGGAGTTTCTACTCTTTATGCTACTCAAGCTCCCTTGAAAAAATAACAAGAGAGAATTAATATATTGTGGTCTTTTTTGCCCCTTCCAAATAAACTGCACAACTCAAACTTTGCATAGCCATATTCAATAAAGAAAGTGAAAACAAAGGTATTTTGAATAAGAGATACTTTTAAGGGATCCATAAAATGTGAGTGGGAAAAGAAGCTAATTTTGACAAATTATTCATTGAAAATGATTCACTTGTCTTTGATGAGAGCAAAAAAAGAATGACAGCAGGGATAAAGTTTATAGGTTTACTGGTGTCAGCTGAACATAGCTGTATGTCAAAAAGAATGAATGATAAAAGCAACAAGGCAGAATATTAAAATGAATATCTATGGGGATGAAAGACAACAAAGACTGCAACAGAAGAAAGAGAGAAGGCATGAAGAGAACCTGCTTCTAGAGTGCACCAAAGACTTTACCACTTTCCTTTATACTTCTTAATACGAAATAATTTTTAAAAAGAGCATAACAACAGGCAATACCAGTCAGTAGCTGTTAGCATGGTCACAGGCTATAAAACATGTAGGTTGGGAGCCATGGCAAATTCATGGCAATTCTATCTAGGTCTACTAATATGGTACCTTACTTTTACAGGTGTTCCTTGCCAATATTATCTTGCACTACGTTCACCTGTACAATGGTCCTTGCCTGCCTCAGCCATGCTGAAATACTGTTGCAAAGAAACAGTACCACAACTGACTATCTCAGAAGGTAGTGTTGTTAATTCAAAAATAGCTCTGCAGCATAACAAGAAAAGGGTAGGAAAGCCTGACTTCTTTGAAGTCAAACAAAGCTGGTCACAGATGCCACTAAAACTAGAATCTTATCCAAGGTATCAGCTGGTGCATAAAGTAATCAGCATAAAATCCAGTATCTGCCAGCCTTTGGAAATGCTCAGTCCTGTATTCTCCACCAACTAAAACTCACAGGGATTTAAATAGGAACATTAGTTTGGGTTATAAGTGGTTAAAACGCTACTCATTCACCAGCAAACAGCAGGAAATTGCTTTTGATAAGCAAGTAAAATATTCTACTTTCATATAAAGTGTGGGCAACTTGATATGGTGCCTGGACTGGTAGATGTACAGGGCAGTTTTCTATGGCTGTGGTACAGCATATCCAGAAGGACCTAACATTCCTGATAATAAAGAACTAAGCAAGTACAGTTCAGACCAGTATATGACACCGATGTCAATGAATATTAACCTGTGATCCCCCAAAAAATCAACCTTTTGTGAGTGAACAAGGGAAAGAACAACTAAGGAAAACTGAGAGAAAAACCTAAAGAAGTTTGAGATATAGGTACTCCAAGCAGCTTTAATATTTGCTTGCAGTGGTATTTTCATTGTCATCCTGTTTTAATCTAACATGACAAGCTGAAAAGAAAGTGTTATTATACACCAGCTCAGAAAGGAAAGCAGAGGTGTCACACAGAGAATAGAAAACACAAATCACAAAATCATCCGGTCAGGTTATTCAGTTCATTGCTAAAAGGGCCAGTAGCAATATTCTGAGGTTGTGATGGCTAGATTACCATTCCCAAGCCTGGCAGCAGAGCTGTACTGTTACCTAGTGCATCCACAGGTGGCTGATAGAGGAATGACCTTCAGGGAAGGTTAGCTGTGAAATAAGCAGGGATAACTCTGACAACTAAGCAGTAACTGACCAAGCAGTAGCAACAACACCAGGATATGGTGGGGACAGCAGATGAAAAGTTGTATATATCCTTTGATGGTGATGTGAAAAGGTGAGTACAGGTCACCACTATAATTAGCCTGCCCAGCCCTCAGCCATGGGTCTACAAGTCCTCAATGGCAGAGCAGGTGGAAGAAGAAGAATCTCAACAACTGCAAATGCAGATGAATGCTGCAGCAGAGTGAGATCTCCAATTGTCTTTGCCTCCTTTCCATTGGATTTAGGTCCCATTCTGTCAAGAATTGTGTGGAAGCTGATGTTCAGAAGCTTCTTCATGATAAAAGAAATCATATACAGGCATCTTCCATGAAAACAGTTTTTCTAACATATTTTTCAAGCCCCTTCATGATCAGCTAGTGATGGTGGGAGCAGGATTGTGAGGTATGGAAGCTCCTAGTCAGGAACTGGCATGAAAGCTGAAGTTACAAGAAGGCCATCTAGCACTTGGATGAGGCAGGAGTGTGATTCAATTCCTGAGACCCAGCAAGTGGGAGATGGGCAGCTTGAAGAACTTGAGGACAGGTATACCTTCTTCTGGAAGGGGAAGTAGTAGCGCTGTATGAAGCTTCAGGTGATGATTCAATTTGGAGGATATACGGCCTAATTCAACAGCCCAGTCTCTGAATCCAAATCGAATCAGGAGACCAATAAAAAGGTCCGAAAAGATTTGAAGCTCTCCGAATCGATTCGGAAAAGATTCGAAAAGCTTCGGAGATTTGGGCAGTCCCCACTCACTGCCACAGGGAGCTGAACCCAGACTCTGTGCCAGTAAGTGGGGGAGGTGGGGATAGGACCATAGGATGGAGCGGACCCACATCAGGCCCCATCCTCTGCCTGCTCCCCCAGCCCCCCTGAGCACTCCCAACCCCCGCCCTCTCTCCCAGCCCCACCCCATGACTGCCCTGCCCAGCCCCAGCTCCCGGTTCTTTAAAAAAAACAAAAAAAGCCCCACACTCACTGGCTGCTGCAGTGGCTGTTGTGACTTCTGGGGGCTCATGGCAGAGCCCCCCAGGCAGCATGGGGTAGTGGGGGGCAGTGGGGATCGCTCCCCACCCAGCAGCAGCTTGTGAGTGGGGGCTTTTTTTTTTTTTTTTTTAAAGAGCCAGAAAGCTGGGGCTGGGAAAGTGGGCGGGGGATGGGGGCTCGTGACAGAGCCCCCCCACACAGCATGCAGCAGTAGGCAATGTTCCCTCTAATATGTAGCAATCCGTGAGTGTGCCATTTCAGTCCGTGAATGCTCCACTTTGGTCCGTGAGTTCCCCACTTCAGTCCATTCCCAAATAGGTCCCACCTCCCCTTTTTGGTGCACACCGCTTCGGTCACTGCTTATTTGTGTGTTCTTTCCCTGCATTTATGCAGTATTCATTTTATTTCCCCTACATTTAATTTCCTCTACAGTAAATTAATGCTAGAACCAGTACTGTGCATTTTGTAACCATGAAGATTCCTTTTAGGGTCATAACTCAACACAATCAATTAAATGCTGGGTTTTTTCATTTCTATATCATATATAAATAGTAAATATAATATATTTATAAAATATAATATATAGTGTCCCGTTCTTGGTGTTCTCGGTATTTTACCTGGTAGCTGCATGTGAAGATTTGAGGGGATTTCTTGCATTTTCAGGAATTTACAAGCAACTTAGTTACATACATCTTGATGCAGAGATGGGTCAGACTAAGAAGGATCTCTCTCTTGCTGAGGAGGCAGCTCCCCCAAATGGTAGCTAGCTTACATCAGCCCTGCCCCTGCCTAGCCTTGCCTTGCCTTGCCTTGCCTTGGGGAGCAAGGAGGCACATGGTCTCGGAGCTGGGGAGCAGAGCAGTTCTCTGGAACTGGTGGAGCAGTTCCCCAGTGCCAGTCCCCAGCCCCCACCTCACCTCGGGATCTGAAGAGGCACTCTGCCCCAGCCCCAAACCTAGCCCCTGTCCCCGCCCCCACCTCGGGGATGAGCCACTGCCTCTCCCATGTGAGGAGCTTACCTCCAGTAAGTGTCCCGTGCTGGCCTGGGTGCCTCTGCGATGCTCTCTGCACGCCCAGCTCCTCTCTGGGTGGGCGCATGTCATTAAAAAGTTTGTGCATGGCAAGATTTTAAATTGTGTGCCGTTGCACATGTGCACAGCTTAGAGGGAACCTTTGCAGTAGGGGGCAGTGGGGATGCCCCACCCCCACCTGGCAGCAGCTGGTGAGTGCCGGACTTTTTTTTTTTAAAGAGCCAGGAGGCTGGGGCCGTGTGGGCAGCCATTGACAGGGCTGAGAGAGTGGCCAGGGGATGGACCCTGTTTGATTCAGAGATTCGGCCGATTTGGCGGCGGCTGAATCTCCAAATCAGATTCAGTCAAATTGATTTGGGACAGTGGTTCAAATCACCGAATCAAATCACTGTCCCCTGAATCAGCCGAATCCAAATAAGAAGTGAATACTAGCTGGTTCACACAGGCCTAGTAAATAGGAAGGAAAACACAAGATTCATTGAGCTGTTTTTGCCATCAGGAATGAATTCATAAACCAACTCAATGAGTTCCCTATCTGAATTAATGAGTGCCTCATCATGACTCTCCCATCTTCAACTGGCAGCGAGCCAACATGCCACTGTCATCAGTGTACATGCCCCAACTTTTGATGCCATTAATAAAATCAAGGAAGCATTCTATGCCAACATTGACCAAGTCCTTTTAGCAGGGAGACAGACTTATTCTTCTCTTCCATGTCAACAGCAGAGTTGGAAGGGACTCAAACCTCTGGAATGGAACAAACAACAAGGAAAGAGTAGGAAAAGTCAACTCCAACAGCATCCTTCTCTTAACCAAATTCACGGAACGTGGATTCACCATCACCAACACCATGTTCCACCAGAAAAACAGGCACAAGAAATCATGGCAACACTCATGGCATTGGCACCTGATTCACTACATCATTGTTTGTGCTGAGGATCACAAAGATATCCACAACACCCAAGATATGCTGGTATGCTGGGAGCTGATAATTGCTAGCAATGTTCCCTCTAAGGAGTAGTGGTCCATGAGTGTGCTGCCTCGATCCGGCGTGGGACACTTACTGAAGGGGGCTGAGGGCTGGAGCTGGAGCCAGGAGGCTGGAGCTGGCAGCCGTGGACTGGAGCTGGGGGCTGGGGCCAAGAGGCCAGGGGCTGAAGGCTGGATGCTGGGGCCGAGAAGCTTGGGGCTGGAGGCTGGAGCTGGGGGCTGGGACCAGAGGCTGGAGCTAGGGGCTGGTGCAGGCTCCACCGGCTCATGGCGAACTACTCCACTCCCCCACTTCACCTACAGCATCAGGGCTGGGGAGCGGAGCAGTTCCCTGGAGCCAGCGGAGCCTGCACCAGCCCCCAGCCCCAGCCTCCATCCCTGCCTTGCCACACATTGGGGAGGAGCCGCTGCCTGCCCTGAGTGAGGCTCTGCTGGCTCTGGGACACTGCTCTGCTCCCCTGCATTGCCTCAGGGAACAAGGAAGCACATGGCATCAGGGCCGGGGAGTGGAGCAGTGTCCCGGAGCCAGTGGAGCCTCACTTAGAGCAGGCAGCGGCTCCTCCCCAGGGTGTGGCAAGGCAGGGATGGAGGCTGGGGCGGGGGGCTGACGCAGGCTCCACTGGTTCTGGGGAAGTGCTCCACTCCCTGGCCCTGATGCCACATGCCTCCTCGCTCCCTGAGATGAAGCAGGGGAGCGGAGCAGTTCCCCAGAGCCAGCGGAGTCTGCGTTAGGCTCCCACCCCCACCTCCCTTCACAGCTTACCTTCATCTCCTCTCCTGGTGTGAGGCCTTGAAAAAGCTGTGAGTGGCCAGACTTTTAGTTGTGCACGGCCGTGCACATGCGCACCTTAGAGGGAACCTTGATTGCTAGACCAATCACAGACTCATCCACTGAATTATGTCACTCAAACCAGTTCCCAAATGAAGGCTGCAACAGAAGCAATGCCAATGAAAGATCAACGTTGAAGGGCTCAAGGACCCAATCAAGTGAGACATCTTCCATCAGTGCCTCAATGAAAACCCAGCATATTCCAATCAAAAACAATAGGACAATGACAACAGTGCTGGGAGCGCTTTCAAGTCCACCACCATCAGTACTTCCAAAGAGTCATGTGGCTTCTCTACCATGAAACATAAAGACTGGTTTGATGTGAATGACCAGGAGATCCTAGAGTTGATTGACTGCATGTGCAGGGCCTTTTGTGCTTGGCAGAATGACATCAACTACAAGCAAAAGAAATTGAACCTCCAACAAGCCAAAGCAGAGGTCCAAATGATAATCCACAATATGAAGAACAGATGGTGGGAAGACAAGGCAAAGGAGATTCAGCATCTCACTGACATCCACAATTTGTGAGGTTTTTTAATGCCTCCAGAGCCATCTACAGTCCAAGCACACGGGGACCAAACCTCTTGAGACCTAAGGATGGAGGAAGCCTGATGAAGAAAAGGGTTCCAATCAATTCCCATTGGATGGCACATTTTGAAGACCTTCTCTATTGAGACTCTGTTTTTGATGAGAATGTGCTCAACTCTATCCCACACCACCAGTCAGAGATGATATCAGAATATCTCCAAACCTTGACAAAGTGAAGAAAGCCATCAAGCAAATAAAGAATGGTAAGGTATCTGAAGCTGATAGAATCCTTAATGAAATCTTCAAGCAGTGGAGGGAGGACCTCACATCACAGCCCAATGCCCTCATCCTAAGAATTTGGAATGATGAGGAAATCCTGTGTCACCTCAGGGATACCATTACCATGACACTCTTCAAGAAAGAAGATAAGTACAACTGTTGAAATTACAGAGGAATTGCCTTGCCGTTCACCATGGGAAAGACCATTGCAAGAATCCTCCTGAACCATCACCTTCCACTTGCTGAAAAGCTCCTTCCAGATCTCAGTGTGGGTTTAAAGCATCAAAAGATACAACTGACATGATGTTCACTGCTCACCGGCTGCAGGAAAAAATGCCAGGAAAAACATAAACCTCTCTACATGGCCTTTTTGACCTTATGAAAGCCTTCCACTCTGTCAACCAAGAAACACTGTGGAGGACCCTTCTGAAGTACAGGTGCCCACTGAAAATTATTGCTATTCTTTGCCAGCTCTGTGACAGTATGCAAGTGATAGCTTTCAGTAATGGATCTATCACAGATCCCTTTGAAGTTAAGTTGGGAGTTAAGCAAGGCTGTATCATCACTCCAACACTCTTCTCAATATGCTTTGATCTGACCACCAACAAGCTTCCAGTCAGAGTGGAGCTAAAATACCAAATGGATGGTAAACTGTTTAATCTCAGCCAACTCCAAGCCAAAACCAAGATCACCCTGATCTCAAACATCAAGCTCCAATACGCCGATGATGCTATAGTCGGTGCTCACTTCAAAACAGATCTTCAGTCATCAACATCTTTACTTAGGCTTCAAGAGAAGCTGATGTTAAACATTCAAAAGACTAAGGTCCTCAATCAACAAGTCCTTAACGATCAGTGCCCAGCTCCAGTAATTCACATTCATGGCAAGACTTTGGAGAACATTGAGTATTTCCCATACCTCGGAAGCCCTGTCTCGCAAAATGTTGATAAAGAAATCCAGCTTGCCTCAAATGTGAAAGCACAGCTTTCAGATGCCTGAGGAAATGGATATTCAAAGATCATGATATCAGATCCAAAACCAAACTCTTGGCTTATCAAGCAGTTATGATCCCCACCTTACTGTATGGAGCCAAGACATGGACAACATACTGGAGACATCTCAAATAATTGGAAAAGTACCATCAATGCTGCCTGCAGAAGTGCATTTGAATCCAGTGAGAAGATAAATGCACCAACATTAGCATCCTCTCAAACAAACAC
>NW_017729024.1:96171493-96171728 GCF_001723915.1 Gavialis gangeticus
CTTCCTCCCTTTTTTGAAAATGGGAACCACATTGGCCCTTTTCCAGTCCTCCAGCACATTGCCAGAGCACCACAAGTGCTTGTAAAGCTGTGCCAATGGTCCCACAATAACCTCTGCTAGTTCCCTCAGCACTGTGGGGTGAGATCATCAGGACCTGCTGATTTAAATATGTCCAGTCCCTCCAGAAGTTCCCTGACTAGGTCCTTGCTGACCCTAGGCCTGGGTGTGCCTCCCA
>NW_017729024.1:96176728-96177335 GCF_001723915.1 Gavialis gangeticus
CTTATCAAGCAGTTATGATCCCCACCTTACTGTATGGAGCCAAGACATGGACAACATACTGGAGACATCTCAAATAATTGGAAAAGTACCATCAATGCTGCCTGCAGAAGTGCATTTGAATCCAGTGAGAAGATAAATGCACCAACATTAGCATCCTCTCAAACAAACACCACAAGCATCCAGGACTCAAGCCCACCACGATCATCTATCA
Source organism: Gavialis gangeticus (assembly GCF_001723915.1). Lineage (NCBI taxonomy): Eukaryota > Metazoa > Chordata > Crocodylia > Gavialidae > Gavialis > Gavialis gangeticus. The sequence goes on from NW_017729024.1 coordinate 96,176,940, forward strand.
TCAACTTTGTTGGGCCAGCCAATGTCATCTGGATTGTTTCATAGATTCATGGTTGGTAGTGTCAGAAAGGACCTCAGCAGATCATCAAGTCTGACCCCCTGCCATGGCAGGAAAGAGTACTGGGGTCAAATGACCCCAGGCAGGTGTTTATCCAGCCTCCTTTTGAAGGCCCCCAGGGTAGGAGCCAGCACCACTTCGCTTGGAAGTTGGTTCCAGATCCTAACCGTCCTGACAGTGAAGTAGCTCCTCCTGATATCTAGCCTAAATCTACCCTCTGCTAGCTTGTGACCATTATTTCTAGTCACTCCTTGTAGTGCTCGGGGGAACAGGGACTCCCCCAATGCCTGCTGGTCCCCCCTGACTAGTTTGTAAACAGCCACTAGATCCCCCCTCAGC
>NW_017729024.1:96178142-96191686 GCF_001723915.1 Gavialis gangeticus
AGGACCTGCCTCTAATGAACCAATGTTGGTTGCCCCTAAGCATAACCTCCCCTGCTGGCCCCTCAAGGACATGTGCCAGGATAATTTTCTCAAAAAGCTTCCCCAGGACCAAGGTAAGACTAATGAGCCTATAGTTTCCTGGGTCCTCCTTCCTCCCTTTTTTGAAAATGGGAACCACATTGGCCCTTTTCCAGTCCTCCAGCACATTGCCAGAGCACCACAAGTGCTTGTAAAGCTGTGCCAATGGTCCCACAATAACCTCTGCTAGTTCCCTCAGCACTGTGGGGTGAGATCATCAGGACCTGCTGATTTAAATATGTCCAGTCCCTCCAGAAGTTCCCTGACTAGGTCCTTGCTGACCCTAGGCCTGGGTGTGCCTCCCATGGGACCTACGGGAATCCCAGTGGGGGGGATGACCAGGTTCCTACTCAGAAAAATGGAGGCAAAGAAATTATTAAATAGGTTAGCTTTGCTGTCTGGTGCGATGACCAAATTTCCTAGGGTATCCTGCAGAGGTCCCACATTACCCAGTACCTTCTTTTTACCCCCTATGTATTTAAAAAAGGACTTCTTGTTGTCCTTGATCTGGGTAGCTAGTCCCAGTTCCATCTCTGCCTTGGCCTTCCTGACCACCCCCCTACAGTCCTGAGCAACCAGTCCTCTCTGGTGATGGCCCCTCCCTTCCAGTGGGTGTACGCCTCCTTTTAGCTTGGAAGCATTTCTGGATGCTTTTGGTGAGCAATAGGGGCCTTTGCACCCTCTTGCCCCCTTTGATCCATCTAGGAATTATCTCCCTTTGGGCTTGAAGGATCATCTCCTTCAGAAATGACCAGTCTTCTTGGACACGCAACTCCCCCTGCTCCGGGACCTCAGTGCCTCCCCCACTAATCTTATCTCATTGAAATCTGCCCTCCTGAAGTCCAGGGCTGCTGCCTTGCTGCAGGCCTTCGCCACCTTGAGCTGGATGGGGAATTCCAGCAAGCGATGACTGCTGTCGCCCAGATGGTTGAGCATCCACAGTCCCCCCACCAGGTCATCACCCGTGACCAAGACCAGATCCAACAAGGTGTCTCCCCTGGTGGGACTGTGCACCTCCAGGGTTAGATGGAGGCCCTGTATCTCAGCTAGGAACCTACATGAGCTGTCAGACCTGGCTGACTGCTCCTCCCAGCAGATGTCTGGAAAGTTTAGGTCACCCATGATGACCATATCCTTTGACCTAACTGCCTCCGTGAGCTGACTTAAGAATTCCTGGTCTAGCTCTTCTCCTTGGTTGGATGGTCTGTAGTAGACCCCCACTGTTAAGTCCCTTTCTCCCCAACCTCCCTGTATGCTAACTCAGAGCACTTCGGTCTGCCCCTCCTCTGACCGAGTGCTACTCATTGAGGATGTATATTGTTCCTTGACATAGAGCACCACACCCCCACCTTTCCTCACTGTCCTATTTCTCCTGTACATCCTATAGCCCTTGATGTTCACTACCCAGTCATGCGTTGGGTCCCACCATGTTTTGGTGAGCCCCACTATGTCTGGGTTGGTGTTAGCTAGCAGGAGGGCCAGTTCCTCCTGCTTGTTCCCCATACTGCAAGCATTAGTGTAGAGGCATTTGAGGCCTTCTGAAGATGCATGCACTGCCCCCCTAATCCCAGTTCTACCCAGGCCCCTGTTACTTACCTGGGTATTTGTTCCACTTGTCATTGGTCTAGGCTGGGCTGCTCTTGAGGGTGATGCTTGGTTTGGTGATACAAGGCTTCCTCCACCCTCATCTTCCCCAATAAGCCTAGTTTAAAGCCCACCAGAGGATATTGGCCAAACTAGAAGAGAACACACGCTAACCTTTGGGGGAAAAGTGAAGCCCATCCCATCCGAGCATGTCTCTCATCCTGATGCATGGGTCATTGTCTAAGAAGCCGAAGCCCGCCTTGAGACACCATTCCCAAAGCCTCAAGTTGACCTCTCTGATGCAGATCTTGTGTCGTCTTCCATGTCCACTCACTGGTAGGACAGAAGAGAATACCACCTGTGCCCCTATCTCCTTCAGCATGCCCCCCCCAGAGCATGGTAGTCCATCCTCAGGTGATTGGGGCTTCTCCTGGCTGCATCATTAGTCCCCACATGGATTAGGACCATGGGGTAGTAATCAGTGGGGTGGATAGTGGCCAGGATTATCCCCGTCACATCCTGGACCTTTGCTCCAGGCAGACAGTAAATCTCGTGTGTCAAGGGGTCCTGGCAACAGATGGGACCCCTCTGTACCTCTCAGGATGGAGTCGCCTATGATGATCACTAGACGTTTCTCCCTCTGGGTCTGCTTAGCTCCTTCAGCCTGTTCAGAGTGTGCAGTGTATGGAGTGGGCTCCTCTCCAGAGGTTTCTTCCTCTCCTTCCTTCTCCTGCAGTGTCTCCAGGGCCTCATACCTGTTCTCCAGCCAAACTGGGGGAACTGATAATGCTCTGCTGTGAGCAGCCCTGGCTCTGTAGGGGACCATCTGCCACTCTGTTGTGGATGGCACCTCCCAAGGTGCTTCTCCCTTGGGTGCATGGCCCTGCAGGGAAAGAAAATACCCATCAATTTTATCCTCTGCCTCTCTGATTCCCCTCAGCCTACCAACCTCCTCCTGGAGCTCCCTCACCTGTGCCTCCAGGGCCCTAAGATGAGCGCCTGCAGGACAAGTGTGGGGGCCCCCATTTCCTGCCCTTCCAAGCCCTTCTGGGCATCCCCCACAAGCCAGAGGGGAGGGGGACACTAGCCCCCCAATGTGCTCTGTCTGGGTGGAAACCACAGACAAGCCCCTGGTAGGTGGCACCCCCCGGGCAGGGGCCCTAACAGCATTTAGTGTCGACACCATTATATAATTATTTATATTTCTATGTGGTGCCTTTGCCCTACCCTTGTTGGAGTCTCTCGCCTGGCCCTTCCTGCTTGCCTGCCTGTGCGAATGCCAGCATGCTCTTACTGCACGTGCCTGTTTGCGCGCTCTGTCTGCACATGCGACTTGGTAGCACGGCTCGCTGCCAGCTCAGCAAAGGGGGACCCGGGGGGCTACCCCACCGGATCCAGCTCTGCTGCACTGGTTCCCTCCGCCCCCACTTACCTTAGGGGGATCAGCTGATGCTGCCCCTGCCACTGCCTCCGCTGGTGCCTCCGGTGCTGCTGCTGCTGCCTCCAATCAGGTGAGGGGGCACACGTGCATACGGGGACCCAGGTGTGCCCAGCTCCCTGCTCAGCTCCTGGCCCCAAGTGCCCAAAGTCTGACTCCAGACTCCCAAAGCAAGTTTTATTTTCCCAGTTCAGTAAAGGCATACGCTCAAAAGGAGGACAGAGAAAGAACTTCAGGGATGTCTTCAAGACCAATTTGAAAATATGCAACATTAACATCAGCTCATGGAAGACTATCACACAGAATTGCTACAAATGCAAAACAAGTCTGCAGCAAGGATCTCAGTACTTATGATGACGACAGAAGATAGAAAAACAGGTGCAGCACAAACAGCATGTCACAGACCAGATCCAGAATCTGGAACCCCTCACCCCTCAAGAAAACATGCCTGAATTGCAACAGAGGCTGTCAATCCTGGATCAGCCTCATCAACCATCTTCAGACCCACAGATAAAACAATTATGGAAGACGATCATCCTCAACTGCAATGGATTGCTGAAAAAAATCATTCCCAAGCAGGAAAAAAGATAAATAACACATTTTTAAAAATGGTCCTATCACATCAGTTCCATATATGGCAAAATCTGGCTAGGAGACATAAAACTACAGCATAAATGACCGTGAAAGCAACAGACAGTTATGATATTCAACCTAATCCCCTATAATTCTCCTAAAAATTCTCAACCAGGCTCAAGTTTCTAACACTTCACAATCAGTGAATTCTTTTCAAAGGCATGACAAAGAAACTGATTCAGTGGCTCAGTGCCCTCAAATTTTGCTTGGTTCCATAACTGAGAAGGTGTAACCAAGGCAGCAGTCCCAGGAACTTCCTGTGAGGGGAGGTGGCAAAACAATATTAGCTACGGGTGGCAGCAGGGCAGCCACTGCTGCCCAAGGTACGCAGCTATCCAATTACACTTCTCTGATTGTGCTTTTAGAAGGAAAGAGTAGGGTGGGTAGAGATTCAGTTATTTTTCTTGGGAATTAGAACAAAAGATGCCCTCTTCCTTATGCCTTTGTATTTAATGTTTCCTAAACTCCCTATTATTTTTCAATTAGAAATTATGACCTTAACACCATTTCACATTAAAAAAAAAATTCAGCATAGACCATATGTGATGCTATAGTGCAGGGGTGCTCAACCCCAAACCCCTAGGCCATATCCAGCCTCCTGACCTATATCATCCAACCTATGGGGCTCTCCATGGGTTCAAAAATTGGTGGCGGAGGGGCAGTGGTACCAGTTCCCTGCTGTCAAATTTCTGGACCTTGGGCTGGATAGTGTTCCCTTGCATGCTGGATATGGCACACAGGGTGGTGTGGGACCCCAGAGCCTGATCCTGGTATGTGAAGGCCAGGTAGGAGATGTGCAAGGCCCTGGGGTCTGATCGTTGCATTCAGGTACCAGTTGAGGCTGCACTGTACAGAGGCAGCACAAGGCCCAATCCTGGCATGGAGACCCAATCTGGAAGTCCTGCTGACCAGCCCCTGTGCCCTTTACCTCACCTATGGGGCCAAAAGATCAAGCACTACTTCGAGAGATGACCATAGCAAGGTATGGGGCCTGGGGCAAATCAGCTTATGTGGGGCCCAGACGCAGTGGTGGCTGGAGGTGGAGGGGTGGCAAGTGGCCAGACACAAAGCCAGCCTGGCCCCAATTCCCGCCACCCCTCACCCTCCAGGGACATCCCTGACTACTTCTATAGTACATAACTGTCTTTAGGACATAAAATGAATTCAGTATGTCAGATATCACTGCATTAAGTATCTGTTAGCAAATTCTTGAAAGGATTCTGGATATTTGTTTCTGCTGAGCTCTGCAGACAGTTGTTTAATACCTTCTCTCAATGCTACATACCCAAGGGGTTAAAGTCTTCCATTATTTCATCTCCAAGAGTGCATTTAAATGCATAAAGGGGGTAAAGACTGAAGAGGTAACCAAACTGTACTGTAGGGCTGCATTTTCATTCAGAGGCACTGGTATAGAACATTCTGCTGAACTTATGCTCAAAGGCTGGTACTGTCTACATGTTTGGCACCACTTCTTCCTGATATAATTCCTAGAAGACTCAATAGGCAAACATAACAGTCTCTTACTAATATGTTTCTTTCCCATTAGAACACTGTGCAGTTAAGTGTGATAATTAAAGACATGAGTTTTTTAAGAATATCATTTTATGGCTCAGAATTCATAAAGTCCGGGGAAAACCTTAAATTGTGCTCCACACAGCATTGCTGAGCTCTGATTTCACATTAAGTCTCAGCTACCTTCCTACAGGTCAAGAAAAAATGTGCAATCCTGTGTTTTTAACCAACTTTATCTGCAGCCTTACTAGGGATCACTTGCTTGAATGTCTGCAGCCTTGTAACTAACTAATGTGACATATTGGATACCATGCCTTTTGGCAAACAATCAAATCTTTTGTGGTGTGAACTGACTTTCATTATCACTTACAATCTGTTCAGGAACTACATTTCCTAAAACACTGTAATTTTAACATTTTCAACCTCAATGCTGAATAAACTGAATTCATACAGAATACTTCTGGGCTGCTTACAGATGTGAAAAAATCCACAAAAAACAGCACTTTACTTTCAGCTCAGCGCACTCCCACACCAAGTGCAGCACATGCCTAGAAGAGGCATTGCATTAGTTTGACCCAGTTCACCCAAAGTCTGTAAAGATCACATGCTTCAGCGGGGCTTTTTGGCATTTTTATCTAATAACTGATTAAATCAGCTATTAGATAAATGAACCAAAAAAGCCCTGCTGAAGTGCACAATCTATACAGATGCTGGAGCCAGGTCAAACTAACATTCTTTCTCTTCCAGTAAGGTGCTGGGTTTTTGGGTTCTATTCACATCTGTCAGCAGTCTTAGAAGCAGCATCTATTGACATCAGGGCTAGGGATAGACATTCAAAAAGCCTGAGCCTGAATTGCTTCAATCTTTGCAGGTTAGTCTAACCTAGCTAAGCTAAATCACTTTGTAACTGTACAGACATCCCAGACGTGCAGGCACATGCCTGCAGTGGCTCAGGCTAGAAGCTGGGGGGCGGCGCTAGAGCAGCCCTTTCTTACCTTCCACAGAACTGAGCTGAGGGGCAGGCATGGCCAGGCCCTGGCAGGATGCTCTTATTAGCCCAGCAGGGAATTGATAATAGTGTTTATCACCCCTAACTTAGTGTGTATCATCCCATTAAGAAACCAACAGAGGGACATTACCAGCTACAAGTTGATTCTGCCTTTGTCACAGCAACAGACCATAGCCAGCATATGGTCTGCTGGCTAATACACAGATACTTCTCGGCAAGGCAGAGGGGAGAGAGAATTCCTGCTTAACAGGGAGTGGTGAGGGGGAGGGGAAAGCAGCCTGCAGACTCTAGCAGAGCTGCAGCCAAGGAGCAAAGGGAAGGGGCCAAATCTACTGTAGAGCAGAGAGCCCTGCCCAGCCCAGAGAGTGTGCTGGGATGCTTCCGGGTGTCTGGTTTAACTTAAACCAGCAAGGGGTCTGGAACAGACATTGTGTAAACTGGTTTGACCCAAATCAGTTAAGTTTATCTCAAACCAGTTTCAGCCATTTTCAAACTGGTTTATATGCACTGAACATCTGTTCTGTTACAGGTTTAAACCAGCTTCTGATCACTTAAACTGGCTTATGTGTAATGTCTGTCCCTAGCTCACAAGCCTGCTACTGACAAATGATCCTGTGTCATGTATTTAAATTGGCTAGCAAAGGGGCTGTTGGCCATTTCCAAAGACTCAAAGAAGTATGTTCAGGTCCATGTCTCTAGTCCCATTTCAATATCCTTATCTCCTGTTTCCTATGGCTATCACATAGAGCAATGTCCATTCTCAAGTCAGTTTGTAATTTTGAGCTTGAGATCATAAGAATAACAGACATTTCATCACTGTGCTACAGGCATTGTCAGTACTCCTTTTTTTAAGTTAAAACTTGAAACTAGACATTACTGATCTGTAACCGGAGTAGATAATTTCCTATATATTCATTAAACTTTTAATTCCCCCAACTAAACTAATAGCTTATTTTTTTCTATTTTAAGCATAGTTGTGTTCTGCAGAGATAAGAGATCTCAAATGAAAAGGCAACAGGTTTTTTGGTACAATCGTTCTCATGTGTGAATTATTGTTCCCATTCTATATGGGAAAGTCTGATAAACTTATTTCACAAACAACTTTTTAAATGCTATGAGCTTCTTGCCTTGTCAAATACCTTTGTGTACAGTATGGACCAGCACCATTTTTACCCGTGTTGTTCATTTTAAGGGATGAAACAATGCTACTAGGTTAGGCCTCATTTTGTGATTGAGGTGTCTCAACTCTGAATATCTTCTTTTAGCTTTATATAGAAAAAAGTACTACACAAGCACCTGCAAAGTTTAGCCACCCTTCTCTTAATTTTTAGTTTGCACTGGATTTCAACACCTTTCCCTCCCCCTCCCACCCTCCCAAGATCTTTAGTCATTTTCTTCCTTGCTAGTCCAGCTAAATCTCTTAATCTCCTCTACCAAATAATGAAGGACTTCTCACTTCCCAGCATAAAGGTTTAGGATATGCTAGTTACAGTTGCATGTTTCCTTCACTACAACAAAATCCAAAACTTGAGTATGCCCCTCCATATATTTGACTACTGAGGTTTTCTACAGCTTCACCTTTTTAAGCAGCTGTGTTGAAAATTACAGGAAAAGCAGACCCTGTATCAAAAATCATTTTGACTAAAAACAGGTGCTCAAAACTCCTGAAGCAAAAGCTGTTTGTTTCACAGTTTACTTTAAGTGCCCTAGGCTAGGTTAAGGGTGAACAGAACAGACATTCAACAGTGGGGGTGGTGGGTCATGGACACTGCCTGCACTGGTTCAGGTCAGCAGATTGGGGGCGCTCATGCACACCTCCCAGCAGCTGGGCCACCCTTGATTGGCCATAGTGCAGCCCCCTCCACAGCCCTGCCTGCCCCACCAGCAGTGGGAGCCTCCATTTCCGAACCCCTGCATCAACAGATGCAGGCAGGAGCCAGGGCTTAGAACTGCATGGCTGTCAAGTGGGCCAGGAGTGGGGGAGGGTGAGGATACTCCTGCCACATGCCCCCCGCACTCCAGCTACGCTGGCATAGGCTCTGGGGGGACCTGGGCTAATTGACACAGCAAAGGCCTCTGCTCCCCCACCTACCCCTGCTGCCCAACCTGCCTGAAAGCCACGTGGCTCTGAGCCCCAGAGTGCAGCAGGGCAGGGGGGAGCAGAGGTCCCCACCCCACACCCAGGCCAGCACAGTGGTGGGGAGCAGAGCTAAGTGTAGCAACGGTACCTAGCTTTTATGTTTAGCTTATGACACATGTTAAGAAACCCAAGCATCCCTCTGTTTATTGACTTCTAAATTAAACAAAGATGGAAATGCTGCAACATCTCAGTGGGTTCTGTGTTGTCACACAGATGCTGATAAAACTGAAATCCTCTGATATTAGTCTCATATATTATGGCTGTTGTGCTTTTCTGCTGTGATTCAGGTGTTAGCATCTGAACTTCTTGCAGTACTAATAATGCTTGTTTGTGAACCAACAAGGAGTTCCATTTGGGGGTCGTTCTCCACAATGAAAGTGCAGTCTCCTCATGTTGTTCATGTTGCACTTTCTCTTCAACCCCAGTTTGTTTGTTGCACAGATTCTAGGATGCTGTTGCAGCTTCCTGCCAGCTTTAGTATCTGTCCCCATTGATATAAAAATTTCTAGTGAAAATTTTATGACCAAATCAGCACCTGTTTTTAGGTTGCTTCAGTTTGAATCCAAGAGATTAAATTGGTCCCTTCATCAGGTAAACTGGGGATGCTAACATTCTGGCTGTGTGAACTGGATGAGTGAAGCACAGCCAGTCTGTGGGCTGGATTCAGCCTGCAGCATGCAGCGCCAGTCCCAAATGTTGGACTGGGCCCACAGACAATCCCATGTACCATGTCCAACCCCATGTTCATAGGTTCATAGATGGAGGGTCGGAAGGGACCTGAGCAGATCATCACATCCAACCCCCTGCCATGGGCAGGAATGAATACTGGACATATATGACCCCTGGTAAGCTTAAGCACATATGACCCCAGCTACGTAATTATCAAGCCTCCTTTTAAAGACCCCTAAGGTAAGAGCCAGCACCACTCCTTTGGAAGTTGGTTCCAGATCCTGGCCACCCTGACTGTGAAGAAGCATCTCCTGATGTCTAGCCTGAACCTACTCTCAATCAACTTGTGGCCATTATTCCTTGTTACTCCGGGAGGTGCTCGAGGGAACAGGGTCTCACCCATTCCCCACTGGTCCCCCACTGGGTAAGTTTATAGATGGCCACTAGATCCCCTCTCAGCCTTCTCTTGTGAAGGCTGAACAGGTTCAGGTCCCATAGCCTTTCTTCGTAGGGTCTGCCCTACTGCCCCCTGATCATGTGACTGGCCCTCCTCTGGACCCTCTCGATGCTGGCCATATCCCTCTTGAAGTACAGCTCCCAAAACTGGATGCAGTGCTCCAACTGTAGTCTGACCAGTGTCACACAGAGGTGGAGGATCACCTCCTTGGACCTGCTCATGATGCATCTATGGATACATGACAAGGTGCAATTAGCCTTACTGACCGCATCCTCACATTGGCGGCCCATGTTCATTTTAGAATTGATAATGACTCCAAGATCTCTTTTCTGCCACCGTGCTTTCAAGAAGGGAGTTCCCCAGCCTATAGGTATGCTGCTGGTTCTTTCTGCCCAAGTGCAGTACCCAGCACTTGTCAGTATTGAATCCCATCCTATTCACATTTGTCCACCCTTGTAACCTGTCCAAGTCCAGTTGTATCCTGTCCCTCCCTTCCAGCATACCCACCTCACCCCAAATCCTGGGGTCATCAGCGAATTTGAACAGGGTGCTATTCACCCCCTCATCCAAGTTGCTAATAAAGAAATTGAACAGTACGGGCCCAAGGACCAAGCCCTGGGGGACTCCACTATCCACATCCCTCCAGGTCAAATATGACCCATCCACCACCACTCTCTGGGTGCGGCCCCCTAGCCAATTTGCAACCCCTCTGACTGTATAGGCATCAATGCCACAGTCACCTAGCTTTTTAATAAGAATGGGGTGGGAGACAGTGTGAAAGGCCTTCCTGAAGTCCAGAAAGACTACATCTACCGCGACACCTCTGTCCAATGATTTTGTGACCTGATCATAGAAGGCAATCAGGTTAGTCTGACAGAACCTGCCCCTAATGAACCCAGGATAGTTGCCCTTGAGCATCATCCCCCCTGCTGGTCCCTCACAGATGTGCTCCTGAATAATTTTATCAAAGAGCTTCCCCAGGACCGAAGTAAGACTAACAGGCCTATAGTTGCCTGTGTCCTCCCTCCTCCCTTTTTTGAAAATGGGGTCCACATTGGCCTTCTTCCAGTCTTCTAGCACCTGGCCAGAGCACCACAAGCGCTCATAAAGCTGTGCCACGAGCCCTGCGATGACCCCTGCCTGTTCCCTCAGCACCCTGGGGTGGAGAGCATCTGGACCTGATGATTTGAACACGTCCAGCCCCTTCCCTAACTCAGTCCTCCCTGACCCTAGGCCTGGCAGAGTCTCTCCTGAGTCCATCCTGAATCCTGGTGAGGGAGATGTCCCCAGTCTCTGCTCAGAAAAACGGAGGCAAAGAATTTGCTTAAAAGGTCTGCTTTTTCATCTTGGCCAGATTGCCAAGCGTATCCTTCAGGGACCCCACATTGCCTGGTGCCCCTATACATTTAAAAAAGGACTTTTTGTTGTCCTTGATCCTTTTTGCTAGCCCTAGTCCTGTCTCTGCCTTAGCCTTTCTAACAGCCTCCCTACAGACTCTTGCTATGGAGGTATAATCCTCTTTGGTGATAGCCCCTCCCTTCCACTGGATAGTTTCATAATTTCATAGTTTCTAGGGTTGGAAGGGACCTGAGAAGATCATCTAGTCCGACCCCCTGCCACGGCAGGAAAGAGTACTGGGGTCAAACGACCCCAGCAAGGTGTTCATCTAACCTCCTCTTAAAAACCCCCAGGGTAGGAGCCTGCACCACTTCTCTTGGAAGTTGGTTCCAGACCCTAGCCGCCCTGACTGTGAAGTAGCGCCTCCTGATATCTAACCTAAACCTACCCTCTGCCAGCTTGTGACCGTTATTCCTAGTCACTCCTGGTGGTGCTCGGGGGAACAGTGACTCCCCCAGTGCCTGCTGATCCCCCCTGACTAGTTTATAACAGGCCACAAGATCCCCCCTCAGCCTTCTCTTGTGGAGGCTGAACAGGTTCAGGTCCCGTAGCCTCTCCTCATAGGGCCTGCCCTGCTGTCCCCTGATCATGCGAGTGGCCCTCCTCTGGACCCTCTCCATGCTGTCCGCATCCCTCTTGAAGTGTGGCGCCCAGAACTGGACGCAGTACTCCAACTGATGTATGCCCCCTTTTTGGCTTTTAGGTGTTCCTGAATGCCTTTGGCAAGCCAAGAGGGCTTTTGAGCACTCTTTCCCCCTTTGACTTGCGTTGGGACTGTCACCCCTTGGGCTTGGAGGATCACGTCTAAGGCCACACTTGAGGTCCAATGCCATGCACTTGGTTCATCCATGGACTGTCCTTGCGCACCAACTCAATCCAGTGAATAAAGCCAAATGATCTGGTCCATGAGGCTCTCTGTGGGACCAGAAATTTTGTGATGGGGAAGCAATGGCAGCATTAATTGCCTCAGTTCTGGCAGTATGCAGGCCGTACTTTGAGCACCACTGATTTAAATTGTAATTTAGCCATGCTCTGTTAATTACTTTACTGTAACCACACATTCAGAAAGTGTTTCATTTATAAAAGGGAAAAAGTTCTTCAGTCATCACTGACCTAGAGGATAGGTGATTTTGTAGCAATTGTTTTCTATTCTGGTTTAATAGGAACCATTAAGGTAACTCAGCAAGTTGTAGGTTGTATTCTAAACATTCTCCTAAAACCAGAACCCTTTTCAATTAACAATCTGTAATAGCAAATTACATAGAGTTCTTTGATACAGGTTGCCCTTTCATCTACTCTATCATCAAATAAATCCGTGTTTCCCAAGCATTTTAATTTGACCTTCCCCTCCCTTTTTTACTTCTAAATAAGAAAGTTACTCAGGGTCAAAGGCTGCAGCTCCCTTTCTCTAGTTCTACAGTTTTACTCAATTCCCACCCCTTAGGAGAAGAAAAAAAACTCCCCAGAAATCACTTCCATCACTTTATCAGGAACAAGCATCTAGCTTTAGTAGCAAATAACCTTTGTGAGTAAATAAACCACCCAAGTGCCCCTCTTGCATTATTCCCTCAATGACCAGTCAGAAGCATTTTACCCTTTGGCCTCCATCTGATTGTCATGTGCAGACTCATGAAGGCCATATCACAGAGTGCTTATTCCCCATCAATTCTGGCTCCAAGACATGGCCAGGTTTCACAGTAGTGCTGCTAGGTGATCTTTTACATGTTGCATCTTTTACACAATAGCATATGAAGTAACCAAAACAACAATAAACACAGTATTTGTCACCTAATTACACTGCTGATCTTCCAAAACATAGGCCTCACTGGGCACATCTACACAAGATGTTTACCGTGGAGTAGACTAATAAGCTCTATAATAAACATCTCCTATCTACATGTGCAGAGCTATTGAGATGAAGGAAATTAATGATCTCCGCAGCAGGTTAGGACTTGTATATACAAGTACTATCCTGCTACAGAGTTGTTTTACTCTGCAGCACCACAAAATAGATGGAGACAAGGCTGGCTGGGGTATGAGGGTGTTTTAGTGTGGGGACTGACTGCTGGCTAGCTCCACACTGGAGCACCCTCATACCCCAGCCAGCTCTTCCACAGCACGTTGAGCCAGGTAAGAGCAGCCCCAGGCTACCAGGCTGACACCATAGTAAGTGCTGAAGTTTATTGCTGCATGCTAATAGGATGTGGAGATGTGCCTACTGAATGCCACTAAAAAGGGCTCACAAGTTATTTCACAGATTTCAGAGACCTTAGGGCTGGAAGGGACCTCGGAATATCATCGAGTCCAGCCCCCTGCCCCAGGAGCAGGAAGTCAGCTGGGGTCATAGGATGGATCCCAGCAAGATAAGCATCTAATTTTCTCTTGAAGGCATTCAGAGTAGGTGCTTGAACCACCTCCAGCAGCAGGCTATTCCAGACCTTGGGGGCTTGGACAGCAAAGAAGTTCTTCCTTATGTCCAGCCTGAAACGGTCTTTCAGGAGTTTATAACCATTCGACCTTGTCATCCCTTGGGGCGCTCTGGTGAACAAACGTTCCCCCAGGTACTGGTGGTCACCCCTGATAAACTTATAGGTGGCCATCAGCTCATCCCTGAGCCTGCGCTTTT